>NW_017729034.1:92471206-92487789 GCF_001723915.1 Gavialis gangeticus
TATCATATAACACTGTCATAAGCAGGATGCTGTTGACTGGTAGTGGGGGTCCGTGTGTGTGCATGTGTGTGGGAGTTGGGGAGTGGGGCAGTCCCTGGAGCGTGCCAGTCCCTGGAGCGGTCTGTGGGGGCAGCATGTGGGCTGAGCTGCACCGAGCCCTGTGTGAAGAAGCCAGCGGTGCAGGTTATGGGGCTCGGCTGGGGTGACTGGAGAGGGACGGAGTCAGCCCAGCTCCATAGCACAGAGCTCCCCGCTGATCCCCATGATCTGCATGTAATAGTGAGTGCAGCCAGGCTGCCAGCTCCACTGCATGTGGCTCAGGCAGACTGCAAGTGAGCCTCACACGATGCAGTGAGGCAGATCCCACTCTCAGGCTCTGCACTCCTGCTGCCCCACTCTGGGTCCCCACCTGCACCAGCGCAGTCCCTGTGTCCTGCCCCTCCCCCACCACTGCCACTTTCCCTGCCACCCTTCCCCTGCTGCTTCTCTACTTTCCCTCCCATGTGCCTGCCTGTCACTGCTACTGCTGCTTCCTAGCTACCACTGCTCCCCCTGCCTGTCCGCCCACTGCTGCTTCCTGCCCCACCTCCCTCCTGGCCAGGCTGGCTCCATGTCATGCTGTGCGGTCCTGGCCACGCAGTGGTGAACTGCACGGTGCTGGCCAGGGTGAGTTGGGTCTGGCAGGATGCGGTTCCCAGCTGCACAGCCAGGACTGAATGACATAGCATGGAACCAGCCCAGCTCAGCCTGGCCCCTGTGGAGTGGGGCAATCATTGGCCATCCTTCCCCCTCCCCCTTCCCCCCCCGTTTTTATCCAAAACTCTCTTGGACAGAGGGAGGGGCGGGGGAACAGCCCCATGGTCACCAGGCCAGAAGCCTCTGCTAGGCAGAAGCTTCTGATTGGGGTTTGGGGTTTGGAGGGGTTGAGTGGGCCTTGCAGCTGCCGCTGCTGGATCCAGCTGCCACTGGCATCTTGTCAGCTTCGACAGCCATCCGGCAATAGGTAATAATTTTCTAAATTTTAGTGGGGCCCTACAGGCTGGACAGAATGGTCTGGCAGGCCACATCTGGCTCACGGACCTTATTTTGCCTGCTCCTGTTACAGAGCATCCCTTTTTCTCCCAGAGATGCGAACAGCAACTCTCTAGCTACAGTTCAGGATTTTTGCTCTGAAACTGGGAATAAAAGCAGTTCTATTAGCACAAGACATCAAACAAAGTAATTAGAGTGTTCAAAAGCACCCATGTGACTCAGAAGCCCATGTCCTGTTTTTTGAACAGACTTAAGCATTGCAGCTTTGAAGGTGGATGGGGTTTAATATCACTTCTGAAAATTGGGTGTTGGCTCCACTTAAGCATTTTTTGAAACTTTTACCCAGAACTGATGACATTAATATAAGGGAAGCCTAACTGTTCTTTCACAGAGTAGTCTCCCTCTGATTTCACCAGGACTTGGGCCCAGGTCAATGGCAGGCACTGGGGATATTCAGTATGGATCATGGGCAACTTTTCCAAATAAGGTGTTAAGTCTCTGATTCACGAGTTTTTTTCAATCTTCTCTACCCCTTTTAGCATTACCCTACCATATTCTGTGAATGTTCTTACCTGTATTTGTGCCTCAGCATCTCGAACAGATATATTCAGGGAGCTGACAGTAGACCCCGAACGTGGTCTCTTCTCCTGCCTCAGGATCTCTGGGCCAGCACTGAAGGAATGCCTCATTTGGCCCTGGTCTACAAGATGCTGTGGTCGCTGGGGAAGAGGTGAATCTTGCCCTCTTGAGCCCAGCAGCTCCCCTTTCTTTTCCACTTTGACATCTTTGACGAAACTGGTCAGGTTATGTTGCTGCTTTCTTTTCTTATACTCTGTCATGAGTTTGGAGATAGTCTTGTCAGCAGCGATGGTATAGATTTTGTTGCCAGCATTCTCCCACCATTCTTTTTTCCTGGCTTGATCCTTTTTTTCCATCTTAGGGCTCAAGGGGGATGGTAGCAGCAGCATTTCTCCACTCCCTCCCTTGGGAGTCAGACTGTCTGCCAGATAGTCTCTAATTTGACTTCTGTCATCTTCTGAGGGTGTGTCCCTCCCAGACAGCCCTCCAGTTGATGGGGTGGAGGTTTCTGATTGAAAGGATGGTAGGATGAAAAAAGGGTCACCTTTGAAAAGTGGAGGCTCCTCCATAGTATTCTCTAAGTCCAGGTGCATTTGGATATAGTTGTTGCACAATTCCATGCATAGTTTGTGAAGCCTTTTGATTAGCCAACCCCAGTCTGCATTGCTGACTGGCTGGACACTCAAAGATGGAATTCGAGCTCTCCACTGCCTTTTCTCTTTCCCCCGTGGCGGGCTGACTTGGGCAGTTTCTTCAAAAATGTCTTCATCCTCTGATGAGCACTGCTGGGAGGAATCCGTGCTTCTTTCGTCATCCTCAAAAAGGATCTTCTTCACTTGGTCTGCGGTGATGTTCTCTTGGTTTGTCAGAATAGCACACACCAAAGCATGGAAATAAATGTTGAAACTCATTGCTGACTGGCGGTACAAGTTGGCTGCCCCACTTATGCCAGACACTTTTTTCAGCAAGCACTTCAAACCAGGCCTGGTGTCAAACTCTCTGGCTGTTCGATAGGAATCCAACAGTAAGTCAAAGATGGCAGCCAAATTCTGCATAGAAATGTACCTAAGAAAGCCAGCCAGTTTGTTTTCTGGTACTTGTATGGTCTTCTCCTCCATGTGAGAGGGCCCTTTCACAAATTCTTCCAACAAGATATCATACAAATTTTGGAGGAGTACTTGATGGGACAACAGACTCACCACTATGGTCCTGAAAGGAATACTAGATGCCACAAACAAAGAGAAAGAAGGTAGACAAATTAACAGCTGATAAGTCATCCATTGTCATGCTACACTTTATTTTAGATTGACATATAAAAGATACAAAGGGCCCAATTTTGCCTTTCCTTATTTGCTTCTGTAATCTAGACTCACACCTGAAGTCTCATTTATTACAAAAGGGTGGGTTTAGCACCTTAAATTTTCTGGGCTGGACCCTAAACCAGAGATATCCTCATGCAAACTCCCTTCAAGGATGGCAGACATTGTGAACATCTAAATAAGAGAGGGTGAATATAATTCTGAGACACCGCAACGAAGAGCCAAGACAAAACTGGTAAAAGCAGAGTGCTCATATTGTGATTGCAATGGTTATTCCAATAGTATACTGCAATTTTGCTATTTCTGTTGCCTTTGAAGATACCTGACATACTGACTGTGTGATTAAATATTCTCTTTTTTCAGTGCCATGACAACTGAATTTATTCTACACACTGTAGATTCCAGTAACTGGAAGAATTTATGTCAACTCCTAGAGATTTTTTTTTGGTTTAGGCCCTTGGCTCACTGTCTTGCCTGCTTGCTTCATGTTTTGCTGTGCTCTGACACCCTCTAGTGGGAAAACCCTTACAACAACTCTATGTAAACCCTAGAAAAAGTTGTGCTTTGCTCTAACAAGGTTAGACCAGTGGTTTTCAAACTTTTTTTGGTCACAGGCCCCTAAAAAATTTCCAGTGGAGGTGCAGACCCCTCTGGAAATTTCAAATGGAGGTGCGCGCCCCCTTTGAATTGTAAGTATGAGTATTCACACACTTTTGATTGATCATAGTTATCCTTCACGGACCCCTTAGACATAGGTCTGTGAATCCCCAGGGGTCCTGGACTGCAGGTTGAAACCCACTCGTTTGGACAATACACTACTGAAAGGTCAATTGCCATTTCCACTTCTGGTTAAGCCAGTAACCTTACTAAAGCCTCTCAGATACAACCAAGATGCCTCTAAAACACAGACATAAAGCATATAACAAAGATTGTGCTATGACTCTATTTCATTTTAAATGATATCACTCTGTTTGTAAGAGTCTATCTAATTGATTCCAGGTTGACTGCATTAAATAGAAGCCTCCACCTGAACACTGTGAATATGATATGGAAAAATCACTCAGTCATTATTATTCTCATATCCCTGCTCCCCTCGGTAAGATTAGGAACACCTTATAATACCTCCCTGAATTCAAGGTCTGCATCAGAAGGCCAGGATTGCCAAAGAGCCTTTCAAATTTTGAAAGGTTCACCAGTGAGTAACATTTAGAATCCTACTGCAATGACTAGGGAAGAAAGGCTAGAATACGGCTGAAGGCACAATTTTTAATCCATACGTAATACCGGTGTCTCAGTTTAAGATAGCTTTCATACTCTCTTCAGTCTTTATAATTACTGTATCATTAGAACTACAACTCATGTTGTGGCAAACATACATGAACAGCAGTGTTGGTCTTGAGTAGGGGTGGGCAAAATCCAGCTTGTGAGGCCATTCTATCTGGCCCGCGGGGCCCCTAAAAATTTTTTGAAAATTCAAACTTATCTGTCCTTGGTTCCTTTCAAAAATGACAGGTACCAGGGGCAGTAGGACCCACAGGAAGCCCAGCAGGCTCCCGCAACAGCAGGGTCTGCCTGACCTCGCCCCTCCAGCTGGGGCTTCTGGCCTTGGACCACATGGCTGCCCTGCCATAGGAAGCTCAGGTAAGGTGGGGTGGGGAGGGAGGAGGGGGAAAGGGAGAGAAGGAGCTGGTGCAGGGCGTGGGGAAGAGGACCCTTTCACCCACCCCGTAGCCAGCATTCCTTGATGCAGCCTCTTGCAGCCCACACGGGGCTGTCCTGAGCAAGCACAGCAGCCCCATACAGGCTGTGAGTGGCTGCAGCACAGGGTGCTGGCCACAGGGTGGGGGAGGGGTCGCTTTTCCCCACACAGCACCAGCTTGTAACTCACCCACCAGTGTTTGCTGCTGCTGCCCACCTGGAGCTTGTGCTGCAGTAGTCTGCGGTAAGGCTGCCACCACCACCCCCCGTGCTGCCCAGCACGCAAGCTCTGGGTGGGCAGCAGCAACAGCAAACACTGCCCGGCACGGCAAGTGGGGGGGCCGCAGGTGCTGCTGCCATGGCACAGCCCTGATGGGCAAGCCCAGAGCCGGCGCAGGGCCCAGGCTGGCAGCAGGAGCAGGTTACAAGCTGGTGCTGAGTGTGGGAAAAAACGGCCTCTTGCCTATCCTGTGGCTGGCACCCTGCGCTGCAGCCGCTCTCAGCCTGAACGGGGCTGCCTGTGCCTGCTCAGGACAGCTCTGCATGTGCTGCGAGTGGCTGCAGCAAGGAGCACCAGCCACAGGGCAGGCAAGAGGCTGCTTTTCCCCACGCTCCAGCGAGCAGAGGGTTGGGGCTGTGTGCTGCTCCCTGCTTGTACTGCAGGGCTGGGGGGCACTGGGAATAAGCAGGCGTGGGAGCACAGGGTCTGCACCAGTGTCCCAGGGCCAGTGCCAGCAGGGCGGCAGGGGTACAGGGTCTTAGCCAGCAGGGGCTTTACGGAGCTGGGCCAGCTCCCCCTCTCCCTGCTGATGCAGCCCAGCCTGGCTCCACAGACCCCTGCCAGCCTGTGCCCTGCTCTGGGCCCCACTGGTGCTGGCCCTGGGGACATTGGTCCGAAGACATTGGGACACTGGTCCCAAGATTGTGACCAGGGGTGGGGCACCTGTCAAGGGGCAGGGCTACCCAGGCAGCCCTCAACAGCTTGCCAAAACTGGGTAAGCGGCCCTCTGCTCAAAATAATTGCCCACCCCTGGTCTTGAGAGTAGGGATGTGTCACAGTGGGCATGTCTACATGAGACATTTACTGTGAAACTGCCTAATTAGCTCTGCAGTAAAGTCTGTTTCTACACGTGCGGCCCTATTAGGCCACAGTAAACTAATTAACTCTGTTGTAGGTTAGTACTTATAAATATGGCAGCAACGTTCTTTACTGTGCAGTAACGCATGTGTAGACACTGATGGAGCTGGCTGGGGCACAAGGGTGCTAAGGTGCGGGAACTACCTGCCAGCTAACCCTGCACTGTAGCACCCTTGTGCCACAGGAAGCCCCTCCAGAGCACGTTGAGCCAGGTTGGAGGAGCCCTGGGTTGGCAGGCTGACCCCATGAACCTGTGCCAGCTAGGGCTGCTCTAACTTGGTTCAACATGCTGCAGTCCCAAGCACATGTGTAAATGCAGTACACCTGGGAGCAATAACCTGGTGCATTATGCACCAGAGTTTATTGTGTTGCATGAATTGCACCTGTAGATCTGCTCACTTTTTGGTCAGCAAATGAATGAATAACTGATTTTCCAATATACTTGCAATACAGAGAAAAAATAGTTTTGAGTTGAATCCATTCAACTTGACATGTTTGATCCAGGGATTAAACATTTTGTTTGTTTAATTCTCAAGATTTTTATATGATTTGAAATGTGTTTGAAAATTGAAGTTAATTTTGAAATACAAATAGTTTCAAATTGAAAATTTGAAACATTTTATTTACAAAGTGTTAAAAGAAAGTATTTAGTGGGGGGGGGATTTCCTTGTTTTCAAGTGAAACAAGTCAGTGAATTTGACACACATTTGTGAAACATGCTGTTCAAACTGAACTGGCATTTTTCCATGCCCCAGATTTTGCCCACCCCTAGACAGCATGCTTCTGCCATATAAATGCATGTCACCCAGGTTGAAAATGTCAAGAGGCAATCAATTCCTGTGTGCATGCATGCCAGACAACAGTTTTACTGCTTTCCATGTAAACAGATGTGCATTGAACATGACTTCACTGGTTGGCCTTGGTGACTTGGTAAAATCTTTACAGGTCTCATATCATATAAGGAGGATGATAATGATAAAATCTTGATGCTTTTTTTTTCTAGGAAGTCATTTGCTTTAAATACAATACAGAGACCCTTGTTCAGCCAGGCACGTGCCTAATGGAGTGCTCCAATTTCAAGGAAAGAAGTATGTGTCAAAATCAGGGAAACTGGCAGTTTAATAGGCGTACAGACCAATTGAATCATATATTTAAGGTACTACAGGTTGGAGTGTTATTTCCTTACTAAACACTAAAAGAAGGTGCTGACTCAGGCGCACAGATGTGAGCACATGACACCAAGATAAGATTCAGGATAAGATCCTTCTATTGCCTCTTGTTTGCAATTGCAAATTACAAAATTACATTGTAGGAAGAGAAAAGATCTCTTACCCCAGCTTCCTGTGAAATGATGCAGCATTAAGGAAACAAAAATCAAAAGGGGAAAAGAGAAACTCCACTAAGGTTAAAGCAACATTTTAGCAAAATTAGACCACTCTTAAGCATGCAAGATGGAGTGCAAGTGCATTACTGCAGAAAAGAATAATATGAAAATTAATATCAGGGTTAACTTTCAAATTCCTACTTCAAGTAGGAAGTAGGCAGAATGGTGGAAGCACACTTAAATTGGAAAACAAGGACAGACTCTTTCTGTTGTTCTTTGGATGCTGCAGGAGCATTCAAAGAGTCTGCTGTCAGACACAGCGCAGTGATCCTTACTAAAATATGAACACGTCTCTTGTTCCATTATAAAGTACCATGGACCAGACTGGGACCTATTTGTTAAAGGGGCATTATACAATCTGTCCCATTTTATAGCATGAAGAGGGATGAGTCCCATGAATGCAAACGTTTCTGACCCTCTTTTTGGAGTCTTGTTTCTTGATGGGCAGCAGGAGAAAGCAGGGCCCAAACTCCCAAGAGGGTAGGGAGCATCAGGACTGCTAGTACTGGAGACAGTGCACAGCCATGCAAGGCTGGGTGGCTTCTTGCATGCCCTCCTTGCTCAACCAAAGGATGGCCATCAAGATGTGGCCCTTTGCAGTGTAGAAGGTTTTAGCTCTGAATGAGGAGGGGTGAAAAGGATCTTATTTGGCACAAAACCTGCTTACAGGATATTTCACCACACACACTTCATTCCCTGAATATATCATTGCTCATATTACGTTTCCAGTTATATAAATTCACCATTCTCATTTTGCTCCGTATTCATACAACTCAAAGTGATGTTACTTCCGAACTGCTACTTTGCCAACAAAAATGTCGTGACAAGATCAGAATAACAAACTGTCATGCAATCACATGCTGAAAGGTCTGTGATGACATGACCGGAGGGCTTTCCACATGAAAAAGAAATGCGACCAGAAAGAATTCTTCACATTAGGCTGTTGAGACTAATTCTTTGGCTGTGGATACTACTTTTTCCACCAGGAAATTAGTTAATGTTGTTCCACTAGACCCATTATTTTTTCCCACATTACTTCCCATTCATAATTCAACAGCATTATGAATTTAAGAGGCTTTTTACAGAAACAGGTAACACTAGATTTTTCTCTATGCACAATTTCGATGCAACAATAAAAATAATTAGAAATCTTATCAAAATATTTGTGCAGCTCAAGTTAAACTGACTTTCATTTCCTACAGTCTGGGCTATTCATTTGCAAGCTGTACCTAGCACTTTGCAAGTTTCTGAAAACTCTCGTGAGAATTTCTGCATTTGGCTCATGAAAAATCGAAACACTGCACTGAAGGAAATCTGTAGATACCAGAGATGGAAAGGAAATAGCACTGCACGGCATTGAGGCCAGCTCTATCTGCTCATTCATGTACATAAACTCCACATAATTTATCAGCTCTTTTTCCAGTCTAATTTTTACTTACCAGATAGCCCATAATCTGATTTTTTTGGGAGTGTTGCCCAATTCAACAGATCTCAATATTAGATATACTTTCCAGCATTTTGTCTAAAAACTTCATTTTTTCTTAATTTTATCCATATTTTCTTTAGCTGAATTCTCTTGCATATTTCTTCAAGCACACCTTGCATCTAATTTCCCACAACTGTATCCAGCCATTCACTATGTTGCACATATTTACTTTTGTAAATGCTCACTTGTGTCTGAAGTCCATAATAAGGCCATAAATAATCTTATCCCAAATAATCCCAACTATACATGAGTGGGACTAATGTTAGTGCCAGTTGCTCAGCAAGCAAACCGCACCATCTAATACTCAGCATTTTCTCACAAACTGTTCCCTCAAGCATTGTGATGACTTTTAATTGCTCTTTTCTAAATTCCGTTTGATGACTATTTCTGGTGAACCTAATGAAGAGGCTTTCAGTTTTCACACTGTTACCACTGCCAGTGGTATTTAGGCACATGCTGTAAGAGCAGTAGAACTATGGGACAAGCTGCTTAAAGAAGTTCTGGAAGCTCTTTCACTGAGGCTTTCAAGAGGAGGATTCATAGCATCAGTCTGGGTTGGTTTAAGAATAGTAAATCTTGGTATTTGTGCAAGTGTCTAGAGTACATGACCCTTGAGGTCTCTATGACTATAAGCGCCTTCTGGAATGACATCCTACCTTTTCTGTGTATGACCATTTGGTTTCTTGTCAGGAGGCAGTTCAATAATAAGCACGCAGGACTGAGCATGTTCAAATCCCTCCTTATTATTGGGCGTCTTTGGTGAGCATTGGGTGTCTAGCATGAAAACCTATAAAACACAAATTTAGCAAAATGAGCAGTTTAGTACCAAATTTTGTTCATTTCCAGTAACATCCCCAGAATCAAGTATTCTACAATACAAGATGACTCCAAATTCTTATTATTTATTTATAAATGCATTGAAGGAGCTGAGTGCTTGGTAGCAAACAGAGAGACGCTTCTTTTTACCTAAAGAGTTTGGCCTTGGTAAGTGGCCCAGTGTTCGGAGAAAAACTAGACACCTTCCCCAGAGGCCACAGAAAGGTTGGTCTCTATTAATATACTTCAGCTGACTCGTGAAATAGCTATAATTCCAAATCCCTAAAATTCAAGACAAAGGTGGAATAACTTGAAAATGTAAGGTATGAAAACGTAATGTAGGTAGGAGCAGAACAGCCCCCCACCTTAGTGCGGTTAGTCTTCCACTTGGGAAGGTGATCAGAGACTGAGCACTCTGAATAAGGTTATTTGTCAAAGGACCAAACAGGAATCAGGCACCCAATTCATACTCATTTGCAACAGGAGTTGGGAAAATGTTGGCCCTCACAGTTTTTCATGCTTTCTCTCTATCCAGAGAGTTGTGTTAAAGCACAACTGAGCATAATATGTCCTACAGGAACCACTGAAGAAATTGTGTATGAATAAAAAGTTACAGGACCGGTCTTCTCCAATGCACAGCCCCTTCTCTGAAAAAACTGCGAAAAGACGGTCCTGTGTGTGCCAGGGGCACCTATGGGATGTGTCACCCACTGGCTTTCCTTGGCTGTTGTCACCAGCATCTGTTCTACCTCTTAACTGCTGAATGGACTTTTCAAGCAACAGGTACTGACAATAATTCAGGGCACAGGAAAGACCTGCTGGTTTCTTTTAACCATTCCTCTTTCTGTGCTGGACTTCCCTTAAGACGTAGCCTCAATGGTTAACTCAATTTATTTTTAAAATGACAAAAGTGATAGCGCTTTACACTACTTGCTTTGCCTACTAGGGAATTCCCTTAGATCGGGGAGCTGCTGATTTGGTCCTGCTCTAAGTGACAAGCAGAGAAATTAGCCAGGTAAATTTCAATTATACCTAGCTGCACAAGTCTCCAAAGGGAAACAATGGATACACAGAAGGAATCCCTACCACCAGACTCCAAGTTACAGTTGTATGAGCAAAGACACTTTTCACAAGACAATGATCTCCCCTTACTAAGTATATTTGAAAAGAAAATTCCTCAGCTCCTGCTTGATTTAACTTGCTCACAAGGAGGGAGATCATTCTGGTTTCCTTCAGAATTAAATTGTTACCTGTTGTGCCATGGCTCGGATTCTCCAATATTCAGCTTCAGCACTGGGTGAGAGAGAGGGTGCTGCTACCTTCACTTCACAAGCATCTCCACTAAAGCTTTCAGATCCACTGTGGAAATAGCCCAGCAAGTTCTAGAAAGACACACAACATCAGACTTTCAGTGGGTGTGTCTACATGAGGTGCTTAATGCCTACTGGTTTAATTCTACTGCGCACTAGTGCGGTTGGTAAAACCCTTGCTAATGCGCAGTAGATCAATCCAATGTGTATTAAGTGTCTCACACAAAGTGTTCATTTGTGCTAATGCACAGATTACAACTAATTACTGAATGTGTAGATGTGTCCACTGTGTACAAAAACCAGTGAAGTAGTCACAGATGCCTCTAACCTGATGAGCATGTGTTGAGCATTACAAGATTTCTAGCAGTTTGGCCTGGGATGGCCTAATAGGCCTCTCCCTCTCCACCTCAAAAACACATAGGCAAATTCTAATCTGGACTGAATTTGCAGCAAAAGGGATCACTTGGACATTCCTTCCTTTGTCACTTCCTACTCCTTCAAATACTGGCAGTTTTAAAAAGTGTTTGCTACCTATGCTATTTACAATGTCTTTGTAAGAAAGAGAGAGAGAGATATGACTTTAGATTCCAGTGTTATTAATTCAACATTTTATTTTAAATTGAAGTTAACATAATTATAATAATCTATGTCTTAAATTATTTTTTGGTGGATGCAATTTTAAGAAAGTTTTCTTACTCTTAGCTTGTGCAAAATACCATACAGGGCTTGCATGACAATGAAAAATGGGGCTAATTATCCCTGGCAGAACAGCGCATTAACATCATGCTATACCACTTCCAGTACTTGATTGGGTTCATTCAGAACTAGCTTGAGAATTTCTATGTGGAACTATTTTCTGTCATGCAGACCTACACATTACAATTTCTTTGGAAAGGAGTAACCTAGGAGTATCAATGCCCCGACCTTGCTGACATTCACTAGAATTTGGTTTTTACCTTCACTGGCTCAAGAGTGGCAGAAAATGCATCCTGCAAGGCACAGCAGGCCAGTCTCCACATCTCTTCAGTAAAAACAGGACCTGCTGTTACCAGGACGTACCTGCAAAAAAGGACACAAGAAGCCACCAATACGTTCTGTGAATCCCTACAAAATTCTCCCTGGCACAAAAGGAAGGTGGCAAAAGTTAGGGATGCTGGGTGGGGTAAAGTCTAGGCAGCTCATTCATGAGATGCATGCCAGCCATTACACTTGAGACCTATGGGTGCCCATCAGACAGCTCTTTGATTAATTTTCCTAGAGTTTGTGCATTAAATAGCAATGCTGGTATCAGTGTACAGCTAGTATTTCTATGGGAGACTGCTTACATTTAAAAAATAGGCTTTGAATATTATCAGAGGATAGGGTGCATGCATCATGAGTTCATATAGCCAGGCTGTGAGTATTCTCATGTCTACTTTTCACCATAAGGAATGTGGTTCTATAACAAGAAAACAGAGTGGCTGATTGCAGAAGTTCAACTGGAACCCTTCATAGTTTTCTCCACTTATAAATTTTGCTTTTTAAGTAATGAAAAGCATGTTGTAAGACTACTATGGAGATGCTGACCAATCCAACCACTTCATGTTTTTGGCCAAGACTTCTCTATTCAGAAGTCTTAGCAACACTCCTTTCTCCTAAACATACTGGTAGGGAGAGAACACCGGATCATTACCTGATACAGGAACAGCCAACTCTTGAGATTGTTTCTGTAGGCTCTGCTACACATGCTACCAACAACTTGAAAAGGTCTTTTAGCATTGTGTTGATCATATTCTCATAGCCAATGTCTGTGGGGGAGGAAGAAAGACAGAGCAATTAGCATTATCATTTTGCAATATCATTTAGACAAATAGGATCCTTTTTTCTTCTTGTTGTTCAGAGAATTGATAATCAGGTTCCTCCTTAACACGAAAAACTGGTGTACTGGTTTTGAAATATAAAACAAATTGAAGCAAACCTTATCATTTTCAAGCAGTGAGGATGTAAGAGAATACCACTGAAGTACCGTTGCAGAAATTCTGTGCTAGCTCTTATTCTTGCAAATTTTAGGTCAGCTTATTGTTTCATGCTTTTACAATAAACATAACAAAAAATTAATGTCTTAAGGTAAAAGCAAACTGATAGATTGGGAAAGTCTAATTCTGCCAAAAACAAACCATCTCAAATATACACACAGTAAAACACAGCCCCTATAATTACTGTGTCCTTAGATACCATGTTGATGGGGCAGTTCTTACCTGAATGTATAAAGCTTTGGATGTGCTCCACTACTAGTTCACAGGAAAGACCAATTGCATGCTTGAAATTAGCAGATGCCACGTCCCAGTATGAATGGTCACCATGGCTACGATGGAGCCAGAGAGACATTGTTGGGAGAAGAAGATTTACAACTGCATAGATACCAAATCCTGGGCCTGAAAGAAAAAAAAACTACGAAGTCAAACAGATCAGGGATGAGGATTATTAATGAAAAGTTGTGTCTTCCTCACCTCCCTCTGAATACTGTTCCCACAGAGACAGGCTACACCAAGATCCTGATGTCCAAGAGAGCAAGATGACTAACACCACAAGATCTATGTGATCAGCCCCAACAATTCAGGTTCTTGGTGTTAAAAAGCTGATGGTGGTATCTCTATCTCATACTTTCATCCACCATACTTCTCATCTTCTACCCTGGGTACCTGCCATCCATCTTATTCCACTGAACCACCTCTACCTCCAAGCTGCCTGCAACAGATTGTCCTAAAATATCCAAAACACTGTTACTTTAACTAAAGGTCAGTAATGTGTTCAGTGGAGCACACACTTCTGATTGCCTGTGGGAAGCAAACAAATTACCATGCATTTCCTACCATGATGCTAAGGTGCCGGGAGAATCCATCTGTCTTAGTGGATGTGTTGTAGATTTATTGTAAGATTTACGAGAAGCCAGAGCAACCACTTTCAGGGAAGGAATGATCAAAACCATGGCAACATATTGCATCCCCACACCAACCACATGCCCAGAAGAGGGGCATGTATTTTGACCCAGCTCTCCCAGATATATTTCAGAAATGTTTACTTCCCTGGAAGAAAGCAAGTATGTGCATGAAGGAAATGCTGACATGAAGTAAACCTTTGTTCTGGACAGTTTCTACAGATGTGTAGAGACTGGGCCTATACATAATGACATGACAACATCGCAGTGACTAATCTTCAAAAGAACACCATGGCATATATAAGTGAAGTAGACCTTGGGAGAAAAAAAAAGTCATTTGCTGTAAACACAAACCTTTCAGTATCCTCCAACAGGTGCCAAACAATGTCTACAATTATGTTTTTCCTCCTCCCTTTAGAAAGGGATCCTACACATTGTTGTTAGAGCCCCTATGCAAAGGACATAATCCTTTGATGAAATTCCCTTTTTATCCTGGCAATACCGATCTTTACCCAAGTAGAAAGGTTACTGATGAGACACAACCCCTTTTCTATGATGCTAAGCAAACTACTTTCACAGCCCTGGCTGGTTTAACAAAACCTCTCAAAACACCTATTTTAGTACCCACTACTTATGTTTCACAAAATGCACTGTAGATTACAGCAGGATTTTTGGTTTTAGTAGCAAATTATCTCTACATTTTTAATTACCAGGTATTTTGGTAACATCTCTCAGCAACTCAAAGAGTAAGTCCAGGGTGGGAGGCTGGTGCTGACGGGGACAGTTGGATATGGCAGTTGTTAACTCCTCCAGCAGAATGATCCAGACATTAATGAGGCCTAGAAACATGGAAATATCAATGAGACATCAAGAATAAGGTATGAAGAAAGAGACCTAGAAACTAAATTATATGCATCCCCCTGTTTTCACAGGTGGATCTTGCAGGGAAGACCAAAGAAACATATCTAATGCTGGCTGAAAAATGTATTCCTAGTATGCAACTCCAGAAAGTGAGAGTGTGTGTGTGTTTTCCTTTTCATTTAAAAGTCTTTCATCCAACCTTATGCTATTCTTTTTCTCTTCCTTAGTCTGGCACTTCTGTTAGTCTGTGGGCTCTCCTTTCCCTATTATGCTCATTTCTTTTGCGCATCACTTTACTTTTAACTTCCCTGCTACAATAAAAAAATGACCTATTCAGGGATACTTTATATGCCCACATTATTGCATGTGCCCAATACTGCAAGGCTGAAATGGCCTGTACCCATAGGGTACAACTGCAATTCTCTCTAACTACAATTCTGCTGCTGGCCATGTTGTCTTCACATGTGCAGCAAGTCACTGACAATGTGAAAGCAATATGGGCAGGCTTTTAGTGAGATGGCCTGGAAGCAGGTGGCAGAGGGACTTCTGATGATGATAATCCACAACACCAAAGACGACAGAATCTCTGTGTACCTGTCTCAGGGGATGATGAATGAAACAGGGTATGGGGTTAAGGAGGGCAGAAATAATGGGCTTCTCGTCAGATGATCACTTTTATTCAGGAAAATTTAACAGCTAGTGATGGTGTTATGTGCTTACGGGAATGCTGGAAAGGTGGAATTTAATGACCTTTTCGGCACTCAGCACTTGCTGATATCTGACATCATCAAGGTATAAAAGGGCTTTATGAACATTAGCTATTTGAACCTCACCATATTCCTGAGGCATAGTATAGATCAATGTCCTTGGGATCAAACCCCTAGACGCCCATTGTTTTATTAGACTGAAATGTATTCTTCTGTGAGTCACTAAAATTCCCAATTTCACCACTACCTGTAGATACATTTCAACAGTCTATGTCCAGAAGGAGCTCTGCAGTGATTAATTATGTTCTCAAAGAGACTTTAAAGACAGCTGTCAGCCACATTTGTTTAAGACTCACTGACAAAACTTGGTTCAAATCCATTAAATGCAATCTGGCCATGAACCTGGGAGACCAGGGGAACAGAGTAAGCATCATTACTCACTTAGTGAGCTGATCATTTATTGAATCATACCATTTCCATGGGGTGCACTGTGAAAAGCAGTGGTTCTCAATGTTTTTATACTCAGGGCAGCTGTTGATAGACTCCAGGCACCCCTCTGAAAATGTCAGCTCTTAGTTTTACCTTGATTTTTGACTACACAAAAATAATAGAGCAATACTTCTGTTGCAAAGAACTCACAAAGACTATAGCAGGTCAGAATATGTTTAATCCCATGGTTAAGAATCACTAGTGTAGAGGCAGGTTTGCAGGCCATGATGTATTTATAAGCCTTTGAAAAATATGTCCTTGGTATTGTTTAGGATAGTTAATTAAAAATGGAGAGAACTTGTCAGATTGTTCTCTGCAATCTATTATCATAGCAAAACCTTAAGTTGTTGAAATGTGTCATGGAAATTTATCACAGATTTCATAGACATTAGAACTGGACGGGATCTTGCAAGATCATTGGGTCCAGCCCCCTGCCCAAGGGACAGGCAGTTAACAGGGGTCAAATGAACCCAGCAAGATAGACATCTAAGTGTTTCTTAAAGGAATCCAGGGTAGGTGCCTGCCCCACCTATGGGTGGAATTTATTCCAGGCCCTGGGGACTTGGACAATAAATACATTTTTCCTTATGTCCAGCCTAAAACTGTCTTCCAAGAGTTTGTGACCATTGGACTTAATCTTCCCAGTCTTAATGAATCTTCAGTCAGGAATATTTCTCAGATCCAGGATAGAATTTCTTCTTAAAATGACAGAGCAAGATAGAGAGTGAGCCACAGACATAGCTGCCCCCATCCCCAGTACACCTAGCAGCTACACTGCTGTGGGGATGTGGAAGTCTTAAATTCAACTCTCAAGCCTGATCTGGAACAGGCACTTGAACCTGGGGCT
>NW_017729034.1:92492789-92495282 GCF_001723915.1 Gavialis gangeticus
CATTTTTCCTTATGTCCAGCCTAAAACTGTCTTCCAAGAGTTTGTGACCATTGGACTTAATCTTCCCAGTCTTAATGAATCTTCAGTCAGGAATATTTCTCAGATCCAGGATAGAATTTCTTCTTAAAATGACAGAGCAAGATAGAGAGTGAGCCACAGACATAGCTGCCCCCATCCCCAGTACACCTAGCAGCTACACTGCTGTGGGGATGTGGAAGTCTTAAATTCAACTCTCAAGCCTGATCTGGAACAGGCACTTGAACCTGGGGCTTCTAAATCCTACATAAATGCCTTAACTTGTGAGCTATTGGCTATTCCGAAGTGAATCTTTTTCTCTGGGGAAAAGAAGATCCAGCTTCTAATTGAGAACACTGAAGTTTTGTCTATAACACGAGTTGCATTTACTTGCCTGTTTAACGTGGGGCGTTACTGGGTCCTGAAAAGATTTCAGAAAGTTGTATGCAGTGCATGGCTGAGTGTATGGAGCTGAAGTGTATAGTTGTATATTGGTAAGTTTAGTGAAGTGTTTTTTCTCCTCACCAGGAGAGGAAACCCTACTATGAAGCTTAATTTCTAGCGTATGTAATTATGCAAATGACACACAAAACAATAAATCTTTTCTGAATGCTTTTCTAAACCATTTGCAGCAGTCAACAAAATTCACAACTTTATATGAAAATAGCTGTTGATAAAGTCCTTTATCTCCCCACAATTGCACAACACCTCTATATTGATCAGCACCTACCAGTGTCATCATCAAAGTCAGAAATGACACACTCAATGCCATCCTCACTGCTGGCTGATCGCTCCTGGACCCTTCGGGGCAAGTTAGCCAGCCGGCCACTGAGGAAAATTGGCTTCAAGGGCATTTTATAGATTTTGGCTAGCAACTGAAATGGAAAAATTATATGGAAAAGTGTCAGCACATCATACACAGATAAATATTAGAATAACAGTGCTATATTTGCTTTAATATATGATAACCCTGTATATAAGATACTTAATTCTATATATGGAAAATGTATAAATTTGTTGTAATTTTCTTGGTAGAGAATCTAATTATTGGAGGTTTGCCTTGAATTTATCCCCCTACCACTGTTACAGCAGGGAAAATAGATCTGGGGGGGTCAGGTAGCCCTCTTTCCCTTTGCCCCTTCCATCTCCTTCTACCTGCAGTTCCTTCCCTCCCTCCTTACTGTCAGACCCTGCTCTCCCTGAGCACACGTAGGTAAGGGTAAATTTGAAAGCAATGACCTTGAAATAAACACAGTTTATCATATAGGCAAGTTATTACAGGTACCCATAGACTTAGTTCATTCAGAATTGATTCATTTTACCATTTTTGAAAACCAGTGCAAGTTTTAGCACAGGTACCCCATTCAAATGCTTCTAAGTAGCACTTTTGTACCTACTTCTATATAGTATAAACTATGCATGATATTAGTCCAAAGATAAAAGGCTCATTATTTACTGTATAGTTCATTGGGCTGGGCCCCACCAGAGTCAACAGCATTTCAAGCCACAGTGGCCCCAAAGCTTAGCACTGCTCCGTATGTGTGTGTGTAGTCCAGATACCCCCACCCCCACAAAGGATCTATGTGTTAATTAACGCCCCCACCCATGACTGGAACCAGGTGTTCTTGTGACAAGTCCTGGGATTCTCCAAAAATGTATATGCAGATGAGGCACAGAACAACCCGATTCGGCATCACCTCATTGAAGGCTCAGCCACATGAATCATGTGCGCCAGGCTGAGAGAGCAGGTGACAAAGGGATTCTGGGTGAACTGGTCGGGGCCCTGTTTGGTGCTATTTTCCAGATATCTAAGGCAGGTGAAGAAAAAGGAATAACTGGAAATGGAAAAAGTGCTCAGTTGTGGGAGTGAAGAGGAAGCCAAAATGTATTCAATGCAGTGGTTCACCGTGACTTTAAAAAGAGTCAGCACTGAAGGGGTATGAGTGCAATGAGTACTATCATATATCTTATTCAGATGGGCTGCACTAATCTCAGTTACATAAATTATGGTGATGAGGGATTGCTCTTGGGCTTTCCCCCTAGCTTGTTCGTTCAGCATTTTTACTAGGGACAAGTGATATTAGGGGGCATCTGAACTCTAAGGCCTCCATACTTGGGGCTTGCATGTAGGATGCTTGCCATGGAGTTGGGAGTATCTGAAGCCCCAGAGTGAAGAGTTTGGGTGGTAGGATACTTGCCAGGATAGCTCTACATAGAATTGAACAATTGAACTTTGCTCAGTTGATAAAATTCGGAACTGATTTGGCCCGAGACACAAAATTAAAAAAAAAAAAGTGGTAGGTTTCCATCAGCATTTTTAGCACCAGGTTGTCAGGACTTGCTTTGGCCTCTCTGAGTGTTGGCCTGGTACTGTAGTACTTCCAGGCTTGGTGCTTATTCCCTGCTGGAGGAGCAATTGCCCTTCTTCCTTTTTTTTTTTTTTTTTTTTAAGGAACAAAAAAAAAATTCCTATCAGAA
>NW_017729034.1:92495315-92500843 GCF_001723915.1 Gavialis gangeticus
TGGAGGAGCAATTGCCCTTCTTCCTTTTTTTTTTTTTTTTTTTTTAAGGACACAAAAAAAAAGTTCCTATCAGTATCCCTGCCCCATGTAGGCCAAGTGTTTTACTGGCTCAGCTTCATTAGTTGGCTTCCGTTGCTAAGCATTCTTTTAGCAGCAGATTAATGATAGACAGCATATTTAATGAAGTTTCCTTGTATGTGATTATAAGACATGGGGCTTTTTCATCTTGTATTCAAGCAAATACAGTAATATAGAGATGGAGTACAGCATGATGTTACCAATCTAGTAGCAGGATGGTTTAGTGGATAGAAATAGGGGTCAAGAGTTCTTTCATCCACTGCTAATTTGTTGCCTGACTTTGAGCAAGTGACTTAAACTATATGTACCAGTTTCCCCACTTGTGAAACGTTAATAATGATACTGATTCAACCTGAGTGCCCAAGGTATACTTTTAGTTGTACACTGAATACCCTGAAGCTGTGAAGCACTGAATAAATATCAGTAATCTACCTGAAGAGTACTTTAGGGATTTTATTTTTCTTCTGATCACCAGTCTAGGGAAAGATGATTACTTTTGAAAAAAAAACTTATGCACTGATTTGTCAAGATGCCACACCCATACAGGAGCATTGCAGGATTACTTAATCCATCACTAGGCATGAAGTAACACTTTTATATTTTGAAGCCTGGGACTCCATACTTTTGGACCTCTTAAAATTCCTAACCAGATACAAGAGGTAAGGATTTGGTGAATTTAACTGAACCAGCTACATAGTTGGGAGGGACATGTACAAGTTTTTGGATACCTCTTGGGAAGGTGGCTGCTACTGTATGACCTGACAGGATCAAATGACTACCACTGCCACCATCCTGTATGAACAGTAATGCAACTGGATCAATGGCTCAGGATTAAATATGCTATAGCAGTGTAGGGAATCACTGACATTTTTTTGTCAGTCTTTGCAACTATATTCTGTAATTGGGGCTCCGCATATTTTAAGGCAATAATGTTGAGTTTCCTTCAACATCTTTATCATTGAAACTTAATGAAAATAGGATTTAAAACAAAGCACCATACAAGGTCTTGATTTTTTCACTCTTACTCACACCGAGTATTTTTTAAATTTGTAAGCAGTTCTTCTGACTCGTACAAAACTATTTACAGCAAGGTACTGCTTAACTATGGGTAATTTCAAATTGAACGCAAAGGAGTCCTGTACTTTGCTTCTATAGCCATTTCTCTTCTTTTTTTCATAATGCTAATATCTGCAACTTACATGCTATAATGTTTCCTTTAAAAGATTTAATTAAATGCATTTCAGGGGAACAGAGGAAGAGGCACTGCCCAGTCTTTCATACATACAATTATTCCCCCTCTTTATGATTAGGAAATGGGGAGAGAATGTGATCTGCAGCAGATATTGTTAAGCACCAAAAGCTTAATGCTGTCACAAAGAATATTAAGAATGGTGAGTTATTAAGGTATGCCCTGCCTGCTTCTTGCTATCCTGATAATTATAATTGCATTGTTTTCTTGTACCCATTCCCTGGTCCCATCTGTTGGCTGAATCTGCCTATTACTGTCACTTATCTTGTACTTTAGACTTAAATATTTTTGGTCACAGAAGCTTCTTTTGCTACGTATTTGTACAGTCTGTAGCACATTTGTTCTATTTCTGAATTAGGAACCTCAAGTATGACTACTACAAATAATGTTAATATTAATATTAAAGCAAAAACAAAACAAGGCCCCAGCTTTGAACATGAGTTTCCTACAAAACATGCTGAACTGTGGAACACTTACAATTCTACATCTGGGTTCAGCTACACTCTCACTAATTTTTTTCCTCTTTGCAATTCCTCCACTCCCTAAAAGCCCAGCACTGCAGCAACAGTCGCTGGCATAAGACTAGATTAGTATCAGCATACCCAAGAGAACATCTTGACAATTTCTAGAAAATGACCTTACATTTTTCCACTGTCTTCAGCTGAGAGTACCATATCCTCAATTGTCCTAGAGGGTGAGATGCATCATCAGAGAGCTGACTATTGGGCTCATCAGTAGCAATACCGGATGTTATCAGCAGGCTGTGTGAAGCTTCGGTAGCTGATTCGATTCAGAGGAGATTTGGCCTGATTTGGGGACCGTATCTCCAAATCCGAATTGAATCAGGAGACCAAGTAAAAGCTCTGAATCTATTCAAAGCATCTGAGTGAGCCACACCTGCATTATGCCCCCCAGCATAGGCTGGGCAAGCGGCAGAAGGGCAGAGCCCCCATGGCTTCCCCACCGCCAGGGCAGAGATAGGCACAGTTAGAGGAGCCACAGGAGAAGCCCCTTGCCTGGCCCTATCCCCGTCTCCCACCCGGCCCAGCACCCATGTGGCAGCTGTCCCATGGCACGTGTGCAGCATGGCTTGGCTGGATGCTGTGTGCTGTTTGGGAGCTGGGGTGGCTCCACCCGTCAGCCGGAGCCCCTGGTTCCATTCCCCAGGGAGCTGAGGTGGCTCCACGTGTCAGCTGCAGCCCAGCAGTGCTCAACGGCCCCAGCTCCCAGACAGTGCGCTGCACCCACACCATGGGGCAGCTGCCCCATGGGTGCCAGGAGATGGGGGAGGAGGCGATCCCTGCTGCCCCCTACTGCCCCGCGCTGCACTGGCGAGCTCTGCCACAAGCTCCCAGAGGCCCCAGTCGCCACTCCTGCAGCTGGTGAGTGCGGGGCCTTTTTTTTCTTTTTTTTAAAGCATCAGGACTAGGCAGGGGACTGGGGCCAGGCAGGGCAGCCCTGGGGGCTTCTCCCACAGCTCTCCCTGCCTGGCGATAGGCAGGCACAGCTGAAGGAGCTGTGGGAGAACCTACGGCCGTTTGGCTGTGCCTGCCTCTCCCCCGCTGAATCTCTCCAAATCAGCGCTGAATCTTTTGGAGCTGATTCAGCTGAATCGATTCAGGACAGTGATCTGAATCTCTGAATCTGAATCAAATACTTCCTTATTCACACAGGCCTATTGTCTAGTGTTAAAGGCATGCAAGCATTTCTAATGACTGTTGTGTATTAACAAGCTTGGACGTGGTTTCTATACCTGAGAACATCTCCTGAGGTAATCAAGAGCAGGAAGGCACAAGTCTGTAGACATGGATCCTGATCCTGGCATGCAATCGCCAATCTCTTTACAGTCCACTTCCCCTAGGATTAAGGAGGGCAGGGTGAAGACAGCAAAAGGATGAGAAACAGAAACATGGCATTAGAAATAACACAAGTAAACTGCAGTTTGGCTTACGTGTTACTGACTGCACAATCTACAGATGGATTGTATATTGATCCAAGAAGTTTATCAATACCTTGCGCATCTAAGAGTGCAACAGCATTGGCCTCATCTTTATTGAGGATATATTTATAAAGTGTGAATCATTGATATATGCTTTAATAAGCAGCTGATTTTATAACATTTCTTAGAATCCCAGCTTATATCCATTTGTTACATGTTACAGAAAAATTCTTATTACCATGTATAAAATGTACTGGGTCTATAACATACTTATAGCATATCTACTGATCCTTTAAACACCTGTTATAAACTATTTATGAAAAATCCTTGTTTATTGAATCTGAGCTTCATATACCAGAACTTTTCCCTTTGGCATTCATCTCAACAAAGAGGTTTTTTTTTTTTTCAAACCATCAAAAAAAAGAATTATTTAATAGTTTCCTCACTGGCTTCTGGCAGGAAATTTTAATATTCTCTGTAAAGTAGCAACTAATTAAATTCCTTTCCATTTCCCCCCAGCAAGGTCTTGATCCTGCACCCACTGAAGTGAGAGATAGAGGCAGAGGTCTCATTGACTATGGGAGGGGTAGAATCAGCCATTAAGTAGTCCCATTTATAAATTAAAGATTGATTTTAAGAAAGCAAAGAAGGCCCCACTCTAGCTTCTATATGCATTTTGCTAGTTATATTAGTACTGAGTAGATCAATTCTATGTTTCAAGGAAAGTGTCAGAAATTCTAATGATCAAAGCAAGCAGAGAATTGTGAATAAGAAGACGGAACACCCCAACAGCATTGGCCTTCTGACATTTCTCCAAGCTGTACATTTTCAGCAGAGGGTCACCTTGACCTAAATGCTTTATTTTCTCTCCCATCTACTCCACCCTCACTAGCAGAAAGGAAAAGTTAATTTTGCTGACAGATTGTTATTACTTGCGATGCTCATGTTCTTACTGAGGTTTCCAGTAGGTTTTGGCAAGTTGTGTGCCAAATACTACTGAGAGTGAGGTAAGAAAGGGTAGCAAGAAGAAATGTGGTTTTGATTGCTGAATATAAACTTACCCTCATGAAAAAATACGACAGCATTCTCTGTAACAGTAAATAACAAACCAGTATTCAATATTATTGTTGCAGAATTCTGGAATGTTATGGTAGAATTCTGTAACATGGATATGGTAGGTCACAGTGAAAATTAGATAAATGAAACAGACTTTTAAAGAAAATGGCTGCACTTTTCTTGCAGAAAGACAACTTAAGACTTGACAGCATCAAAAGTATTTTTGCAATAATCCTCTGTTGCATTTAGACCCTGGGTTAACATCTAACAAACTTCTCCATATGCATACGCTGCACCTCATTATACACCAAATTCTCCTCTTCCAGAAAAAAAGCAATGTTGAGACGTTGCAAAGAATTAAAAAAAAAAGGGAAAATACTACTTACCCAGTCCTTTAACAAACTTCATAAGGCACATAATGTAACTCGTGGCGGCATTGGCAAAGACCTGGATGTTGTCTGTGTTGAGAAATGCTTCAAAGACATCAAAGACAGGTGCCTGACGCTTTCCTGAAGGAACAGCAAGGTGCGAAGGTTATTTATTTATTTCCCCTCATAAGTTTGGGGTTGTAGTTCCCTATGTTTTCTTATTATTCTAATTAATCTGAGTCAACAAGAGCTCTTTCCTTATGGTTAGGCAACTATCTGTTTGAGACACAAATGATGGGACATACTGTCTCTCCTTTTCTCTGAAGGTGCTTTATGTATCCTTCTTGAGCGTGTTACAGGCTCCCCTCTGCAGAGGATGCAAGCAAGTTATAGCTAGGGCCTGGTTTAAATAGTGAGCCCAGCTTGCTAATATTGTGGCATGATTGTGGCAGGGGCTCCATATTTGTGCCCAGATTGTGGGCCCTGCCCTGATTGTCTGAGGGGCAGGTTTAGGGCCAGGTGTAATTGCAACAGCAGAGGCCTTGCTCCTGATGGCTGCTGAAAAGCCCGTGCCTCCTCCCTCCCGCTTCACCAGAAAAGGCAGGAACAGCAGTAGTGGCCATCTGCCCTGCATTGTTTCCGACAGGCAGAGAGGAAATTCCCTTTTCAAAAATGCCACTCTACTCTGCTGGGATCCCAACCAATTGGCAGCGAGTCTGATGCTGAGCTCAGTGTCAGCCAATCAGCACTGATGATGACGAGCTCGTCACACAGGAGGTTTGAGGGCACCTGGGGGCTGCCTTGGCAGATGGCCCTGGCACTGGGTAGGGGAGGGGCT
>NW_017729034.1:92505843-92506375 GCF_001723915.1 Gavialis gangeticus
GAGATGGCTAAATTAGGCATTGCAGAGCTGCACCACACACTTTTGGTGCAAAGTCTGGAGATCCCTACCTATAGGAGTACCAGTTTCATATTCTGGGCAAGTCTTACTCTGGTATATTCTGTGTGGGGTGTGGTTGCAGATGTGTGTATGTATATGGTGGGGTGTGTGGGGGTATGGCTATGTGTGTGTGGGGGGTATAAGGTATGGTGTGGGGTGAGGGGGGAATAGGCAGGGTGTGGGAGTGTGAGGAAGGGTGGGGGGCTGTGGGGAACCCTTGCTTCTCTCATGCAGGACTCATGTGCAGTTCCTGGGACTCGTGTGCCACAAGGGGAAACCCCATGACATGGAGCTGGCTGCCCTCCCTGCTCTCTGCCACCACATGCAGCTCCTATGACTCTGTTGGGAAGCAGGGAGTGGGTCTCCCTGCCACTTCTGGCGGAGTCCCAGGAGCTGCACATGGCAGCAAGAAGCAGGGGCAGGCTGCTGGCTCCATTGCATGGGGCTTCCCTACAGAGGCGTGCAAGTCTCGGGA
>NW_017729034.1:92511375-92513895 GCF_001723915.1 Gavialis gangeticus
GGAACAGCAAGGTGCGAAGGTTATTTATTTATTTCCCCTCATAAGTTTGGGGTTGTAGTTCCCTATGTTTTCTTATTATTCTAATTAATCTGAGTCAACAAGAGCTCTTTCCTTATGGTTAGGCAACTATCTGTTTGAGACACAAATGATGGGACATACTGTCTCTCCTTTTCTCTGAAGGTGCTTTATGTATCCTTCTTGAGCGTGTTACAGGCTCCCCTCTGCAGAGGATGCAAGCAAGTTATAGCTAGGGCCTGGTTTAAATAGTGAGCCCAGCTTGCTAATATTGTGGCATGATTGTGGCAGGGGCTCCATATTTGTGCCCAGATTGTGGGCCCTGCCCTGATTGTCTGAGGGGCAGGTTTAGGGCCAGGTGTAATTGCAACAGCAGAGGCCTTGCTCCTGATGGCTGCTGAAAAGCCCGTGCCTCCTCCCTCCCGCTTCACCAGAAAAGGCAGGAACAGCAGTAGTGGCCATCTGCCCTGCATTGTTTCCGACAGGCAGAGAGGAAATTCCCTTTTCAAAAATGCCACTCTACTCTGCTGGGATCCCAACCAATTGGCAGCGAGTCTGATGCTGAGCTCAGTGTCAGCCAATCAGCACTGATGATGACGAGCTCGTCACACAGGAGGTTTGAGGGCACCTGGGGGCTGCCTTGGCAGATGGCCCTGGCACTGGGTAGGGGAGGGGCTGTTTGTTCCTCCACGCATGTGTTTTCTCCCTTTGCCCCCAAACTCTGGTGCCTCAGTTTTCCCACCCAGAAGAGCAACCAGCCCCTCCTCAGACTGGTGCTAGGGCCATCTGCAAAGCCAGCTCCCAGGTGCCCCCAAACCCCTGTGCCTCAGTTTTCCTGCCTGGAGGAGCAAACAGTCACTCCCCTACCCATCCTCAAGATCTCTCCTCCCCGTGTCCCTTTTGTGACCCCTTCCCCGCTCTCTTGGGCTGCTAGGCTTTTGCTGCTGGGTGGGGAATGCTGGGGAAATTCCTTTGCAAACCACTTTTGTGAAAATAACTTAATTTTGTGAATTTTAGGAAAAAAAATATCAAATTGCGATTTCAGCTGGACCCTAATTATAGCTCAGCTGGTGAGTGTGACTCTAGCCTTTGCTGGAGCAACTCTTTCTTTTACTAGGAGATTCCCAATTCAGTCCTTGTTTTGCAAGAGAAAAATGGTGGCTGTCATGCCGAAAAGCTTGACTTTCTTTGGCACAGAAACAAAAAACAGCTCCATATTCCTGGGTAGAGAAGTATTTAAAAACTGCAGCAATGCCGCCCATTTTGTAACAGCTACATAATGGATCTGATGATTCCAGGAGGCACAGATCACCTCTTTATAAGATGGTTTAAAACATTTTTAAAAATCTCCCAGTTTGAGAAAAGTGTAGATTAACAAACATTTTTCTACATTACACAAATTCATTTGGTCTCCTCAAAGAAATCTGAGATTGTTATAACATGATTGTCACAGAGAAGGGTGGATCCAAGGAGTGTGCAGTGGTGCAGTTGTTACCCTTCTTTGATACCTGGTCTGCCCAAAATTTAAAACCAACTGCCTGAGAGTGACAGCAGTATTTTTGTTCAGGCAGCAGTGAGGGAGTCACTTGACTACATGGCTTATTAGAATCTACTTGATTCCTCCTCAACTCTTCATTTCATAGGCATTAACAACCTTTTAAAATGTTGTTGATGATGTTCCACTAATTAAGTTAACCTTTCTTCTGCAATTCTGCTGTCAGCTAGTTTCTCCTAGTAACACAACTCCTGATTCACAGCCCTGATCACTGGTTTTAACTTGAGCTAAAAACATTAACCGAGGTGTGGAAAACAGTAACTGGGGTGGACTAACTCAGGTGGTGCAAACTTTTAGAGAAGCACTGGATGCAATATCAAGATGTCTTGTTTTGTTTAATGAATCTGAAAGGTACAAATTCTAATGACAGCAAAACTAAAAAAACAACATCTTTTGATTATTTTTGCCTAGTTTGCGTTTTTTTATACATAGTATACAATATTTATTCACATTCCAAATAAGTTATATTTGTTTTTGCTTCAATCTTGAACTTAATAATATAGCCCTTGGTCCCTAGCATATTAGTAAAGCTTCTAGTTTCCTTTTCCCTGGTGAAAAATGTATGTTATGTGATGATGCACCACACCATCCTTACCTCCCATTTTCAAAATCACAGATCCACCCATGGGTACAGATCAGAATCAAATGTACCTTGGAAAAAGCTTGCCCAGCACTTGTCTGTATTACTATTGCAAACTATCTGTCACTTATTGGCAGGGATCTTCAGAATTTGCAGCAGAAGCATGCAGCTTCTTTAACATTGGAGTTTCTACCGCATACTCCCCACAATTGATTGGGGGAGGGACACAGTTGACGGTTGCTCACTGCCTGAGCCTAAAGGCCAGGAGGTGAAAACTGCAGCATATTTAAAACTGCAGTTTTCACTTCCCAGCTATCAGGTGCAGGCAGCAAATAGCAAGCCTTCTCCACAAATCAGTGGCGGGGGGGGG
>NW_017729034.1:92514106-92517970 GCF_001723915.1 Gavialis gangeticus
GGGTATGGCTATGTGTGTGTGGGGGGTATAAGGTATGGTGTGGGGTGAGGGGGGAATAGGCAGGGTGTGGGAGTGTGAGGAAGGGTGGGGGGCTGTGGGGAACCCTTGCTTCTCTCATGCAGGACTCATGTGCAGTTCCTGGGACTCGTGTGCCACAAGGGGAAACCCCATGACATGGAGCTGGCTGCCCTCCCTGCTCTCTGCCACCACATGCAGCTCCTATGACTCTGTTGGGAAGCAGGGAGTGGGTCTCCCTGCCACTTCTGGCGGAGTCCCAGGAGCTGCACATGGCAGCAAGAAGCAGGGGCAGGCTGCTGGCTCCATTGCATGGGGCTTCCCTACAGAGGCGTGCAAGTCTCGGGAGCTGCATGTGAACACCATGTGATAGAGGTGGGCTGGCCTGGCTCCTCTCCTTTCTGCCACATGCAGTTCCTGGAACTGGCTGGAGCTGTGCACAGCTGGGCAACTGCACCAGTGTAGGCCATGAGCACCCCAAGGACTTGCTGCTGCTGGTGTTAGGAGCTACGCACCATGGAGGAGCTGTCTAGGGGGTTCCCTGCATCCCCACCCCCAACACCTCACACCTGCCTACACCCACACCCTGCCCACCTGAGCTCAGTGCTCCTGCTGCTCAGCTGGGTGAGAGCCCCAGGATCTGCGTTCCTATCCAGCTGCAGCTTCCCTATCTGCTGCCTGGAGTGAGTGCCGCAGCAGGGTCACGAGGAGGAGATGCTAGAGGCTGGGGGAAGCCGAGTAGGTCCCCTAGTGGCTGCAGCAGTGTCAGCAGCAGCCCCAACCGGAAGCTGTGCATGCTGGCTGGGGCCTTCCTGTGCATGAGCAGGGATCCTGGTTTTCTCCGATTTAAAAAAAATCCGCAATTTAAAAAAAATTCCCAATCTATACATATAGTGCGGTTTCATTTTAATCATGGAAAAATGTGGGTTTGGGTTCATTTTTTTACACTGAAAACTGGAGATTTTTTTAAATCTGAGAAAACCAGGATCCCTGTGCATGAGGTTAGGAGCAAAGTGAGTAGGCTGTATGGGGTACACTTAATTGGTGGGTGCCTGCAGCCTGGATGAAAAAACACACCTGGTGGGCCAGATCTGGCCCAAGGGACATATTTTGCCCACCCCTGTTCTAGAGGCATGAGTGGTTCCCAGGGGGCATGGGCAGCCTGCTGAAAAACCTGGTTAAAGGTATTTTTCTTTCTTACCCTTTGTGCTGGAAGGATTTTGAGGATGAAGGGTTTAGAGTTTTATATTTATTTTCTTCCTTAATAAAAATAGATATTGCATGGAGGTCCCAATGAAGGGCAATGACACGACCTAGTCATGTAGTAAACTGGTCTGAAGCACTGTTGTAGATTACTGCAGCAAAGTATTTTTATTATTAACCCATGACTTCTGGGCCATAGTAATAAAGAAACAAAGATGCGTATGAAACAAGCAATGTAGGAAGGCCTTACCCATAGAATATTCTCCAACAAGGTAATCTTTCACTTCTGACTTGCTACTACTATGCACTGTTTCCAGGGCACTGAACAAGGGCCTCCATCCTGACTGGATCTGAGTGGAACACATCTCCACCAATTCCCCTATAGATGTGATCACCTGTTGCAGACAAAGCAGGGAGAACTTTAAATAAAAAACAAATATAGGTTACAACATATGGAAAGACTGAGGAATGGAATGAAAAGCCCCCATAGAATGTATTAGAACACTCTCAGAATTTCTACAGGATTTATCTCCAACTCCAGACAAGTTAGTGACAAATAACATTTTTTTCCAATAAGTTCTATAGGATCTGACTGCATTGTCCATGGAACAACTGCTTTCCTGCCAAACCATGAGGCACAGATGCTTCTCAGCTGCAAATGTACTAACCCCCTCTGAAGTCATTTAAATGCAAAGTATACTTTAGACCAAATCCCTTACTTAATAATAAAAAAGTAATCTGCTGTATAACCATATGCCCATGTACTGAGGCAAGTCCTGAAAAACAATGAAAACACTCAACAATACACTCAACTTCAGTATACTTCACAAGGATGTCAATGGTGCAGATTATTTTTAAGGTGAGAGCGTATTTCATATGTAACTCCACTGAACTACAGTTTGTGTTGGTGGTTTAGGTTGATAGAAAGAATCTTTCTGAATCCCAGTAAGAGAAAAGTAGGCAGACATATTGGTTTCCTTTCTGACCCTGGGTCCATTGCTGACAACATAACGCACCACTCTTGGGCTCTCCTCAGACAGAAAACCTGAGTGCAGCCCTGGAGGGTGCAATTGCAGCTGCTCCAAGCTGTCTGTGCTTCCTAACTGCTATTCTTTGGTGGGAGTCTGTCAATGCTGGAACCAGGAATGAAAGGGAAGACCAACTGACCTGCTATAAGTGTACTTCTGAGCCCTATCCCTCCTTGTTTTACGGAAGGCAGGGCATAGACAGGATAGACTTACCTGGTCCTGGACATCCTCATCACACAGCTCCAGCTGCATGATGTGCTCAAAGGGCCGGAACAGTGCTTCATTAAAGTGAAAATGAGGGGGCTCATTCCAGTCCGTCAGCACCTCGGTGAGGATGTCATGGATAAAGGACACAGCCTTCCGAGAAACATGTCTCTCCTTATGGCAGGCAGCCTGCACGGAGAAACAGAATACAAAGCACTCTGGGTAAGCAAAAATTTACTTTTCAAGTAGACAATTTTGGAAGAAGTGGAAGCAGCAATTTGATGGTCCCTAGAGACAGACCAAAATATCTGGCTTGAATGAAACTGTGTCACTATACAGTCAGCTGACTTCCACTGCCTTTGAGATGCTCAATATGCCACAGTTTAATGATAAAAGTTGAAGAAAAGCAAAAAAGAGTCTATAATGTTCTATAGTCTTTTCTTGAATTTGGATAGGCAGCATGCTAAATACTCAATTTCTCTTCAACCTCATTATAGAAACAATGTTTTACTTTCTAGTACTCAGGCATTCAAAAGACTAAAGTATGAAAGCCTCCTGGGTAAGGGTAGCTAGCTCCTTACAGCAGTACAAAACTGACTATGGGCAGAGTAAACCAAAAACTGAAGGAGACTGCTGTTCATTTTGCAATACCTCTTCCAAAATCAGGGCACAAATGAATCTGGATAGAAAACTACTCCATACTAGGGCCAGATCTTACTCCTGTTTAGGTAGCTAAGTGGACTTAGGAAACTTTCCATCCTGTTTGAGAATCTAAAAACTTAGTTCCTAAAGGTGGGTGGATCCTCTTCCTCCTCGCTATTCTTTTTATAACTTGATTTTAAGACCAAGACAGTAGCATTGTAAAAAAATAGATACCTTAATGGATTTTCAAGTGCTTACAGGGAGGAACAGGATTACACTTACCCACCTAATTACTGGCACAGGATCTGACCATGGGTGACTATCCAGGCATCTCTAAATTCAGATAATTCCCCTGAGGCTTGTACCTAGGCTGAAGCTCACCAAAGGAAACAGTGACTGACCTACTATGAAAGGAAAATCTGATTTGGAGAGCTCTGAATTGAGATTTCTTAAAGAAGCCAAAAATTCAGAAAATTGGTGGGGCACAGAAAAACAGATCACACTGAAGTCTCAAGCTGGACATCTTTAAAACACTAATCATTTTCAAAATGTAGGCAATTTTACATATCATTATCCTGCAACATTTTGACTGTACTTAAGGTAGTCCATTAAAACTCCTCAGTAAGTGAACTCAAGTCAATAGAGTACCTACAATACAGACGGTTCAGTTTAGGTAATAAGACCAGTTATTATCACACTCTTGAGAAACTGTGTGTGACAACACCTGCCTTATTCATGGAAGGGTCAAAACTCAAGAGCATGGGCTTCCTCA
>NW_017729034.1:92522970-92531606 GCF_001723915.1 Gavialis gangeticus
TTTCAAGTGTGATCCAAGTAGAGCATAGGTCTTTGTTTCCCTTTTGCAGGGTGCATCTATACTGCACTAACTGTTGGGTAATGCACAGCTACCCAAGCTACCTTTAAACTAGGTAGTTGAAATACCAGCCGCATCCCAGCCAAGGCAATGCGGATCTCAACACAGGGTAATTTACCCTACTTCTTGAGCAGATTTGCAGCAAATGCACTGTTAAATTTTGCATCACTACTCAGAATGTAAATACACTTGTAGAACACCAGAGTGATGCACGTCTTTCCTAGAGAGATCTTTCAGTTTGTTGCATGGTTCCTTAGAATCCATGCATTTTGATATCACATTGTGCTACTGGGGCCTCCATTTACTGTATCTGAGCCACCAGGGAGTCTATAGTTGAACATGCTTCTTTCTAACAAACAGGAGAGGAGAATACAAGTTAATTATTTTTTAAGGGTTTTCTAAATTTGCTGTTGGAGGAAGCAGTTCATGTTGCAATGGGTTTTTTCCCTTATACATTAAAAACAAACAACTAAAATACAAAAGGTATTAGTCTACAAAGGAAGAGGCTGGGTGAGTATTTAATTTAGCTTAATGCCAGTAAGGATGAAGTTTCTAATAACTGTAGGTGAGACCAATTTCTATGGGCTGCAACAGATTAATGGCTGGCCCCTAAAATCCTGTCTCCCAGTGAATGTAATGCACTTACCAGTGGCTGTGCAATGGTGTACTGTTAAGAAGAGAGAGGAGCATTTCTTCCTGACTAGATTTTGCTGGATGATAAGGAATAACAGAATGACATTTTGAATGCTATCCTGTTCCACCCTATGAGTCTGTATTCAATCCTTTTTAAATATCAAACATTTCTGAATCTAAGTAACATGCCTTTCTAATAATCTTAAAGCAGTGTGTTCCAAAAGGTGCCTCTTGCCCTCTCTCTCACCTCTACCAGATGAGGTGCCACTATGCTCCAGCAGCGCATGAAGTGGAGCAGTGGGCGGGATTTACTCCGTACAATCCTAAGCATGGTGTCCCCAAGTCGGAACAAGTGGAGTGCACTTCTCCTGTCTTGGGTAGACTTTACTTCACCTGCAAGACAAATGAGATGCATTAAGAACATGCACATGAACATGTGATTACAATAATTAATGGGAATTAAGTGATGGCAGTGATTTTTCTGTAGGTGTTTGGATTGAAATTTGAATCCAGAATTCAAATCCAGTCAAAAAAATCAAATGAATTTCAGTGCATGCTCATGTTACCAAGACAAGTTGAGAAAGAAATACAAGAGGGAGAGTAGTCTGTATTAGTAAAAAGCATAGGAGCAGAAAAGGGAAAGATGCTATGCTGCAGAAGCTCTGCAAATTGTTTAGGAAAACTTGTGTATTATTAGTTCAACCATTGTAGTAGCTTCAACAGATTTTTAAGGGGCAAAAGACCTGGGGGGGTATAAAAGTTATAAATTAATAATAATGTTATTCAGTTTTGATAGGTTTGCTTCCAAATCAGTACAAGATGACAACTTCAGAAAACTGTGATGACATTTACATGAAGTACACAGTCTTTCCTGCCCAAGTGCAGGGAGGCTGGACCTGATGATCTGTAAGATCCCTTCCAGCTTCTAACAACCATGAAACTGCAGATTCTTTATTCTGTCTCTTTGTAATTATCTATATCAAGATGAAGAGCTTGAAAAAAGGGAATTTGAGAACATAACCTCTTTCTCTCTGGCTAATGGGTTTCCTGACATGGCAGCAATAGGAAAACCATGCTATTGCCAAGTTTCATCTTCCACTCCTCCTAACACACAGGACATTCAGACCCTGTCTTTTTCAAAAACATGACAATACTTTTTACCTTTCATAACTCACATAATTAGGAGTACTGTCTTAAAATTAATAACAAATGTTTAAGCAATCATGCGCACAGTGCTAATTTTAATCATGCCACCGCTTATAACTAGTTATTGTTGATTGAGTACCACCTACAATCACACAAGGAGTCCATAAAGTCATAAATGTTGTCAAGGTACAAAAAGATAATATGTACAAGAAAACTGAAGAGAAAGAGTTTGAGTGTTATATTAGAAAAACACAAAATAGCATCTGTGGGGAAAAAACATGTGAATTATGGATATTCTGCTAGGAATTAAATTCACCACAGTGCAGCTGCACAGCACTAAGCCTGAGTGCTACTCAAGGGAGGGTCTAATGTAATATTAATTGAATATAGTATTAAGCCTCCCTTTGGATTGGACCTTTTTGCCATATTTTGGAAGCCCTAAGGGAGCGTCAAAAGCCTGTAGCATAGGCTTTTATGCCTTAGACAGAGATATGGCACTCTGAGAAAGAGAAACCTTGCTTTATCTTACACCCTCTTGTTGCTGCCAAGTCTGCTACAGTGAATTCATAGCTCATGGTCATGTACAGCATATGTTTATATCCACTCGGCCCCCTATAACCATTATCTAGGTTGTCCTTATATTTGACCTCTTTAGGGACTGATTTGGAATCTTAAAGAACATTTATACCTATCCTTATTCATACTAAATAAGCCTGAAGCATTTCAACTCAGGTTTAAGGCCCTGATATGCTTGATGCCATATCACAGAGGGAGAGAAAAGCTCCACATTCCCTCTGTCTTACTAGACAGAGCTCTCTATTTTTCTCTTGCCACTGAACTGTCTCTTCTGGGCATACTACTGCAGAATGAAGAAAGAACAACTTTTGTAAGATACACAGAAAACATATAAAAAAAGATGAATACTTAAGCAGATTTACTTAGTAGATTTACCTGGCATTGCTAAGGAGTAATCAACCGTGTCTGTGACTAAGTGGAAGAGCTGGGACTGAGAAGCTTTCTTGAGCTGGTAAAGGAAGCCTCCCAGTGCCATAAGATTTAGCTTGTCAGCAGCATCTTCAAATAGCCTGTAAGCAAGAGTGCAGAGAATGTCATCTTTCAGAATTTAAGGTTTGTACATGTGTAAAACCATTTTATCTATATTATTTGCCTGTTGGAGTTTGCTACAGTTTAATTAATCTATGTCAGGACAAGTGAATTAATCTTACTATGAGAAACCATGACCTAAAGTTTCCAAACAGAGTGCCTAAAATTAGGCATCTGAATAGTTCTCTGTTTAGAAAGGTAGTAAAAATTTCAGCTGGAATTTGCTTCCACCACTTCACTGAGCTCTTGTATTTTCTGAACTTAGAGTTCTGCTATACATTCAAATTAAAGCTGGACAGAAACCAGTTATGGAGTTACACATTTTCAAGCAACTTGTTAGTTGCATAGGTCTTTTTTTTATAGCTAGTCATTTTTGTCATGTGATAATTACTTTGCACATATGATCAACCTAAATTTATTGCACAATTAACCAGTTAATTGTATCATATGTGTAATCTGTAGCAGGAACCTTAGTTTCAAATCATAAACCATAACATTTTATACCAAAACTTACATTAACGAGATTATTCATTTATCATTTACTTTTAAGGAAAAAAATTACTATGATAATCTATGCTGTGAAATTCCATTACTACATACTCAAAAGCTTATACAAGTAGACCTGGATCCCAGATCAAGATACAAATCAAAATATACAAATTCAGCAACTCTGCAGGTGGTTGGACTAGATGACCTGTCAGGTTCCTTCCAACCCTCTGATCTACGATCCTACTCCCGTGTAACCATAGAAAATCTCCAATTAACTTGAGAGATTGTGTTTTCAGGGAAGTAATTTTACAAAAATCATATTGTGATCATAGCAAAGCAGGGCTGAAAAGGATCTTATGAGGAACCATTCCAGCCAAGTGTGTGTCCGACCTGCTACTGAAAAAAAATCCAAGGACAGAGATTTCACAGCTTCTCTAGGCAGTCTGTTCCAGTGCTTGGCCACCCTCATAGTCAGAAAGTTAATCCTAATCTTCAAATTAAAATTTCCTCTGCTGCAGTTTGAGCCTATTATTCCTTGTCCTGTCTCCTACAGCCACAGAAAAAAGACTATCCCCATCCTTGTTAGAATCACCCTTCAAGTATTTGAGAACTTATAAAATCCTCTCTTATTTTTTCACTTCTCCATACTAACTCACCCAAGTTCTTTCAGCTTTTCCTCATAAATCTTGCTTCCTAAACCTCTAATGACTTCTGCAAATCTCTGCTGGACTTTTTGCAAACTGTCCACACCCTTCTTGAAGTGTGGGACTCAAAACTGGACACAGGACTCCAGGTGAGGCCTCAACAGAGACAAGAAAAGCAGAAGAATCACCTCCCTTGATTTGTAAGTGACACTCCTGTTAATACAACCCAGTATGGTCTAGGGTTTGTTTGTTTTTTTGCAACAAGAGCACATGGTTGGGCTATATTCAGCTTCTGGGCCCGGCCCCCCCCCCCCCCCCCCCCCCACAATCTCCAGGTACTTCTCTGCAGTTCTGCAGCCTAGCCAGTGATTCCCCAGTCTGCATTTATGCATGCAGTTACTCCATCCCATGTGCAGGACTTTGCGATTGTTGAATTTCATCTAGTCGATTTCACCTATTTCTCTAGTCTATTTCATTCTGCTCTTCAGAGTATCAGCAACTCCACTCAACCTGGTGTCATCCACAAATTTGCTCAGCTTGTCCAATGCATTAATTATGTTAAACAATACCCAGTAGAACCCAGCAGAGACCCTTGGGGAACCTCAGTAGATACCTCCTCCCAACTAGACACTGGGCATTAACGACTAGTCAGTGAGCATAATGATCCAACCAGTAATGTATCCACCTTTCAATTCTTTCATTAACCTGTATTTCCTTAGTTGTTTATATGACTATCATGGGAGACAGTGTCAAAAGCTTTGTTTTTGACATAACTGCATCCATTGCTCTCTCCCCATTCAAAGAGTGATAAAGTATTTTTATTATAATGCTGTGTTCTGTACAGTACTGCAATTCTCAACTTACTGAAAAATATCGTACTGTGCTTGCCAAGAACCACTCCCTCAAACACTACTCAGAAAGTAACTGTTTTGCTTATACTTCACAAAAATACTATAGTTGCTTGCATACAACATACCCCAGAACATAATCTGTACCTTGATTTGGAAAGGTAGAATGAAGAAAAAAGATTTTTTTTCCAGAGTTAATGCTGAATAGAACAGGACAAAGCCTAATCTTCAGCTGACTCACCCCCCGTGTCCTGCTCAATTAAAGCTGAAACCCTAGCTGCTCCTGAAGTCTGGTCTCCATGGGTGCATCTATGATTTGAAAAGAGCTAAAGAGTCTCTAAAGCTGTGAAATACAAGTTGAGAGACCAGGAAAACCTAGCAAACAGCAATACTGTCCTGCCATATTAAGAGAGGTTATTTTAATTAGTGGAATATCAAGACCATTAAAAAGGAGAGATGATAGTCAATACCTGTGGAGTAAAGAACAATGAGCTATTTAGTCCACTGACACCCTCAGCTGCTTGAATAGTAATGCCACAGCTGCTGCACTATGTAGCTGGAATTAAAGCAGGGTGCTTCAATCTTAGGCAGAAAAATAAGCTTCCCTGCTTAATACATACACCACAATTATGGGGGACTGATCTTGGGTGAAAAAGTTTCATGTAGCATGCAAGAATACATATTTCTGTAAAGACAGAGATCAAGTTTGTAAAATGTTATCAGAAAGGAGGTTTTTATTTTTTTTAAAGGATTCTACGAGTGCATGAAAACAGGATGTTGTAATAGAACTCTCAGCCCCACCTCATTTACAGTGATGCTGCCAATCAACTAGCTCAAATTTTTTACTAAGTCCATAACTGGCAGTATGTGCTGCTTACTCCATAGGAGGGATCAACTGAGAGAATTTATCTGGCACTGCCATACCTGTCAGCTTGTGTGGAAAGGGTGAGGACAGCCTTGGCAGCACTGCTTCCACTCAGCAGGCTGCCACCACGGAAATCAAAAGGTCTGCCCTTGCTACGCTCCTTGATGAGTTCCTGGATGGAGACAGGCTGGATGATGGGGTTGTTGCTGAGGGTAGTCTCCTGCTCAGGTGTCAGGTCCTGGGAAGAACTTGCAGACTGATAATCTGGCTGTAGCCCTCCTGTGGCATGCTGGGATTGGGTTATAGTAAAAGGGGGCTGGGATGTGGCATCCCTGAAATGTGTGTGCTCCAGAGTGCTGATGTATTCACACACCCTGAAAAAAAGGGAAGATAATGAGGATTGTGACAGAATAAACACAGAAATCTTCCAGACAGCTGTTTGGCTCTACCCTGCACAGACTCCTTAAAGGAAATCTGGAAACATATATATTTTAATTTTTTTTTTCCAAATAAAATCAAACTACATACATGAGTTTTACTTCTCTCCTACAGTGCCTGTCACTGCAGCAACTAGTTTAGTCACAAACATTTAGGAAACATGTAGCTACATGAGCCAATCACAATATCCCAATATCCGACATCCCAGCCCCCTTTTACTATAACCCAATCACAATAAAAAATAAAATATCCATCAAAACATCCTACTACCCTGCCTCTTACCAATAAATTCTAACACAGAACCCCACCATGAGTGGCGACAACTGTTTTGGCACCATGCTGGGCCATGGAGACAACCTATATCAGGGGCGGGCAATTATTTTGGGTGGAGGGCCATTCATCCAGTTTTGGCAAGCTGTTGAGGGCCACACCTTGACAGGTACCCTGTCCCCCTGGTCACCATCTTGGAACCAATGTTTCAGGACCAGCGCCAGTGGGGCCCAGAGTGGGGCACAGGCTGGGAGGGGTCTGTGGAGCCAGGTTGGGCTGCACCAGCAGGGAGAGGGGGGAGCTGGCCAGGCTCAATAGAGCCCTGTCAGCGGGGACCCTGTACCCCTGCTGCCCTGCTCTGGGCCCCAGGACACTGGTGTGGGCCCCATGCACCTGCTCACTCCCAGTGCCCCCTCAGCCCTGTGGTACAGGCAGGGGGCAGTACACTGCCCCAAACCCATGCTCTGCAGCAAGGAATGAGCTGGTGCTCTGCAGCAAGGAATGAGCTGGTGCGGGGAACAGCGGCCCCTCCCGACCAATGACCAGCGCTCCCTGCTGCAGCCACTTGCAGCCCACGTGGGGTTGTCCCTAGCAGGCACAGGCAGGGGCTGGGGTAGAGGCATAGCAGATGTTTGCAACTGGCCCAGGTTCTGGATAGCTGCTGACAGCTACAGAGCCTGGGCTGGGGAGCAGGGGCAGCAGGGCTGGGGGGCACAGGGCATAAGCAGAGCATCCTGCCATGTACCCCCTGCCCTTATTTTGTTTTGAACAGGCACAGGCATCCCCAGATGGGCTACAAGCGGCTGCAGTGTGGGGCACCTGCTATGGGGTGGATGAGGGGCCACTTTTCCCCACTGTGCCCTGCACCAGCTTGTAGCCTGCCCCCGCTGCCAGACTGGGCCCTGAGCCAGCTCCAGGCTTGCCCATTGGGGCTGCTTTGTGGTGGCAGCAGCTGCGGCCCCCGCCGCTTGCCACACCGGGCAGTGTTTGCCACTGTCGGCTCTAGGCTTCCCAGCGCGCAAGCTCTGGGAGGGCAACAGCAGCCGTTGGGCTTCCCCTGGGTCCTACTGCCCCTGGTTTCTGTCATTTTTTACAGGAACCAAAGAGACAGAAATATTAATTTTCTAAATTTTTTAGGGACCCTGTGGGCCGGATAGAATGCCCTTACATGCTGGATCTGGCCCGCAGGCCGTATTTTGCTCACCTCGACCTATATGGTGCCAAAAGTAGGGGGCGGAGCCTGTTACTGTATCATACAGACTGAATTTTTTCTTATTCATATGTATGGAGCTGCAGGGTGCCTTCCATATATTTATAGCTTGCAGGGAAGGTTTTCAGAAGTGCTTCCTGGGATTTGTGTTTCTAAATCCATTGACTGTTGTTACCCCTTGAAAAAAAGGCAGGCCTTGCAGCTCAGGCACCAACCTTGAACCTGGGAGCTTGGGGTTTCAACCCCGTGTTCTGCCATGGGCTCCCTTGTGACCTAGCACAAGCGACGTAACTTCTACTTCCCCTGTTCACCATGGGGTATTGATAATACTGCCTTGCTTGTCATCATTATTGGGAGGATAAATAGGATATAGCTATGAAACTACATCACTGCCCATTAATATCTTTTAGGTCAGGGATGTCAAAATCATAGGGCTGGATAGGTAGCATAAGCCTCCCTACCCCTTTTCCTACTGCCCAATTTCTGGCCTTGCAGGCAACCCCACAGACTGAACACCACAGACCCATGCTTTGGATGTGGCCTGAAGGGCCAGAAATCTGGGACAAGCAGCAGTAACATTAATTGTTCTGGGAGCGACAGTAAGTAACATAGCAGCCATTCAACTTACCAACCAGATGACATGGCTCTATCGGCCAGATGCAACTCACAGGGTTGATCTTTGACACTCCCTTCTTTAAGTCCTTTTGACATATCTCCTCCTCACTCTTTTTCCAATCACAAAATTGTACTGTTTCATTTATCCTATTTCCATGTGATGCTCTAGCACCCCCAAACCAATAAAGTAAATGCAAAAAAAATAATTTCCCATCTTCCTCACTCTCTTTTTTCCCTTCATTCACTAGATGGGGGGTTTGTTCTGTTAAAAATCAATAGTGTGACCATAAGCCAGCAGGCTGCTCTACCTGAACACA
>NW_017729034.1:92536606-92557465 GCF_001723915.1 Gavialis gangeticus
CCAATAAAGTAAATGCAAAAAAAATAATTTCCCATCTTCCTCACTCTCTTTTTTCCCTTCATTCACTAGATGGGGGGTTTGTTCTGTTAAAAATCAATAGTGTGACCATAAGCCAGCAGGCTGCTCTACCTGAACAAATGAGGCCAACAGTCTTGATTGTGACTTCCCATCTCCAGTCCCACATTAAGGATGGCATCCATGCACAAAACATGTGCAGTATGCAGGCAGACTCCCTGAACTTTCCCCATCTGCTCCAATTTTTGCTCCACTTTCTGTTTCACTGTAGGTGTTAAAAATAAAAGAACACTGAAATGTTTGGCATTTGGGAAACAAACAGGAATTTCTTCTAGTATACAGTGGGGGTGTAGAGGGCTATATCCTACTACATGAATCTATATATTAAAAAGGAGTTTAAGCCAAAATAGAAAAGCAAGAATCTCTCTTTCCCCTCCTAGACATGGTCTATTACAGTGGTTCTCATCCTTTTTTGTACTGGAACCCATTTGTCAAGATTGATTGCTTGTCCCAACCCATACTCCCTGGCCCTGCCAGTGCCTGACCCACAGTCTCCTGCCCGCCCCCAGACCTTGCTAGCACCCCTCCCCTCCAAGCCAAAGACCCCCTGGCCCTGCTGGTGCCCCTTGCCCTCAAGCCACAGCCCCCTGGTCCTGCTGATGCCCCTCACCTACAAACCACAACCCCCTGCCCCCCCCCCAGGTCATGCTGGCACCCCTCACTCCCCATCTGCAGTCCCCTGCCCCCCACCTCCCCCAAGCCCTGCTGGAGGGGGCCCCCAGCTGCCTCTGTCCCACTCAGAGCAGAGCATGAGCAGAAAGTGCAAGCCCCTGTGTGTATAGGCTCCAGCTGTGTGCCATGCAGCTCTTTACTGCAAGGACTACCCCTGCCTCCTTTCCTTGCTGAAGGGCCAGGCACTTTCTCCCCCTGCTCCCCTTGCCCTGTTGTGGCCCTGTGCCTGGCCACTGTCTCCAGCACCAGCAGTTAGGCAGGCATGCACGTGTGCATGCAAACACATGCCCCACCCCCAGCCCTCTGGAGAGTCCTCTGGACCTCCATCCCCTGCTCCCCATACTTACCTGTGTCCAGCGGCCAGTGCTGCTCCCACGACCCAGCCTCTCTATGCTGGCCACGTGCGTCTGTGTGCGCAGATGCATGCACACCCACTGCCTCCAATCATCCCAAGCAGCTGCTTGCAGGCTGGAATGCTGCCAGCCTGCAAGGGGAAACCCGTATTTTCACGGGTTTTTCTGGGGACCTGCTCACGATCCTTTCAAATATTCTTGTGACCCACTTTTGGGTCATGACCCACTGGTTGAGAAATGCTGCTCTATTATAATTAGAGATATAAAATCCCTGCTGTTTAATTTTGCATGCAAGAGAATGCGCATCTGCTCATGAAAGATGCCAGATTGTGTCCTGCAGATTCACATCTTATCACCCACAGGACAAACACAACATTGCTACCAATAGCACAAGCTTCTCTTTAGAGCTGGTTTGACAATTTTTAACTAAATGTATTTTTGTTGAAACTGAAAAGTTTGTGGAAATGTACTCATTTCAGCTAAGTTTTTGATGAGTCTAGAGTGAACTCTGGTGAATTCTGATGAAAGGGGCCCCATCTGAAAAACTGATCCTAGACATTTTCGAAGACAACTGTATTTCATTAAGAAGTTTAGAAGGTTTAGTCTGTGTCCTGCTTTGGAATTCAAAAACTTTGAAACCCTGGAAATAGTCACAAAGTAGTTGGCCTCAGCTCCTATACTGCTATCCAACAGGTCTCAACTCTGAACTCTAAGGTCAGAAGACTGTTCACCCACAGATCTATTCAGTCTTTGGCCTCTCTGCCAAGACATTAAATAGGTTTTCCAATTAGAGGCAGGGGCGATTATAGTTTTTTTGATGGGGACTTCTTTCCTCAGCAATCAGGACTGATCAAACTCATTTCACTGACAAAACCAAGTAGCTATAAGAGGTCAGAGGCCTCTTTCGTCAACTACTAGGTCATGGGATTTGAAGTAGGGACCTGGAGATGACAGATTTTTGGCACGTTACTGTAATTTTTCTAGCTTCATTGCACATAACAATACAATTGAGCAAGACAGGTCATTTTAAACATTTGATGATGATATGAGAGAAGAATAGGTGCATACATGAATAAGTCAGATGAGTGAAACTGCAAGTGTAAGCAAGAATGAGCAGTTGGTGTCCTACTCAACCTGTTATAATACCAGCTACATAAGATGCACAAGTTTTTAAGATGTTATCAACACAAATATGCATTATACCTGTATTAGCCTAACAAAACTTATAATAAAAGAGGGTATATGAAGTAATGACAAAGATCCCAAAACAGAACACCCCCCCCACCAAGAAACTTACTGTTACCCTGTAGGTATACTTCCTGTATATTTACCTGGCAAGGGAATATAAAGTGATACCCAACCCACTCTGTTTTTCTGTTTATAGCACAATACCTTAAAACACTTACATAGGAAATATTAGATATTATGGACTTCTTGAGTAATAATAGCTACCTTGAGTTATAGCATCACTTGGCTCTTGGGTTTCTTTTTCCTCCTTGTCTTCTTGGACACAGGAAGCAGCAGCCATTTGGGCAAGGGCAGATGCACAGTTAGCAGCAACCCCTGTAAAGAAACAACATGGGTCAGTATATTCAATCACCTCCTCCATTAGATTTAGGTACTGTATCAGACAGTTTCAAGAGGAAACAGACTTATATCTATATCAGCTGTATGCTACTTCCTAGTTTGCTATCTTCCTCCCCAGGAAAATTTGCTAAACATCAATTCATTAATTACATAAACTCATCTAGGAACTAAGTTAGTGGCGTTACCTAGGGCACAGCTCAGTCGTGCTGCCTTCCTCAGGCCATCCAGGCTCATGCAAATAGAGTCTCTCTCTTTCTGGGTCTGCTCCTTGGCCCCCTCAGCTCCCAGGATGAATGCTAACCCTTTGGAGCTTCCTGCCATACGACCAGTCAAAGGTGTGGATAAGGTGTCAATTAAGTTTTTCCAGCAACCAGTTAGAAGGTATCGAGAAAAAGCAACACCTGGAACAAGAAATGCATTAATCATTTTCCTGGAAAGCAAAACAGTTCTCTGCAACATGTTGGACCCTCTGATGCTTTTACATGTGTGCTGGCTTTATTGATCTTTGCTGCTTTACATTTAAACTTAGTTTCATTTGTTTATATCAATAAAAAGCACCCTAAAGGCTGGCATGGCCTCAGCTGTGATTACAATACCGAAGAAGACTTTGTTAAATTAATTAATGGTTCAACATCACTGACTTCAATGGAGTCACACCAGAGATGAATTTGCACACAAGACACAGTTGATCATTCTACTCTCAAAATGTTACAGCAGCAAAACTATCCCTTAGTTCATGGGTGTATAATATACTCATTGATTCTCATTGACCTAAGCCACTCTTAGACAAGGCCCATTTCAACTATGTCCAGGGGATTGGCAAATGCCATTCAACATCTGCATTTCCAAGAAACCCATTTGTCTGAAATGCCATTTACCTGAATAAATTCCCACGGGATCTACCATACGCAGGAGTAGATACACACACGCTGATGCCAATAGACACACATATGCACATAACATGGCTTATTACCTGCCACAACAGAATCATCCGTCTTCCGGATCTGTGAGAGAGGGGATTGTGTTGATGCAGACGCCATCAGTTGTCCTCCAATGGCACTGCTTCCCAAGCCATCAATGTCTGTCAGACCATAAAAAACAAAACAAAAACAACAACAACAAAAACCAAACCAAAACAGGTTACTATTCAACACACCTACAGGGTATGAAGGGCATTTCATACCAGCTCACTATCCTGAGAGAAATACAAAATGTTTGATATTACACTCGCAAGGGCTCAGTAACTTCTCTGGCAGTGTAAAGGGGAGCTTAAAGCAGACACGTGATTCTTGTAAACAAGAATTATGCTTTTGAGTGTTTTGGCCAGAATAATTGTAAATAAAACAAGGGAAGAGGTTTCCACTGACATTCTTAGGACACTTCTTCCTGAGATCTGCTGTGGCTCACAGTCAGAGGCCCTATGCCTTCATCTCTGAATCCACAGTTTTCCCAACTCTCCCCTTGGGTGCCTGGACTGCAGCATTGTATGTGCATCCTCTGTGACTGCTCATGAGGCTTATCTAAGTTTATCTCCTGCAAGGCTGCCTCCTTCAGGGTCTGTGCCCAGAGATGAAAACAATGCTCCAAACCAGGCTTTTCAAAACAACGTATTCTGTGATCCCACCAATAAGAACAATACCTAATCAGAGAAAGGTTAATATAATATACTGTATTTACTTGCATACCACATGTACTTCCTCCAAAATTAGGATGTATATCTAAAGTGGGGAAGCTGATTTTCTGTGCTGGAAGGGAGGAATGGAAGCATGGATGACAGCTATAATGGCTGCCATGCTGCTCTCTCTGGTGACCCCAGGAAGAGAGGGGTGGAGTTCCTTGTGCAACATCAGAGCTACAGTTTTAACCATTCAGAGCTGCTGCCAAATTGATAACAGCTTTTGGCTGAGAAGCTGAAGTCAGCAGTGGCTGCAAAAATGTTTAAACTCTAGCTTCTGCTGAGGCAGAAGAGTGTACAGGATTCAGCCACAATTGTGGAAAAATCTGCCCCCCCTTCCCAAAACAGGGTACATATTTAATTTGGGGGCATGTGGTATGCAAGAAAGAAAATACAGCATTGTGGTTAGTAGAGCAGAATGTCTACATGTATATCTCACCTACTCTAGGCCAATCCATGCCTATATGTATCCCAGATAAAACCTTTGAAGACAGCAGGTCAGTCTGCTCTCCAGTAGTCTGCCTCTCTGTGCCACCTTTTTATCAGCTCTAAAGCTTTCTAATCATATTCCTGCCAAAGCCCCCAACTCACTGTGGTTACAAGTCAAAGGTAAAATGTCAAACTCATGCATTCTTGCTAAGTAACACTCTTGTCCCCTTTTCTACACAAAGGGGACCTTCTGCTTGCATCAACACCTTGCAAGCAAATATCAAACACCACTCAAGCAGAGTAGACATAAATACTTATAAGGTAGTATAGGCATCCTTATCTTCTTCACAACAGTCACCTTAATTTTTCCTTTAGGAAAAATAAACGGAGAACTGAAGAATTTGTTACAGATGTTCAAGTCTTTTAGTTTCTCAACAGAATTTTTTCACAGCAGTATCATTTTAGCACATTCTGGCTGAGTATGAACCCTCAGCCAATGGCAGTTCAATCAGTGATTAGTTTCTGACTCCTTGTCCTTGTGCTGCTGTGCCATGAATATATTAAAATGATACTGCTGTGATACCATGAAAACAATGCTCTTTTGGCACTCGGACAATCTCACAGTAAGAACACAAGCCTCAAGGTGTTTATCCAGGACTGGAGCTGTGAAATCAACTATATATATATATTTTTTTTTTTAATTCAGGAGGGGAACACAAATTAGAAAGAAAATTGTTTCATTGCACGTCAATCTGAAACATTTCCTGTTAAACATTTCATATTGAATTAAATGTATTATTTCATTTTTGTTGTAAAATATTTAGATATTTAATTGTATTTCTAAAGGAAATGTCTCTTGAGACTGAAATGATACAACTTTATTTTAATTCGTCTGCTCTTTTTTATCCCAAACTCTTCAAACTTCTAAGTAGATTTGGTCCATCCAAATTGCATTTATTTGTTAATAAATAAATTATTTGTACAAAAAAAGTTCTCAGGCAGCCCAACCTAGCACACAAAAACAAGACTTCTCTTTTCACTAGATTCTCCCTGACAGCCCCCATAGGAACAAAGGAGTCTGGTAAAATGGACTGTGCTGTTGTTAGGTGGCTATCCCTTACAAAGTTCCTTCTTCCTTCATCAATATTTATTTACATATTCTGGTCAAGGTTTAAAAGCCCTTTTGGCATATTTTCAAGGTTATTTATGTATGATAATAGCAGCTTTGTACTGTGTAGACAGACTGCTGAAGCAGAATACTGAGAGCCATATTCCCCCCATCTCCATGTAAACTGACATAGATCCAGCATAGATCCAGTGACTTCAATTGCTTGACATAAATTCGCAAGTGGAGAAGAAAAATGGTAGCTCAAGAACACTATACTTTGACTTACCATCTTTTGTTTTGTCACTACAGAACCCCAGGAAGAAAGATATTACTGTCACAAATCTTACATAGGTATTTTATCATAGATGTTTGGAGCTAGTGTAGGACACTGGTTCCAAATCATCAAAGGTTTATTTCAGCATCTACCTGAGATAATTTCTGAGTCTAACCAGACATAGTAGAAGTCTAACTCTAGTCACTTTGAGTCCCTGAAAAATGTTAACATGTTTATTTTTGTAACCTACCATTATCTAAGCCTTGAACAAAACTCCAAAAAGGAGCAAGAAGGAGGTCTTGTGCATTAACGGTTTTGCAGGAATTCAAGCAGGATAGTATAGGATTACACTCAGGCACTTAGGGCATCTTTATACATGCTTGGTGGGGGTAGGGGAAGACTGCTTTAATTAGAGCGGCTCCGAAAGCAAGCCCCACTGCCATTATGAAGAGATGCTGAATACATCAGCATCTGATGAGACACAGAGGCTGCTGAAGCGTGCTAATTAGCATGCTATAGCGGACTTGATTAATTTAGTCTGCTCCAACTCGCTGTAATTAAAGCACATCAGAGCAGTGTCCCTACACGTGTACAAGCACCCTGTAGGTCCTAACAGATGGAACAGAACCTAGGCCATATAATATTACATTCTAGCAAAGCTGAATCCCAATGGTCAATGGGATTTTAAGAAACAATCCAGTCCATTCAGTTTTGGGCTACTGGGGTCACCGAGGTGAATTACAGACAGTAAACAAGCTGGAGGCTGAATCAATTCAATCTTTGCAGGTTAGTCTAAACTGCATCGATTGAACCCATAAGCAAGTGAACAGGCATTCACTTTTGATTCTGGAAATGCAGCCACATGCCTGCAGTAGCTCAGGCCAAAAGCTGGGGGGTGCTAGAGCACACCACCTGGCCTGCCAGCCACTGCCAAAGGGAAGTGAGGGAAGCTGGAGGAGAAGCCCTCCAAGACTTTTCTCCCTGTCCCTTCTTCAGTGGTGGTGGAGGGGGAGGGCCACCCCTCTTTCCTCACAGGCAGACCCCAACTGGGGTTTGGACCTGGGCTCCCTCACCCCCACCCCCTTCTCAGCCAGCTGGAGGATCACGATAATACGCTGGGTAGGGAGCAGAGGGGCAGGGCCAACCCTGCTTGGCTGGAGCAGACAGCATAGCCTAGCCCAAGGCTGCAGAGCATCCTGGGATGCTGGGGGATTGAGAGTTAACTTGAACTGGGAAGAGTTCTGGGACAGAAGTTCCATAAACCAGTTTGACTTAAATCAGTTAAGTCTGATACTACATTCAAACAGGTTATCTTAAACTCATTTCAGCCATTTTGAAAGTGATTTAAGTACACTGAACTTCTGTTCTGTTACAGATATGAACCAGTTTCTGATCACTTAAACCAGCTTATGTGTAACTTCTGCCCCAGCCCGAGAATCTAATGCTTTAAAATGCAAGTCCTTATAACATAGCATGGGATTTTGAAGAGCGGGGTGGTGCAGATGGTGTGGCACATCAGATACAATGCAACACATTTTTCTCCAGTTAAAGAGCAAGTAGAAGCTTTACTAATATGTGATGAGGCTAGCACTACAGCATTCAATTTACTATCAAAGCCAAAATAAATATAAACTATTGGAATGTGCACTATTTTGCTAGATTTACATGCAAGTTTAAGAAAAACAAGATTCAGCAAAATAGTCAAAAAGACTATCAAAAAATATTGTGTCATTAGTCCTGTAGTAATTACAGTTAAATGCAAGTCTCTCATTCAGATTCATTAACAAAATCTAGCCTTCTTGGGCACCTTGACAGTGCCTCCAATACTTCATTCAGTCACTTCTCCACTTAAGTTAAAATTACTACACCTGAGTTAAGGTTTTTAGTTAGAGCTAAATATAGTCTGCAGAGCTGTGAAATAGAAGAGATGCATTACCAGAAATGGCTAACAGACAAAACTGCAAAAGAAAGAACCGTTTGAATTAGAACACCATTAAAAAGGAGGGAGGGTTGTTAACACTTGTGGAGTGGAGCGAGATTAGCAAGAATCAGGGAGATGGTAATGAGACAAAGTCAACTGACTCCCTCAGTGAGGCTTCAAAAGAAATGCTGTTGCTGCTCCCAGACAGATGGTTTTAAAGTTTTGGTGGAGCAAGAATCAAAGGCAGGTGCAACTGCACTGCTGCACCCCTACCCCCCCAGATCTACCCCTGTAACACAGACTGATTCAGAACAATACCTAGATATCAACGATATTTGAGTCTGGTACTTCTGCACTGGTACTTCAGCATACAACCTATGTTTACAGCATGCTGATCTACAGCTAATTGAACACATATATTGGGCATGTGTTCAGTATTTTAGGCATCTGTAGAATGCACTAAGGAATTAGCCTGCCTTATTCCTAGTCATGTTTATATGGCCATGGTAATGATACTGACCAGTCAACATAGTGATGAGTGGAAGGCTGTTCTCTTCAGGTCTTCCCCAGTATCCAGCCTCTCCCAGCATGTTCCTTTCCAATACCTGATGGTAGAGTTCCTCAACCCAAGCCTGAGAAAACACGATCAGCACACCACTGGACTGGACCTGCTTCATGAACTCCTTCTGCAGAGAAGCATACAAATCCAAATAAAACATGACAGGCGCTCACCATAACATAAGTCTCAACTCAACTGAGCAGACTCAGTTCTCTTCTCTGAGCACAACAGACTCCTGTGGAGGCAGGGAGACAGAGCATGGAGGGGAAGAGCCTGTATAAGAATAAGAACTTGGGCCCAGATTATGCCTAGCCTTTACATGCCTATGTATTGGAGAGTGAGATGTGCAAGGAGCTTGTGCTTCTCTTTGTTTTTTTTTCATGCAACAGCCAGGAAAAATTACAGGTTCTCCATTTTGACCATGGCAGGAGATACTCCCCTCAAAATCTCCACAGCATGTGCCAATCCATAGAAAGAACTGGGTACGCAGGGCCATTACTCCAGTACCATCCAACTTGAGACTGTGAACAGGATGTTACTGCTAAGAAGTGATAGCATCTGATGCTTCCAGTGGGGAACCTCTGCTCTGTCTTCCAAGTACATAGCCTGTGCCTTAAAAGTACAGTACAACTGATCACTTAGTATGCTAGGGGCCCCATCTTAAGTCCTTAGCTGGGCCTAACTCTCACTGGGTGCATCAGCATATGTACTTAATGTTATTTGATAATTTCTAGTCCAGTCTGCAGAGGGTGTAGTGTCTGCACATGAGCCCAGGGTAACAGGAATTTGAGCCAGGGTAGAACAGCCACACACTGGCAGAGGGGTGCTGGGGGTCAGCCCTAGGTTCAGGCTAGTGGATTCAGAGGGGCTGGTTGGGGTACTAGGGTGCTACAGTGTGGGTCTAGACGGCAGGCAGCCCCTGTGTTTTAACACCCTCATGACCCAGCCAGCCATGGTCATACATGCATTTCAATGCAGTAAAGTACTCTGTTATAAGATAGTACTGTCCCTGCCCTAATACTGGCCCTAATACCACTGCATGGGTAAATTGTAAAGCTTTACTATGGTGTTAACTAGGCAGTAATGTGCATGTGTACATGCACCCACTGATACCAAGCCTGAACTTGTCCCAATGTGTTAGGGTCACAACCCCTAGAGATATCAGTAGAAACCATGTCTGCATTCTTATAGTTGATAAAGAGAACTATTGGTGTTCAGTTTTAGGTGGATGATGTCCTGTGATTTCTAACACACCAGTGAAAGGGATGCTGCCACTTCAGCCACTCACAGGACATGTTCCTTCCCATCGTGGTTTGTTCCATATTACAAACTCACCAGTGGCACAGATGGTTGGGCAGGTTTCTTCCTGTAGTAATCAGAGTTGGACAGTTTCAGGTTGAGCAGCAAAATGTAGTGTGAGACCATGTAGAGGCTGTCTGCATTCATAAGCGTCTGGAAGCTGAAGCTGGGGTTCCCCTCAAGTCCTGGTGAATGCATCATACCTAACAAAGAGGCAGAGTGAAACTTCACAATATACATAGCTTTTAAGCTGGGGAAAAAACAACTCTAATTCTAGTGCAACAGAAGGATTTTAATTGTAATGTATTGTTTGAGTTGTTAGCATAAAGAATTACAATAACTGTTGGTTCCAGTACATCTTTTTTCCCCATTCCATAACTAGGTTCAAACCTGCTGACTCCAGTCCAGCAAAGCACTTAAGTTTAGATCTAAACAACATGTGAATAGTCCAAAATTTTGATAGGACAACTGCTCCACTTTAAGTGCATAGTTAAATGCTTTGCTGGATGGGGGTCTAATGTGTTCAGGATTAATTCTCAAATTAACATTCTGTCCAAGACCTAAAATTAGAATTATAGGAAGAAATACTTCGGGCCAACCTGACTGGAACTACTTATGACCCAACTTTTTCAATAAATACTGTATGGCTCATGCAAGTAACAAAAACCCTCTACTTTTTGGATGCACTAAGCCCTTACCACGACACCTGATTTCAACAGAAACCATGAGTGCTCACTCTCCCTGGAAATCAGGTGCTATGTTTATATATAGTACATCTAATCATTTTTTTCAGCAGTGTCAAGTGGCATTGTCTAAGGCAGATACTGTTCAAAGTTAGTTAGCTGACATATTAGCAGGAAAACTGGAATACTCAATTGAATCCTTATGTTTATTTTTAAACATATCAAAATTGTAGACAGCCACAGTATTTCAGGGTATTATATCAGTTGCTATATTCCACTTACAGAATATCAATTAGTTGATTAAGGGAAAAGGTTCGTTTTGGAGGACTATTTACCATGAAATAAGAAATAGCTTTTGAAATTTTTTAAATGATGCAGCAAAGCTGTGTCATTCAATAACTGCCAAAGTGGTTAATTGCGAGTATACTCCTCCCACCATAAAGATCATGCCTATTTTTAGACGCAATAAAAAAGATACAACAAACCATAACAAGAGAAAAAGAAAAGAAAAATGAAAAACAACACACAGAAAAAAATAACATTTTTCTTGCCTCGTGAGGGTTTGAAAGTTCTGTGCTGCTGCCTTCTTGGACTTTCCATAGACGTCACTTTGGGGGCGTGGATAAGGTGAATAACTGTTTGAGGGCGGATTTAGAAAGTGAATAATTGTTCAAGGGTGGGTCTAAAATATGAATACTCGTTCAAGGACGTGGTCTGTGTGGAAAGGGAGCAATGAGTCTAGATACCTATTGTATCCATAAGGATTTCCGTGGTTTTAGTCAGGGAAAGAATGTTTGGTTTTCTTGCGGCTATTAGTAAAAAAAATCTTAAGTCTGTACTGTAATGCCAATAATAGGCCTAAGTCCAGCAAAACACTTTACTACTTGCTTGAATCTAAGCCTATGTACAGTTCTAGAAATTACTGAGTGTTTAAAGTTAAACATACGTTTAAATGCTAGGCTGGATCAAGGCCATAACTACATGTTCCTAGAGTACATTACTACTTAATAACTACACATGAAAGATACACCAGGACAAGAATAGCATGAAAGAGAAATAAGTCATCAAAGAGATTTTTAAAGAAAATGCAGACTTATCTAAAACACACAAAATGTATGCACAATTGCACATCAAATTAATGTGCATTGTTACTGAAATTAAAAGTGCAATATATAAAAGTGCATATGAAAATGGATAATTGCCCATGCAAATTAGGTATCCATTTGAACACCCAAAATAAACCAGCTTAAGTCACTAATTTCCTCTAAAAACATGGGAAACCAGCAATTTCCTTCAAGCACATTTGAGAGATTGAACAGATGCTTGACTCGCAAAAAGGAACCCAGTATCTAATGTGGAAACCTGCCTTTGTACATTATTTACAGGGCCTAAATAGCTTGAAAATCCTTCCATTAACAGAACATACTAGACCAGAGCAAAATTAGTACTAAAACGTCCTCCTTGATTACCCAAACAATGGTATGCAGTTTATTAGAAATAACTTCTTTGTGCTGTCATGAACATAGCCATGTCTGCATTTAAAGAATAGTGATTACCAGCTATAATTATAAAAATCTGCCCAGTAAAACAAACAACAAAGTTAGCCCATTGGCTTAATGAGGACAACAATTAATTTAAATTGTATAGACAGATCACAGAAGAGTCATGCAACACAGATTTAATGCTTTGTTTAAATCCAGGTCATGTATTTGACACATTTAGATAAGGAAATAAATTATAAGCAAGCATCCAACTTGGTGGTATTAGCTCTTGTCACAATTTTCCTTCAGAAACAACTGAAAGAGGATTTTTCAGGGAAAAGATTTCCCACTGTCTACTTCTGACCGTTATTTTTCCTGCAACTCTCTACCTAATCTAACTTTAAATTTTTTTTTAATAGTCTCATGTGGAAAACACATCTGTACTTTTTTCTTGCCTATACCTCAGATTCCTGCTTTTTCCGCTAATTCCTTTTGATAAATTGTGTTACTTGAGTATCTTAGGCACTAGCTTGCAACTTTACAATGTTACACTCTTCCACTGATTAAAAAAAAAATGAACAAAACAAAGCAGGAAGAAAGGAGGTTTTCAGAAGAAAGAGAGAGAATGCAAATTCTGTGTGCGCATCCTTGTTTAATGGTTATCCAGCTTTAGCTACCAGAAAGTCATTTCTGTAGCAACTGGGCTCTTTATAGAAGCTAAGCTTTTCAACTGTGTCCTTCATAAACGTATCTTTTTTTTAAACATGGGGTCATCAACTGAAACATGAACTACGCTGCTACCATTAGGATACAAGAAAAAATTCTACACTAATATGTAGGGTTCCAGGAAAATAGCAGGATACTTCCCACAGTAAATGAGGCTGGAGGTTTTATTACTTGTTGTGGGGGTTTTTTATTGAATAGGATCTTATTAACCCACTCTCCCTGCCAAACTTGGCCAAATGAGATTAAAAATAAAAAAAGGAGCGAATTAAAAAAAAAAAAAGGAAGGCTATTAACCCTTGGAAGCACTTACCTAGGGACATAATCGATTCTCATCCACTTGCAGTCTTTAACTTAAGACTAGATACCTTTCTAAAAGAAATGCTATGGCTTCAAACAGAAGTTAAATGGAAATTATGGGGTCTGATTCTTCAATCTGTTCAGTCTGCTTAGCATTAATAGTTTCTTCAAACCTTAATCTATGAAGCTACAAAATCGACTTTTTTCAACACTTCAAAACTCTGAAATGACAAGGCAGACTATGCTGCTGCTTTTACACAGGGGTCCTTGTGCAACTTGCCTGAGGTTGCACAGGTGCATATACTGCTACTGGGAAACTGACCTACTCTTGCACCTTAGCCTGAGGACCATCACATGGAGGAAGGGAGGATGGCCTTGAGTGCCTGACTCTCCTAACATCACGTTTACATCCATCACATCTTTACATCTCATCTTTGCAAAGTCAAAGAGAAGAAAAGGAACTTGTGTGAAGGAAAATGAGGCCCATGGACTTCATCAAGACTATTCTTGTGCTTAGTATTACACACACAAGTAACTACCTTTACAAATTAGGGCCTATCTGGTTAAGCCAGGGGCAGGCAAAGTCCAGCTCATGGGCTGCAGCACTGGCAGGGTGTGAAGCTGGGGGTGAAGCTGCTCCAGGTTTGGGATCTTGTGGTAGTGACAGCGTGGTCTGGAACCAGAGCACAGTTGCAATCCACTGGCCGCACACCCTGGACAAGGGTGCACAAGCAGCAGATTGTGGCTGTGCCCTGGCTTGGACCACACTGTCACTGCCACAAGATCCTGGCCCCAGCCCCAGCACAGCTCCACATCCAGCCATGCACCCTGCCGGGTTTCATCTCCGTGAAAGCCTTGGCCCTGCACCATCATGGTACCATCACTGCCGGGGTCTCAATGGAAGCCAGCTGCAGTGACGCAGGCAGGGGTTGATGGGAAATGAAGTCTGGCTGCTGGCTGGATCCACCGTTTTGCCCACTCCAGGGTTCACCCCTAGCAGTTAAGCTCTGGCTACTAGTACAGTCGAGGTTGGTGTTTTGCACAAGACCATGGCTCTCCAACCATGATTTAGATCTGAAGCCCTAGATGGACTGAACAGATATAGTGCACCATTTCTGACTGTGCCTGGGCATGAGAGAACATGAATGAATGAAAAGGAGAGCACTAAAGGTAAGGTTGGTCATGATGAAATAAAAAAGGAAAGAAAGAAAAAGAAATGTATTTTATTTTATGCTGGCCAACTGTCAGGAAACAAGAAACCCTTAATGAATGTGCAATTTTTGTAAAATTTTTTGGACTATAATAAATATTTGAAATATATTCTCAATAGAAAAAAAAAAAAAAAAAATCAACCTTTACTTGTTCATCCTTCTTAACTTGTAAAGATTAAGCTGTTAAAAGTTTCTTAAAAATTAAGGGCAAGTAATTTGACTTCTTAAAACCTATGCTCTTGAGTATTTTGTAGCACTGTACAAGTGCTGCAAGTGCCTGGGCTTTCATGATATAGAGTTGACATGTAGACTAGTAATAGAGACAGATGTGAAGAGAATAGAATCCCTCCTCTTTCTTTGCATTTAAGAGTATATTGCCGTAAGACCTTTTGTTGTTTTCTTCTGTGACATTTTTGAATTGCTAGTACTAAAGCAGATCTGTAGGGTTCTATTTTCAAATAGGGATAGGTTTGCTTCCCTTTCATCTGCATGCTAACATGACATTCAAAGCTTTTCTTCAGGAGAGGTCATTTTAAACATTTGGTTCTTTAGAACTACAGTACAGTGTAATGATTTGCTTAGCTACCACCTCTGAAAATTCCCCTTCTCCTTTTAGCGACTGAGGGCTCAATCTAAGAGTCTATTAAAGACCATGGACTGACTTCCCACTGACTTTCAGTGAACTTTGGATGAGGAACTTAATGCTCCTTGTGTGTCAATGTGAACATACCTAGCTTGTTTAAAGGAACAATGATATGCTTGGTTTCTTATGCACCTGGTTATTCTGGAAGTGCTTTATGATGATTACTTATTTGGAGACAGGCTGTGTAAACACAGTGCATGTTGGTTGTACAGTAAATTATCTGCTTGCAAACCTGAGCAAAATGTTGAAGAGAAGTTCTGGAGTGCAGAATCCACCTCCTCTACACTAGGCAGAGTGATAAGCCGAGGAAGAAGGGTTTCAAGGGACTGTATGAACAATCGGGCACTGTGCTGGTCTGCTTCCTGAGTCTTCAGTAGTTTTAGAGAGAGGGCAGCAGTACGCAAGGACCTATGACCTGGACAGTCCCTTGGGGTCTGCTCTTCATCAGCCAGGGAACAGTTGTCCGAGCCTATATCTGAGACATCTGACCTCCCAGAGTCTTTCTCTGCTGCCATGGAGTATTGATCACATGAGTCAAATTCAGTCCTAGAAAGGTCCTGGTCATCAATGCTGAAGTTACTTTCACTATACCTAGATCCATAGGACCGTGTTCTGCAGTCAACTGAAAGGAAATTAGTTATATCTGGGTAAACTATGGTGTGGCTCCTTTGAACAACGTCTGGCTGGTCAACTGTTTCTGACTCTGGCTCTTTATACTGAATCTCTTTGCTTTCTTGTCCAGCTGGAGACTGCAGCAAGATTTTTTGGCTTTCAGGATTATCCTCTGGCGTTGTCTGCCCCATATCCCCCTCCAAAGTAGTCTGACCAGTATCTGTGGTAACACTAATGCTGATATCAGGGCTTTTCTCATTTCCCGATTCCCAGGGTGTGTGTTCTGATGACAGAATGCGTCTTTGCCACCTAAAGTCAGCATCGTTGATTTCCATGGAGTCACGGCTTGTCTCAGTTCCATCCCTCAGTTCTTCCAGGCGCCGAAGCAGTAAGTGGACTTGCTCCTCATTAAGGCCTTTCCCTTGGCTTAGTTCATCTAATGCTCCAAGGAAGGCACAGACACAAGACACAGAGGCATAACATGCTTCAATACCTCCTTTAATGCAAGCTTCAGTCATCCCATCCATGATCCTACAATAGAAAAATAAATAAATACAACAGAGGGAAGTTTATTCTGGCTCATGGAACAGATTATTGGAATGAACTAATATTGCTAACATGCAATGTTAAGTTTTCTTTGTAATGAAATAAAGAGACTGTGTAATCATCCTTCTAAATTGTTCACAGGGAAGTAGAACTTGCTGTTACTTTATAGGGGAACCACAGTTTAAAAAATAACTCACACCAGGGGCTTGTCTACACTGCAAACTATTGCAGAATAAACCAGGGTGTGAATTTAATGTTCAATAGTTATTGTGATTTTAACTCCCTAAACAGACACGTTCATTCCTCAGTCAAGAGTGGGGTCTGGTTAATCCATGTTCAGACTGGATTATCCTAGGCACAAAGAAACACTCATCAAGGAAACAAGAGTGGGGAGTTATTCTATTATAGCTAGCCTGGCTATTTCCTTGTGTAGACAACCCTTAAAAACTGCAAAAAGGCAATCAAAATGGAAGGGATCTTTATTTTGAAAAAGCACCTACATAAAATGACACCTCCTTTCTCAACAGATCTGCTCCGTGGGCATATTCAAAGCTCAGGCAATATTTATAGGTGTTAGGTGCCTAACATCCATGATCTGCCTAAAGACCTTGGAAATGCTGGCTATTAGGTCCTGATCCTGTAACTAATTATGTTGCTGGTTACCCTTTTAAGCATGAATAATTCTGTTGAGGTGAATTATTTTACTCCTAAATCTATAGTTAACCACATAAAAAATGTTGCAGGACCAAACCAAAGCATGGACGTACAGTCATGACTATGAATACATTGACAGAACAGGGTTTTTTGAAAATTCTAGTAGGAGACCATCTACCTCTTTCTACAGCTTTCAAATATATTTGAAAAGCTGTCCCCCTAGGGACTACAATCAATTTTCATTACATTTTATTCCTTTACATTTTCACAGCTCTGCCCACAAGTCAAATCTAACCCAGGAGGATAGTTCACACAGTTATTATTTATATACTTTCCTGGGTGGGTGGTTCTTAGCAGCTTTTTTAAAACTGTGTACACTTGAAAGAGAAGCCAAAGGAGGAAACAAAAACATACAGTTTAAGAAGATCCAGATGCGACTTCCTTTTTGAGATGGATCGCTTTCTGGAGTCTGGCTCAGAAGAGCAGGGCCCTGCTAAATCGCAGAGGCGCCGAGGACTACCTACTATCTAAAAGAAAAGAAAGTGCAAATTACTAAAGGACTAGCTAAACATTATACAGCTAAAACAGTGTCATTGTTTTATGAAATCATCTGGTTGAAGGAGAAGCTGAGCTATTAATACTGTAAATTGTCACAGTAAAAGAAGACGGATGATATTTCATTTATTATTTCTTCCTCCAAAAGGGAAGATCTAGGGAAACAGTATAGGTAGTAATATACAGAATGTTCTAAGGCCTTTAAACTGTTCAAAACACACTTCACTTTTTTTTTTTTTTTTAAATATGCAACAGTTTAATTCCTGGGCATAAACAGACATCTTGAATAATATAACATATTGGTGAAGGGATGGAGGGCTCTTTTGTTGAATCATTCATTTATTAGGTGCTAGGATTTTGCACGAAGTGGTAGAGTAATTACTACCAGTTCGGAGCGGTAGGTGGTAGCTGTTCTTAATTGTGTAAGAATTAAGAGGTGATGATACACCTCTGGAAAGGGGAGGGGATAATGGGATGGAAATTTCCTCCAGGAAGAAACCTTCATAATGAATTGCACAGTGTTTAAAAACTTCTTCACACCAAGAAGGTGCTCCATTTTGTGAGAGAAAACCCTTTGGCTAAAATGCATTTCATTAAAAAACATACACGTTTGCCTTCTTGAAACTGTTATTATGCAATGCGTGAAAAGGAGGCTGCACGTATAAAATAAGGGGTATGGAGCAATCCCAAAGGTAGTGTCTGATATTGGCCACAGGTCTAAGAAGTACCACCAAAATGCTGAGTGGCTCTTCAGTTCTTCTGCTGTCACTGGTACTGGGCTGCTAGCCAGAAGAGATTGGAGCCAGCATGGTCCAAAAGCTGATAGTTACCAATACCCTGCATCTATCCTAAAGAACCTCAAGGAGACTGTAAGTCAAAAAACTGGCAATGAATCAAAACATAGTAGGCCCATCTGAACTCCCTGAGTCAAGATGTTAGGCTGTCTGCCTCCTTCTACCAAAAAGAAAGGATGGAGTAAGATGATTCCATTCCCGGCTTCTCCATATCACCCAGCAGAGCTGTCATGTCTCAGCCATAAGATCTGCTCCAAACAGAACAGCAGCATGCTTATTTCCAGTGTTGCCATGACAGCTGGGGTGATGGAGAAAAATACAGATGAGAAAGGAATAGTCTCTGCTGAGTCAATAAATTTGACAGTGCAGCTTTAAATTGAAATGGCTATATGCTCAAAGGATTATTGTGATATCAATGTGGCTAACATGTCACTGGAATTCTGTGCACATCTTTATAAATATTCATCATCCATAAATGTTTTACTCCACTGGCTTTTTGCTTGAATTTGTTGCTATGATTATCTTACCTCTTTCATGATCTTAATGGCTTCCACACGGTGCTGGGGTGGAGGATAAAGTAACATACGGTGATAAAGAGACTGTAGCACAGGTTTCATGGATTCTACTGACCCTACCAGTCGAACCAGCTCTGCTGCAATGTAGTAAATGGTCCGGGCAACAGGTCCACTGAGGGCAGGGGCTGTGGAAGAGCAACCGGACCCCCGGCCATGATCTGAGACCCCAGAGGAAGGTGAATCAGTCTCAAGACTGATGCTACTGTGAGCAGAAGTAATTGTTTTGTCATGGACTGGATTACCCAGTATTACTATGAGGGCTGGACATAGTTGCTTCCTGGGAAAAGAGAAAAAGCAGGAGGTGAAAACTGGGAAAAATAAATCTCACCGGAACAGTCTGAAAACAGTTTGCAATTAAAAAGGTTATACATATTGTGGTTTACTGACCAATGACAATGGCTGGACAAAGAAACTCTATAGGATATAATCCAGTGGCGGGCCATAATTTTGGGTGGAGGACCACTTACTGAGTTTTGGCAAGCCATTGAGGGCCACATGATAGGCAGCTGGGGCAGATAAATATTAGTTTCCTAAAATTTTTAGGGGCCCCACAGGCCAGATAGAATGGCCTGGTGGGCCGCATTTTGCCCACCCCTGATATAATCTTTCAACCTCATTCTTTAATAGGTATGCATCTCTAGAGTTGCTCTGGAATGCTTTTTTTTAAGAATGCACTGCACATACAGGTTAGTACTGATATGTACCACAGTCCTTTATTAGATAACAAGCCAGCCCTGCTGCTGTGTGGGTGACTGCCATTCTCCACTGGCTCCAAACAACAAAAGATATAAACTCCAAAATTGTGATAGCCAAGACAGATTGAGCTCATGTGGCAGAAAGTCTGTGGATTTTAAGTACCCTGGCTGAAGGCTCTGGGTTATATACCCTTGCTTATGGCAAGTATATGCAGTTCAGCTGGTGGGCAGGTATTTCTTGTTGCTAGCTATGAATGCATTAGTATTTTGGAAACTAAAAATGCAATCACTCTTTATTTCCAGTAAACATATCCATGCATTTCAACTTTACGTGTGCCATGACACTATAGCCCCAGCTATGTTTGCTTATAACCTTAATCATTTCTTCTGCTTGCTAGCCATTATGGACAGGTTTATCCGTCCTGCCCTTTCTATCTTGATTTACTTCTTATGTTCCAAAAATTCATGAGCTGTATCAGAATAACATCCACTTTTTGATCCAAAACCGTGCAAACTGGTGGCTCATCAGCAAATGTAGTACAGAAGATAAAATAAATGATGTCACAATAGAAAAGAAATACATGAGTACAGCAAAGGCTATCCTGTTTTCTCAGGGATTTTTATCCCAGCCTAATATATTTAATGCTTCACTTAACAAGATGCCTGCCAAACCAGCTAAGGTTTCTGAAGTCACAGCAGAAAATATAGCCTGAAATGTAATAGTTCACATAATGACTCTAAGGTTATTACATTTTTTTTTTCCAATTGAGTACTTTGCTCATGAAAGGTGTCTGACTGGTTATATTAGAAACCAAAGCCCTCTGCTGGAGAAGTGAGAGGTCAGGAAACAACTGCAACAGCTTTGCCACAAATCTCAATCTATCAATCTGCCTCAAACAACCTGCAGCAGATGTCCTGACAGGTCAAAAGGCAGTTCAGCTTTAGCCCTTTATTTTTCAGTTGAGGTTACGGATGTCAGTCATGATGATCAGTTTGGGGAAATGGGCAACAGCCCCTTAAGCAATGAAGCAAAACTATCAACGTCTGTTCACATCTATGTCAAACTATAAATATAAATGCCATTTTGCATGTAAAATGTTCCATGCTTCTAGGCTTGTCTTTAAAACTCCATCTAGATGAAAATACAAGAGGTTTTCCCAAGAGGGATTTCAGGACTAACAATTCAGAGCCTTCAAGACTCATTAACCAGCAGCATTTTCCTTTCAAATGGAAGCACCTTAGGACAATAAGCTACCTGTCACCCAAAGAAACCAGCCTCAAAGGCTTGTAAACAAACACTGAATGAAGGAAGAGAAGCTACTGAGCAGTCACCAGGTGGGAGCATGGGGACTGAAGCTTTAGAAAAGGAAAGGCAGTCTCACTGGCCAGTTCAAAAAGAAGAAGAAGGGGGGAAAAAAAAAAAAAAAAAAAAAAA
>NW_017729034.1:92557604-92583941 GCF_001723915.1 Gavialis gangeticus
AAAAAAAAAAAAAAAAAAAAAAAAAAAAAAAAAAATCAGAAGATAAATCATTTAGGAGGACACGAGAGTCCTAGAAAATTGTAAGGAACAAGCCAAATAATGTGGTTTTGGTTATTTCCATAGAGCAGTTTCTCACACTTTGTCATAGAGAAAGTATGCCTGAGATAAAAAAATCTTCTGCATCCCCTTAATGGGGAAAACAGGGTTTCAGACTTAGTGGGAGAAGCAAGAGCTGCTGGAGAGGTATGGGACAGTCAGCACTATATCTTGAGGGACTAGGCACTTGGGGCATCTTTACATGTGCTCCGGGGTGTGTGGGAGGAGTGCATTTTAATTAGAGCAGCTCTAGGGAACCACTCTAATGAAAATGCCTGCAGCATCTCATGTATTCAGCATCCAATGCTTCAAAATGGTGGTGAAGGCACTTTAACTAAAGCTTGTTTGATGAGCTTTAGTTAAAGCACCCCTGCCACCATTTTGGCATACAGGGGCACTGAATACATGCAACGCCAAGGCTGCTGGAGCATTCCAATTACAGCACTCCAGAAGACTCAATCCAGTTTTGAGTCCAGATTCGATTAATCGAGTCTGCTCTGACTCATTCTAATTAGAACTTGTCTGAGCAGGTGTCGGGCATGTGCATAGGTGCCCTTGGATAGCAGAGTCCCATCTTTTATAAAGAGGTGCAGGACACAGGGTCTTCGCCCACTGTGCATCTAATGGCCATGACCATGAACCTCTCTCCAGTCCCAGCCAGTCTAAGAATGTGTAATCCAAGTATTCAAGCACAGCTTATCCAAAGTTGTTATAGCTTGATAATAAACTTTTAGTGCCAATCAAGCCTGGATTCAAACCAATGACAAGTTCTTGTATGTAAATCCATTACCATCCAACCCCATCATAATGCCCTTTAAATGTTTGTATAGCAAGGACAGCCTCAAGCAAAAAATATAGGTATTCAAATTTGTTCTATTTTTTTAAATTTCTCTCCTGTCTACAACTATTACACAACGTAGTTACATCACATAACAAGAAGGATCCTCTTGTGCCACTTGGTGTAACTGGTGCCACACTGCGTAAGCATGGAAAATAATTTCCAGGACAAACTTTACACTGTGAGGAATAACTTCTTTGCAACCAACAACATCAATAGTATTAAGTGTACTTCTTTCGACTGTTTCTACCATCTGCAAATACTGTGTGTGTTAGCAGATTAAGAGGACCCAATGCTTAGCAATTTATCACTCAAAGTATTGGATATAGTGTATTCCACAGCGAGGGCAGAGCATAATTTCCCACTGCATGATTTGTTTTAGGTTTCCTCTAGTTTTTTCTTTTCTTTTGTAAATAAAAAGCAAAAACCTAGAACATTTATAATTGCCAAGCTCTGGTCCACTTTATAAATGCGGGAATGAAATGTGTGTACTTACCAAATGAGGTCAGTAAATCCTTTGTGGTGGTGCATGCTGGGAGATGAACTATTTAACATGGAGAGAATGCATTCAAGGTACAGAAGCTGCAGTTGCTGATTCTCACTGTCAAACAGAAACAAAGACTGTTCCTCAAGGATGAAAAAGATTTACGAGATCTGTTTATTATTCCTTTTGGAGAACTCTACTAGTTCATGTGCCCATTATCCTAATTTACTGCACAGCATTATCCTGCATCTGCCTCAAAATGGTATAGATTTCCAATTGTATAATCCCCTTCATCATCCTATTTACTTTGTTTTTAATGACATTCAGTAAAAACAGGCAACAAGGAAAGCAGGGAATTAGTTCATCACATTTAACTATGAGAAATAAGAGAAAAAACATCTACCAAGAAAAAAAGAAGAGATAAAATGGACGCAGTTATTGAAATTAAATTTGACAGAGAAAAAACAGTTCTTGTACAAATATGAAGAATTCTTTTCAACCCCCTGTAAAGTTTTTAACATTTTCTTCATGCAAACTAAAGAATGTTCAGTGTTCTTATCTTAATTCTTCCTATCAAACAGATATGTTATCATTCTCTGAAATTTTTTCCCATCCAGACTTCTGAAAGGCAGCCATTATAGCAAACTCAGCAAAATCTCTAGTCTATAAAAGCCATCCTGTTGGGGTGGGGGTGTGGTGGGAATCATGTAACCACATCAAGTTTGGATGGGGATGATCCTGCCTTGGACAGGAGATTGGATTGGATGGCATCTGGAGTTCCCTTCTGGCCCTGCTTTTCTGTGATTATTACATGTGACTTTTGGGGGGGGGGGGGCAGAGTCAGTAAACTGCAATCACTAGTGTGAAGACAGAAACAGATAAGTAGTGTGAGAAGGGGCCTCCAGAGGTCACCTAGTCCAACCCCCTGCCAGAGATAGGATCATTTCTATTCAAGTCATCCTATACAAATCTATAATTTAACCTCTGAGCAAAATTAGTTATCCCAGACTTAACACAAGGACATTTACAGGCTAAGCAGGGGAACCAGGACAGCCAACATCTTGCTGCTGCAAAGGTGTTAAAATACACTCAAGAGATCCCAGGCTTCATTGTTTCAGGGTCATGGAAGTCGTAACTAAAATTCATCTCCCTTAACCCTCTCTCTCAGCACCCACAGCCTTGCTACACTCAAAGGCAAAAACCAATATGCCTGCAATTAAGAACACTGTGTTAAAGTAATTACCAGGTTAGGTGATTAGATCAGACAGTATAATAAATCAAAGCTTCTCCTCACTGACCTAAAGGCTGCTCAGGGCGAAGCTCTCGGATGGGCTGTTTTTGAGGGGATGCCACTGTTAGTGCTAAATGAGGAATAACAGCTCTCCAACCTCCCTCCTCTTAAAAATTACTAAAGTAAGTCTTTAACAAACCTTTCCTGAATTAAATCAGAATAATTCACTATGTTTCTCTGTTAATTAAAAGACCCCAAGAATATTGGTCTAGCATTACAAATTAGTGCCTGTATGCTAGATGGACATATTGTTGCAGTAAGTCAGGGCTCACTGAGTATTTTAGGTTCCATTTATTTCTTACTGTGCCTTGCTACAATAAGCATTCATCTGTTTTGATTCAGTGCACATTCTGCTGATTTAGGATAGTAGACAAACCTCTCGATGAGCCTCTTTCATCAATTTAAAAAAATAAAAATAAGAAATCCTATCAAATAGTTTAGCTTTGATAATTCACCTACAGCGATTATGTAAGAGTAAAACTGTCCATCAGACAACGACTGGTTTAAATTTTAGCATTCAGACAAATGGCCAGTTTTACTTTCAGAAGCTCCTCATGAAACTGAAGGGACATTATATTTTGAGCACATAGTTTTGAAGACCTATGCTTCTGCCCCATCAGCATGCATGCAACTTTACAAAAGGACTTGCAGGAAAACCTAGGAGTGGGTTGTTATGTTCCCACGTTCTTACACAGATCAATGTTTCTCTGCTCATTCTAATTTGTAGCTTGGAAAATAGCTTCCAACAACTTCTTCCTTTTCATTCAAAGCAGTCTTTGTAACAAAGAGCGTAACTAGTAAAAGCTTGGTTTTAATGGTATTTTTTTCTCAAAATCTCCTTTAAATCTTCAGAGAGATAACAGTTCGTCATATTTAGATTTCTGTAGTCATCACTCTATAAATGTTTCTTCTACTTTTGCTTTGGATTCATTTCCTCAAAGCTGCTCTGGGCTTTTTTCTGATTGATTAGTTAGTAGCACATTAATAGGATTTTGCTAAAATACCAGTTTTAAGGGGTTTTGTATTCATTTTTTAATCAAAGTTTATTTATGTGCACTGATAATGGGACTGTATGCAACTGAGGCAAATATATATTGTTCTCCATTTTCTAATATGTTCAGAATATTAACATGATGGTAGTTTTAGCATTGAAACAGACAACCTTTTATATACTTTAGGATGAAAACTGGTAATTGGCGGAGCAACAAGTTCCCAGCGTCACATGTTAGCTCCCAGTCTTGCAAAGTGAAACATGTCAGTTCATTTTTCTGTTTGGTGAACAAAAATCTAGGTGCACTGAAGTCAGTAGCAAGGGTCCTGCTCTCAGCAGGACATGACTACTCGTGATATGGAAAGTTAAACATGTAGCTCAGAGGTGATGCCTAGAAAGTGGTATTTAGAGGTTTGCTTTTGGGAACAGGCTTATAGGTAAAGTAGATATGCAATAGAATAATAGTCCAGGGCAACAGCAAGGGTTAATCGATTTCTAAAAAGCCAGTCTGTGAGTAAGTTTATCCAAGGCCCGCTGTGTCTACTACAAGCAAGCAGCGAGTAGGCACAGACTGGGAAATTAAAGACATGTAACACACTGTTCCATAACATAAGATAAGGTGGAACCAGATCACAGGGCCCTAGTGCAGAGCCCTTGGTTTTGGGGGAACAGACCAAATTAGGAGGGTACTGGGAAAGCCCAAATTAGGATGTATACATGTGATGGGCTTGTGAAACAAAGGATTATGCTGACAGGTCAGACGTGGACAGTATGACAACAACAGCAAGAACAATCAGTGATGGCCAGAGATGAAAAGTCATCACAGAACGAGGAAAGATACAAAAGGAGGGATTTCAGAGCAGCAAAGGGTCCCTGAGAGGGGAACCTGAGGCTACCATGGACAGAGGGCACACCATGAACCTGTCTTATCTACCTTACTGCAGGTGGATGACAGTGGGATGAGGGCAGGGTGGATGCAGGGGGTGGAGAGGGAGGAAGATGGGGAAATGGGCCTCAGACTCCGACCTCCAGGCTGCTGACATCTGACATTCAAGAGAGAACCTCAGGGTGAAGCTCGCATACTGGCCAGACATACCTTGACTCTGATGAGAGCTCTAGGCCTGGTAAATACAGAGTTGTTTACATAACTCTTATCTGCTGTCACTGCATATCAATAAAATTTGACTACTATCAAATGGAAAGGTCATGGTCAGTCTGAGGGTTTTGGGTCTGCCTGGAACAAGGTATCTGGCACGGGAGACTGGCGCCACCTTAGTCAAGGGGGACACATGGGGTCCCCCAGTGGCAGAAGTCAGGGAAGTGGCTGCAGCACCAACAAGAGGTATCATAAACACAGTACGAACAAGAGGTATCTAACTCATTCAGACCCATAGACCAGATGAGGAGCACGAGGCCAATTCTTGAGGGCCGATCAGGTTCACAGACTGGCCCCATGCACTGGATCTAGAACTCGGCACCAGTCCAGTGAGAGTACACATGTAACATGCACCTGACTGGCTGTGTGCCCTGTGTGTGCTGGTTTTAGCCCTATGTGAAACAGACTGGTTCTTTGTACAACATGCACTAACTATGTGGTACCAGGACATGGCATGCAGGGCGACTCTGAGCCCCATAGGCAGCACCATGGGCCTGATGATAGGGTTCCATGGGGCAGATCAGTTTCAGTCAGAAATGGACCTATTTTTCAATTAGCAAAACAACAAAATCACATCTCTTTTCTTGGAACTGGAATGCGTTTAGAAATGAAACCAAATGCAAACAATCTGATGCTGAGGGTGCAAGTACTTTTATTACAGAAACAGAAAGTATTATTTATAGTTAAAATTAATTCTCATGCTAATATTACCTTCTAAAATGCCCCTTAACAACATTTCAAAACAACAGTGGCAATATTTTCTGAACTAATTCAGCCCTTCTTGTCCCTTGGGAGCATCATTGTTAGGAAATGGAAAGAAAAGCACTGCAGACAGAAGGCAGTGACCATACAGTTCTTAAAGCAGCTGCTCAGTCCTGTTAGTGTATATGAGTTAATGTGCACAAGTCAAGACTATTCACTTGACTAAAGGCTCCAGGATAAAGGAAGCCTTTTCAGTAAATTACAGACTACTTGGCCACACTTAGCCTTCAAGTGAAGTGCTCCTCATGCATGCCCCACATGTCTAAAAGGACCTGTTGTTCCACAGCCACATGGCTCTGGACCACCTCAAATAAGGGCCCTGTATAAATTAACACAACGCGGCCATATGAACCCCACGGCAAGACTCTTTTCTGCATACCTCAATTTCCTCTTCTGTAAAATGGGGAGAACTGTTGCTCACTTATGCAATCTGTTTTCAGGTCTTCAATGGAAAAGTGGTATATAGAGGGCAAGTTGTATTTTATACAGATTTACCAAATACTGGATAAACTAAGGCATACTAAGTAACATCAAAAATATTATTAAAGATCATTGGGCCAGATTCTTAGCTTGTACTGACCAGCCTAGGCCAATGGGTTTCTGTGATATGCAACAACTAACAAGGACAAACCACTTAAAACTAAAACATATGATGTAAAAATTCATGGATATTTAAAATGGTGATATTAAAACTAAAATCATGATGTTTAAACCAGCAGAGAATCTGAATCAGTATTCAGATATAGATCATATTATGGTGTTTTGATGCAATATAAATGCCTTATTGTACACATGTATTGTACATATATATTGCCATAATGTCAATTTATGCCATTTTCAAGTAATTGGAGTTGTTACAGCTAAACTAATAGTTACCTTAGAAAATACCTGTAATATTTTAGTAATACTACGTGTTGGCAAATGACTTGTAAATGGTAAATATTTGCTTTCTAATACTAGAAAGTCCTACCATATTTTCTAATATATAAAACATGGCTTTTCACACCAAAATGGGCTCTCAAAGTAAAGTACATCTTATACAATAAAGCTGAGGAAGTTAAAAACAAACAAAAAACAAACCCTCTCAACAAAACAGATAATTAAAATTAGATACTAGCTCCTTGAAGACAAATCTAGAGGCACTGATAAGAGGCTGCAGGCTGGTGGGGCGGAAGGGGCCAGGGGGAGCGGGTGGAGGGGGAGCTTATGAAGGGAAAGAACTGTAGCAATCTAAACAGACCCTTAAGGGCTGACCCTCCAGGACCAGGCAGGGAAAAGCTGTGGGATATACTGTAAAAGCACAATTTTAATAATTTTTTAGGGGGCTCGCCTTATATAACAGTACATCGTGTACACAGAGAATACAATATTCTGATGTAGTTTAATGGTAGGTCACAGAACAGCAGTGTTGTTATGATATTTGTTTTTCTCACTTTTGTGGATGTGTTCCTTATGCACAGCATTTCTAGGAAGGAAACATTTCCCTTTACCTGATGTGTGCTGCTACTGTATGGAACAGCACATACCAATAAAGGTTCCTGCTAACAATAAAGGTTGCTGCCATGAAGGTAATACTGTTGCTTACTTGAGGCTGTATAGCAAAAATTGTGTGGGTGTTTAAAATCAGTTTCTCATTGCAAACACTGGCTGAATTAATACAGAATTATCGATCTGCTAGAGACACAGGATTCCTCTGACAAGTAATTATGCAACAAATGATTTTGCTCTGTTAATCTAGAATTAAGCCAGAATCATCATATGCAAGTAACCATACAGATAACAGATGCCCCACTTACTTTATGACAGCTTGGAGTTTCTCACAGAGCACAGTGAGGACTGACACAACATCATCACAAAGGGACTCTACTGTAGAACCTCAAAAAGGATGGACAAAGATCATTAAGTATGGCATTAAATAGTGGCTTTGACTGGACAAGTGTATCTCCCTAAGGACGTTCAAATGTCTCCCAAATACACTTATGCAAGTTTTGGGCCTTGACAGTAATTCAAGCGATAAGAAAAAAATATTAATTGGCTCCAGTGACTTCTGTATGGTATCCGAGTATCTGCAAATTTACTTGGATATGCTTTTTCCTGTGGTTTGTTTCTGTGCTGGTCTTCTGAACCACCAGAAATGTATGTAGAAGTGGGAGGCTCTGAAACTTCAAGAGGAACTATGTACATAAGACCAAAGGTCTGTATGGAATCAGTGGAGTCCACATGAGGTACGACAGTCTTCCCACACAGATCTGATTACAGGATCAGGATCCAGAAGAGTTTCTAGCAACCAGGCAAGTAGTGAAGACAGACTCCTGAGGAAACTGTTTAAAAAACTGTTGCTATAGTGGGATGAAGGTGTGACTCATTCACAACCCCCTTCTAACTGAACTGTGTCTCAGGACTGGCAAAATTTATGACAAATCACAGAAGCTATTATATATTGGTTAAATCACCTGGCTGCCCAGCAGGTAAGAAACTGTGTGCCCATCTCCATCCTTCTTCTAGTATCTGAAGAAAATGGCCTTAGAACATTGTTCAAATGTTTGGAGGGAAACCCACTTCACTGAAACACTTAAGATTGCAGAGATAGTGTCTTATAATAAATAATTCTTGCTTTCCTGTATGCACTACTGTTCAGATGGTACAGATGAAGGTGTGATTAAAAATGTTGTAAGCTATCAAAGATCTGAAAACAACGGTCAGTTCTGAAACTAACTGAAACCATTAATGGGGTACGAGCCACCGATAATGTAATTAATAATATGATTCTATAGAGCAGTACTATCAAACTTGTTTGGACCTCAGTGCTGGATCCAGACTGTGGAGCTCTTTGTGGACTAGATTCAAACCCATCTCTGGTAGCAGGCCAAGCAGTGATAGTGTTAACCAACAAGAGTACCTGAACTGCTGTGTTGGCTCAGAAAGCTGCAGAAATTAACATAGTGGTTGTTCACCCCGTTGCCACCAAAACAAGTCTCCAAGGGGGCTCAGTAACCCAGAACAAAAAGACAGTGTGTTAACCCATGTAGCCCTGTGAGGTGCTGGGTCAGCTCAGGGAGCCATGAAGATTACTCCTGCCACTGCTGACCTCACCCCTACATACCAAGCCCCACCAGGAGCCTAGCAGGCTGGATGACACGACTCTAATTGACATCCTTGTCATAAAGGATGTAATCACTGTGACAATGGAGTATTTTGGTAACAGTGCAAGGATTCAATGAATGTGAAGAAATAAGGGACAAGAAACTTTTTTTCTTTTGTCTTTAAAATAAGTGGCACAGATACCTTGACTCCTGAACTCCTGCAGAACTTCGTGATTTTCAGTTACCTGCTGTTGAAAGAAGAGAATTAGTACAAGTGAAAGAAAATTGTAGGAATATCCAGCATACAAAAGGACTTAGAATTAACATGTAAAAGTTTTAAATGTGGGGTTATTCTCAGGAAAGAGAGATGCAAGAATGACATCTTCTTTCTCAACATACTTATTTCTTTGTGTCAAGGTCACGTATGTATTTCTTGTAAAAAAAAAACATTCAAAAATCCAACATTTAAACATGATTAAAATTTAGGTGCCAAATTCCTGGTGAAAATAATTGGGACATAAGCTCCCAAGATCCAGAGCCTTAAAAAGTATTTAGGCACCCAACTGATTTTAGCTGGTGCCTTCAAAACACACGTGTGCCCCAAATATTTATGTCCTGGTTACTTTCAATAGGACTTAGCTCCTAAGTCAGTTTGGTACTCTTGAAAAAAAAAATGCATCTCTTGATTTCTGTTAACACTGTAAACACAGTATAATACAGTGCAGGGTTCTTGAAGTCCCTTTCAACCCTTATTTTCTGTGATTCTATGATTCTTCCCTGGATTACAAAGAACTCATGGAAGACTCAGTTGAACTCCTGTCAGCCTCATCAGTTTGCCAGGAGCTACATACAACCTGCATAATGTCTATAAGCAAGGGTATAAGAACAGAAAGTATGCAACTCAGTTGTCAGTTTTCCATAGAATCAGTGGAGCTACCGCTTAGGAAAATAACATAAAATTACATTCTAAGAAAGTCTTTTGACTTATAAACTAGCCACACTTGATACAGAGAATACAAATAAATATATACAGACTCATTTTTGCAGCTATTCTACAGGATAGAACTAGACTCAAATTTCTGATTATTTAACCAGAAACTGAATCACTAAATTCACAAATGCTTTAAGAAAATTTTTTTGAAAAGCACATTTGCAAACAAACAAAAAACAGCCTCACAAACAAAGCCAAAACATTTCTTAATTAATCTGTAAAACAGTGCTAACAAGTGCAAAAAGGGCCAAGATGATTTCAAAATTGTGCAGAAGTGCTTACAATACCATCTGGGTAATATATTAAATCTCTACCCTTTGAGGTTTTTAAGGCTCAGCTAAACAAAGCCTTGGCTAGGATGATCTAGTTGGGGATGGTCCTGTTTTGAGCAGGCGGTTGGACTAGGTAAGTTCCCGAAGTCTTTTCCAACCCTCATTTTCTATGATTCTATGATTAAAGAGTAGTGCAAACAGCTGTCATGCAGAGCAGGGCTGTCCAACTTCCAAGTGACTGGGAGCCACACAGCACATGGGCCATGTCAGCAGGGAAATACATGGCACATGGAAAGAAATGGGGTCCTTTGGGTCACACACCCTGGCCCTCACCCTTGGCTCCCTGGGTACACCACACTATGGCCACCATACCCCTGAAGTACTGGCAAGAAACAGGAGGAGGGACAAGAAGCTGGAGATCCTGGCTGCTGCTGCAGCTGGAATGGTGGGGAAGCAGTGGCTGAGTGGGAGCCCGGGGGCCACAAATTAACCTCATGATGAACCTCATACAGTTTGCAGGCTGACAGTTGGACAGCCCTGCAACAGAGTTCAGATATTCCAGTTATTTTTGCCAATGAGCCAGACGGTTAAAAAGCCCTCTGGCTAACTCATGTCATTCGTTTGCTTCAATCTTCTCATTAAAATCATAAAAATGTCAGCTATAGTTTCAATAGCTGAGTATTTGTTCTGTATGTGCAATGATTATTATGCAAGAACTTCAGTGCAAAAATAATTTTGCCTGGACCTTAGAATGATGAACAAAAACAGTAAGCAAGAGAAAAGCAAGAGAAAAGGAAGCAAGGTCAAGGCAATCTAACAGCAGCACAATACCTTTCCTGCAAAACAAAACACTAAGCCTGTCTGCTGGAAGAAAAGATTGAACAACACGAAGGTTCTGGCTCTGATGGAGTGTTTGCTAGGAGAGCAGACTAAGCCTCACAAGAGAGATGGTTTTAAAACAGTAGTCATGTTGGAACGCTCAACTGAAGCCATAAGGTACAGCCAATAGCCACGGTATGTTGCATACAGAGACACATGTGAAACACTCCACCATCTGCTTATAAAGGAAGACTCACTGTGTTCTCTTGCTTTTGCCGGAGCTGTAAAGTCAGGTCACTCAACATTTGGCTGAGGGTTGCGCGCACAGCAGTGTTAATACTCCGCTGGTGACAGCTAGACACATATGTTTCAATGCAAACCTGGTTAGGAAGCAAGAAAACAGCACATAGATAAGAAATTAAAGTTATAAATAACCAATCCTGGATTAAAATCAAGCTCTCAGCTATGCCGAAGATTTACTAGTTTGTGGGGGTCAAAACATTTTCAGCAATGTGAATAGCCAAAAATCAATTAAACATCAATAAGCAGCAGAAAATATGGCAGGTTACTGAAGTTTTATTTCTCTTGAAGTAGCATAAATTTTGGTTTTAAACTTTGGTGCTCTGGCATTTGCTTTACATAGTGCATATTTCTTAAATATTAGTCGTATTGTTTAATTCCAGTGACATTGTCATGACACCAACAAGGACCAAAAAAATCAGTATAGACCATCATTCTAAACTCAGCTTCCAAAATATAAAACTCACATTTTCAGCTGAGGCACAAAACCTTTTTTAATTATGTTGTGTCAATTATCATTGAAATGGGTTTTTGTATAAATTTCAAACAGCTCCTGTTATTAAAGAAGCAACTGGCATCTCAGTTTACTATACATCATGATTTTAGCTTATTTTTGTTAGTATCCAAAGGTTTTCAGGTGCCCATAAATGGAGAAAAATATTGCTATTGTTAATGTTGAGCAGAGTGTCTATTCTAAGTCTGTCTTTAGTTGCTCAGACCTTTTCCTTCAGGGATCAAATTTTTCATACTTGATATATGCCCAAAGGTGATATTTTGTGGACACACCAAATTGCAATACAGCTTGAATCCTGTGGGTAGGGATGGTGCCAACTGCAGTGTCCTTTATAAGATTCATTTTCAGAAAAGTGTCTCTCCAAAAACATTAGTAATTACTGTGCTGTCATTTTTGATGCAGGGCCTCTGGTTTGATTATGAGGTAATTAGTGCCTCCTATTGGGACCAGATCATTGAACAGACTCCTATCAATAATAGGAATAACAGTCACAAGCTGGCAGAGGGTAGATTTAGGCTAGATATCAGGAGGCTACTTCACAGTCAGGGCGGCTAGGATCTGGAACCAACTTCCAAGAGAAGTGATGCTGGCTCCTACCCTGGGGGTCTTTAAGACAAAGCTAGACAATCACCTTGCTGGGGTCGTTTGACCCCAGTACTCTTTCCTGCCATGGCAGGGGGTCGGACTTGATGATCTGCTCAAGTCCCTTCCGACCCTAGAAATTATGAATAAACTGTGATCCAAAGAAGCAACTCCACTATCTTTGGTCTACAGCAAGTTCTCCAATTCTGCTTATGCACAGCTGTTATGGCTTAGCCCCTGTTTTTGTAATATTTGGATATTCTTCAAGCAGCCACCATTCAGGTGCATAAGGGTTACATTCATTTTGAGGGGTTACAACTTCCTTGAAAATCACTACTCTGTGTGTGTGTTTTCATATTCACTCATGCCTGTAAGCAGACTTTTTGGAGAGAGACCATGTTCTAAAAAGGCCAAGGAGAGGAACAAAAGATTGAAAAGGGTCTCCTGGGCTACTGAGTCCCCAGTGATGATACCTTGTGAAAAGCCATTGGTGAAGGGACACCAGTAAAAATGCGAGAGCACAGGGCATTGAAGAGGTGAGCAATGGACACTTTGATCATTTCATGCATTCGGGGACTTCCAGCTTTATGACAGGCAAAACACAACTAAGAAAGCAAAACACAGTGGGTTAGACAAAGTAACACAATGAGTTCAACAAGGCAAACTCCCATCATGCATGCCTTAATGAATAAAAGATAATAATCATGAGCATGAAATAACCTTTCATGCTGGAGCCCGGCAGATAGTAAATCTATGGTAAGTAACAAGATACAGCAATATTTACTGTACCTTCAATACAAATAATAGCTAAGCCATGTACCCAGCAGTCTTCACAAATATAACCTCTTCACAGGATTGCAGCAAAATGAAGAGGCAATACTATCCCAAATTTATGGGCAAGGAAGCTAAGGCTGAGGAAAGGGCCAATATGCCCAATGTCTACTAACTTAAGGGGTCTTTAATTTTAGTACCTAATTTGCATTAATTAGGTGTCACAGGACAGCCAGATGTCTGCACAGAGAACTCCCATCATAGGGCACTCCCTGGGGTACATGGCCAGTTGAGACAGCAAAGCAGGCTCCAGTCCCACTCTGATATGTGTGGCATATCAAGGAAGGAAGAAGGCCTGCCAGAGAGAAAAGGGGTCAGAGAACATCTCCACAACTGCTGGAGCCAGGTCAGTGATAAATCAAGGAGCCTTATCAGCAGGCAGGGGGAGCAAAATCTTACCTGGACTTTGTTCACTACACAGTGAAGGCAGCTGCTACTACTACTGCTGCTGCTGTAGCAGCATCAGCTTGTGCTCTAGCAGCCTCGTGGCACAGGCTCCCTGGGGGCTTGCCCCTGGTTCCCACTTTGCTTTCCCTCTCACCTCCCTGATATTCAACTGGGTGCAGGGCTGCTGCAGCATAAACTGGGTCCTGCAGCAAAGTGGAGGGAGGGGGAAAGGGCAAGTGTGTCACCACATTCACCCTACTCATTCCCTGCTCCTGATACGCTGCTGGGTGCAGAGTTGCACTTGCCTGTTCCTCTGGCCAGGCAATGCATGGCTGCCCATGCCATGACAAAGACCTGGAGGGAGCAGAGAGAGGGATGATTCTGGCACCCCTCAGTATTCAACCCCATTTGCACCCTCACCTTGTTACACTACTGGTTAGAGTACAGGTACAGAGGAGAACTGAGTCCTCATCATTGGAAGTCTAAGGCCCTTATACTGTTCCAGGATTAGGTTTACACAGGTATTTAGGCATCTGAAGATACAGGTACCCAATACAACTTAAAGATCAATGGCAATTAAATCTTGACTTGGGCACATTCTTTTCTGACAGCTATATTGGCAAATGTCCTCATGTAGATGCAACCATGAGAGAGAGAAGGAAGAGTTTTTACTGGTCTCTCTCTTACCAGTAAGAACAGAATAAACTATATTGGTAAAAAAGCTTTAGCCTGTATAACTGAATTTGTAGTAGGGTTCTGCATGTATATAAGTGTCGTAAAATATCACCCGGATAACTTGTGCAACTACAGTCATGTCACTTTGAAGTGTAGACCCGGCCCTTTGGAAGTGATAATATGGCATAACCACTAGCTGAAACAAAAGCTGACATTTATTGAGAGATTTTAAATAGAAAAACAATAATTTGCATATTGTGAGCTGAATTCACAGAATAGAAAATATGATTTGAGGGAAGACTTATGGTTTGTGGATGCCTCTAGAGAACAGAACATGAAACATGCACTAGCATTCATTGTTTTTGAAGGCCTGTATAGTGCCTCAAAGATTGAAGTATTAGAGAGAACTATTAAACCCTGTTTTTATTGTGTATATATGGTTCTATCTAGAGCACACCGATATAACACCAATATATTGGGCTTGATGCACCTTTGATTTTCACCAGTTTCTGACCTGTACAATAGAAAGTCTGACAAAGGGGAAGCTTCAGTGATGGAAAGTAGCTGTAACTCCTCCTCTGCGTGTGGAATTAAAGCTATTAGGGCTTAGACTACCCTGAAAAACGGGCAACATGAGTAGGAAGATTGCCAGTGCTGCTGGCCATTGATCATGCGTAAGTACATCTTCCCGGGAATCTCACATGAAGCTTTAGCAGCAGCTACCTAGTCTGAGTATAGGATTTTCACACTACTAAAGTGGCAAAACTAGAAGCTATGCAGGCCATCCCAAATGATAACAATTATGTATTGTGCATGTGCCATACATACCAACCATTTTAAGGATGTCAGCTATGTCTACACCATAAACTTAATGTTGCACTACTCCAGATGGGATACCTCCGCAGCTGACAGCATTGTTGTCATGTATGTGTAGTACATATGGTAGGTCGACAGAGAATTTCAATGCTTTGCATCGAGACTATATTTTTGCATCCCTTTGCAGGTAACTCTGGTTAGTTACCTAGGGGCTGGAGTGGCATGGGTGCAAGTTCAAGGCCACAGAAGTGCTTATGGTAAAGGCCTGTTAGATTCCAATGAATCTATGAATGCTGCTAAATACCTTGTCACAAGGACATGAAAAAGGAAGGAAAGGTTAGTTACCCAGGTAAGCCTGCTTGTTTTCTTAGTTATCATGCTTCCTTTGCCTCCAAGATCAGGAGATGGTAAGATCTGGCCTACAGACCCATCAGATCCAACCTGTGGAGCCAGTGGGCTTTGCCTGTGCTCACACTAGGGAGGACCAGCAAGGAAATGTGCTAGGGCACAACAGCTTGAAGCTGTGCCTATATCACTGCTGCTTCCCTTAGCTAAACCGTTCCCTAGCTGTGGTGCCCAGTTCTGTGCCTTGTGGGAAGCTGTGCTGCGGCTGTGAGAGGTGGTGCAGGATACAAGGAGAGGCAGCAAAGACACAGCTTATGGCTGCCCAACGCAGACATGGCTTTCCAACCAGCTGGAAGCTGCACCTGCACTGCAGCCTGGGAGCTGGAGGCTGGGGAATGTAGCTTCAGCTATCTGGCCTCGCTGAGTGGGCAGGGAAACCCTCTTGCTACGGACATGTCTCCAAAGCCACTTGGTCCAGATTGGACCAGAGCTGGGTTGTCCCAGTTCACAACTGTAAATAGTTGCTGGTTGCTGCCATAGATAGGAACAAAATGATGAGGGATCAATTTATTCTTCAGATTTAGAAAGAAGCTACCTGTATAAACCCAGTCATTGTCACTGTTTTTTCCTCCTTTGTGCCTCAACTAAAAGCTAATGTTTCCAAGCTATTTTGAGTAATTTCTTTTCAATACCCACTAATTTCACTTGCAGCTGTCCAGAAGTTCTTTCAGTACAAGTAGAGTACAGACTGATATTTCCATGTGTAATTGAAGTGGAAATAAGGAAACAAATAATGTTTTTACCCCATTTATTAACTGTTCTTTTGAGCAACAGGGAATAAAAACAAAAGAATGCCATCAATGAGTTTCAAGCATTTTCATACAAACCTTGTCATTGCTCTATTTTGTACTGAACTCTGTATATGTTCCCTGCAACTATATTACAGAACTTGCTCTATATAGTTTTATATTAATTTTTAAATGCAACAGCCCCTACCAAACAACAGGGATGAATGTTCTGATGTGTCTGTTCCTTCCTGGATAAATGTCAGGCCAGTGGCTCATTACTTGTTATTGTGCAACTTGTCTGAAAATGCTCACTTACAAACAAATCTTCTCTTGGCAGGTTCATTTTTTTTCCTGCAGCCAAAGCTCTTTTACAAATTAATCCAGACTGAAATTTAATGAGAAAAAAGGAAGACTGATTCAGGGCAACAGGGCAATGTAATAAATCTAGAGACGTAATAAATCCCTTTCATGGAAGCCTCAGGAGTGAGGCACACACTGCAAATACACATTATATGCTCCACACAACTCTAATGGGATTTTGGTATAGTTTCATCAGAGAGGAATTTGGCTCTATCTGGTGCCATAAAGTAAATGAAGCAGGGATCTTTTACTACTGTGAGAGCAAAGCAATATGAAACAACACATACCAAGTAGTAAAAACATAATACTGTAAGAGCCTTATGTCAGTGCCATTGTGTACACACATAATAATTGAACCATCCCTGAGAACCAGTTCACAACTGTGTGAAGTGCTGTGGCTCATACCAGTGGGTGGGAATGAGCACTTAGCCCAGCAGGTTTCACAAATGGGTGAATGGAGAGTGCTTGTACCCATGCTTTAGAAGTCCTAGCACTTGGATAACTTGTAGTTTGTGTATTGTCACTTTTCTAATTTCTCTTGTTTCTTAAACATAAGCTAAAAAAACTTCAATAGCCTGGAAATAACTGAAGTCTACAATGCACTTGCCTGACGTCGGAGGGGAAAGGTAGTCCTTGGTTCTATGTTTTCTGGTTCCCGGAAGTTGGAGGGGGTTGGGTGAGAGGGGCATGTTGATAGGCTGTGTTGGGTAGGGAGTAAGGACAGAGCTGGCTGTTAGAAAGATACATTTACTGCAGAAACAGTGCAAGGGAAGTCTTTGATAAAAAATGGTGTCAACAAAAGTTTAAAAAAAAAATAAAGGGAGCAGTAGAGTTTGGGCTTCACACCAGAGTGGCAAGTTGCAGTGAAGTGGGAGAGGCACAAGGCAATGCAATATGGGATGCCTGGAGGACTGACCAGATCACAGAACGCTTGGTGTCAACCCCTAATACTGAATCAGTGTAAACTGATTCAAAATAGTATTTAATTTTGCAGGAACACTTTTGAACCATTCCAGGTGGATTTAGACTGGTTTAACAGGCTTGTATATCTGTCCTCTTGAAGTTTAAGCAACATTACTATTCTAGATGTCATGTGTGTCCATGCTCCAAGAAGAATTTTCACCAGTAGAAAATGCAGCTTCTAGTGCAGCTATCATCCCTGTACAACTGCTAATCATACCTAAATATATATATATAACAGTAACAACAGTAACATTTTTTTCCATTGAGAAAAGAGTGCAACAGCTATTCAGATTACTTCAAACCCAGTTAATTTAGGGAAGGCATGCTCTACTTAGTGGTAATAGGTTAAGTAAAACAAGCACTATTAGGAATGGAAGTCACTCACCTCAGCAATCTTCAGTACTGAACTTCCATTCAGCTCAAAGGTAGAGGTGTATGTTATGCAGAGCAAAACCTTCAATAAAAAGGGGAAAGGGAAGATAAAGCACAAGAGCTTTAATTTCAATCACTTCTTCGTTCTGTGCTGTTTATATTACCTGTTGTGTCCCATCCCAGCCCCACATCTTTTTTCCAAATCCTCTTCTCCACAACCACTACCATTTTCCAGAGTAGATGAACTCTTAACTGGTCATGTCAATGTTGCCTCTCAGCTGAGTCTTGGACTAATGCTTAACTTCCAGGCTAAGGCATGTGTAGCGCAAAGATGAGTGAGTGGGGTTTCTTTCACAGTGGGTGCATCTACATGTGGAATTAATGCAGAGCAATAAACTCTGGAGCAGTTTGAGCTGCAGAAAACTACTCCCAGGTGCAGCATCTACACGTGCACCTGGTACAGCAGCAATCTGAGCCAGGGTGCAGCAGGTCTGGCTGACAGGGGACATGGGGGTCAAGCATGGCTTCCAGGTGGCAGCATAAGGGCTGGCTGAAGCATGCGTTTGGCTAGGCAGCAGGCAGGAGTCTGGCCTACCACTAGCTGGGCTAACTAGGTGCAGTTTACGCCCACAGTCAGTGTCTACACATGCCTTTAATGGCAGTAAATTGCCCCAGTGTGTAGATTAGTTTACTGTGACCTAATACTTTCACATGTGTGGAGGGCGATGATTTACTATGCAGCTAATTAGTCTACTCCACAGTAAAGCACATGTGTAGACATGGCAAGTGAATATCTTTGGCTCAGCTGGGAATCAATAGATGGCCTAAGCATCACTCATTACTGGTATGGAGACAGAGCAAGGGCAGCAAAGCTACCAAATGGTTCCCAGAAGTTCCCAGGAGACTTATTGTTGATACAAAGATGACAGAGGTAAAGCAAGCACAACAGGTTAAGTTATGCTGCTCTTTGTCAGTGAAGAAGGATGGTCCAGTGGTTGGCATTCTAGCCTGGGACTTGAGATCTAGGTGTAGACCCTGTTCTCTCATATAGGAACCTCTAAGCACCAATACAAATAGGAAGAAAATATTCTTAGACAATCATTTGAATGTTGATCATGTCTCTATAAGCTTCCATAGTCTCTTGCAGCCCTTCTGTTATCTATTTTCCTCTTTCACAGGGGAGTGCTGCAGCATGAGAAATTAGAGCTACTAATTAGAAATCTTTTTTTTTTTAATTTAGTGGATTTTTATTTGATCTTATTCTGTCATGGACTGTGCTTTTACTCTGGGAAAGGTTTTCTGTGCTTAGAAAGTGGAATATATAAAATACGACTGCCACAACAGATGTGATTAAAAGTTGCAAAGAGCAGTGATTTAGGAGACTACTGCCCAGAGAGCTCCCTGCTAAATCCAGGCTGTTCTCACCTTGTAACATGGTTTGTTTCACCATATATAGGTATTTTATGAAGTCAGGTGCATTGACCTGAGCTAGCTGGCTGAACCGATTTTCAGGGAAGAGTCACATTCCTCTAGTTGGTGACATCATCCCAGGGGCAGTTCAGCACTCTGATGTCCCTCCCCACCTTTAAGGAAAAAAAAATAAGGAGAATCTGCCTTCTGACTGCACTAAGAATTGCAGTCCCCTCTATAGTGTTGTGCATTTACTGAGGCCAAGGAACACTTGAGCATCATAATACATGTCAGAGAGGCTCTTCTGTGCAGCTGACCTGCTCCAGATAGCAAAGTCATCCATTACTGATAAATGCTTAATAACATGGAAGGAAATTAACAAAGCGGAAAGACCCTGTAGCATGAAGGATCTTTTGATCAATGCCACCAGTTCTTAGCAGGACAGATGAAAAACCCATCTGCAGACAAGTGTGTCATTTTTCTCATGGGATATTTATATCTATATTCTCATAAGCACTTGCCAGACTGAAAAATCTGCACTGTATTCAGAAACATCATGGATTTAAAAAAAAATTAGGTGGAAGATCAGTTAAAAAACAAAAACAAAACACCATAACACAGATGGAGAGTTTTATTTTGTGGTATTGTATCCAGGTCTATGAACAAATCCCCCCACTCCCCCTTCTCCCCCAGTCTTATAAAATCCTCTGCAAATTCAGTGGGCATAGAGAAGCTGAACCTTATTTTAGAGAAGACTATACTGGAATAAAAGTAGGCTAACAGAAATGACTGAATTTCAGTTATTCCTCACTCTTATCTTGGACATTTGGTTCTTTCTGTGTAGGAGCCAAATAAGGCAGATGATAGCTTCTATAGGACTAGGGCCCACATACTGTGCAAACCACATGCAAGGCTATGTAGCCTCCTTCCTACATCTGCCTGTCCCCTGGCAGCAGGAGGAAGATTTGTGGTTTGGCACCCAGGCAAAAGCCTGGGGGCTGCGAGTTGGACAGTCCTGGTGCAGATCTATACCAGGGCGTTTGGAAGAAGGGCACAGGAAGGAAGCACCTATGAAGCACAGGAGCTCTGGATTCTATGCCCAAACTCTATACCACTTATACGATACTCTTAAGAGTGCTGCCAAGAAGCAGGCCCTATCTACCTGCTCTTACCCTGCATGTGCCAAACCTGGAAAGGAGGTAGTGAAGCCACCCTCTGAACAACTTGGGTGCTGATGTTGAGCACTCTCTCTGGCATTCTTGAAACAGGTGACAACAGGCCCCCAAAGGTAGCTTCATTGTCCGATTGCTTCCTACCCCCCAGAACTGGCCCCTCAAAAATTGTATGAGCAACTCTTGTTTCCTTCATAAGACTTCTCTGCTCTATTATGGAAGCTCATCTCAGTATTATTTTGCAAATGTTTAAATGCTTAATTTCAAAAGCATTCTATGGCACACAAGGGAATACCATATTTTCTAGCATATAACCTGCTCCTGAAAATAACATATACTTTGATTTGAAAAAAGTACGAAGAAAAAAAAAGGAGGTACCATATGTAAGTATCTGAAGAGCAGAAACTAGGAAGGCAAGCTTGTTCCTGAACTTCCTGCCAGTCCCACATTCTGGCTCCCAGGCTGCATGCCAGCTCTAAGGCCACAGGCTAGGTTAGATATGATGCATGGTCCCAGATCTGGCACTGCACGTGGCACCAGGTGTGGCTGAGGACCAACTCTGCAGGCTGGCCCAACTGGCTGCAAACGGCCATATCATCTTGCTGGAGGGGTGGGGAATGATCCCCATAGATCTGGAAGTCTGGCAGCAGGCAAATTTCATGACACTCAATATTGCTACTGCTCCCCCCACACCAAATTCCTGCACCCACAGGGATTTGTTCTTCTTGCATATAAATGCACATCCCAGTTTTCACCAGCTGGTTTGGGGGAGAAAGATACAGGTTATAGGGGAGAAAATACAGTACATACATCCCAGTTAAAAGCACTCTTTGGAGTCTACTACTCAGAATTATGATTCCTATTTGCTTTCCCTCATTTAATTTTTTCTGTCTTCCATTCATAAATAGCTGCAACCTCATAGAGCAGGAAAGAAGCCTTGCTTTTCTGTCATGGTTATCAAAGCCCCTCCAGTTAAGTGTGCAATTAAATCATTACCTGAGAGGCAGAACAACCACTAGCCCGAGTCAAACTGTAATCACCTGGCTGCTGATGTTCAGGTGATAATGGTTACCTTCTTTTCAAACAATAGGGAATTCAAGCAAAAGGAGAGCCAACATCAACTCTTGCAGTTCGTATGAGCCAAATTAATAGGAAAGAAAGAAAGCTGGTTTACCTCACAGACACTGGGTCCTACTGCCATTTAGGTCTTCTCTTCATAAAAATTTTAACATGTCAGCTATAAAGTGGTACAACCTTGCTAGCGTGGATGCTCTAAAAGATTTCTTATGCCAACATGGTCTGGCTCTATATGCATCCAGTTCCTAGGCTGCACCCATTTTTGGGCACTACACTTCAAGAAAGACATGAACAAAATTAGGAGTCCAGAAGAGAGCAACAAAAATTACTTAAGGTCTAGAAAGCATAGCTTATGAGGAAGGGTTAAAGAACTGGCATTACTTAGTCTGCAAAATAGTGGGGATCTAACAACAGTATTCAAATAAGGGTGGTTATATGTTAGACTAGGCAATTGCCTGTCAGGAATGATGGGGGAAGAGGAGGAGTGTGCAGGGACAGAGCCCCATGCCCCCCTCATCCCGGCCCACTCCCCCTTTACCTCCTGCTGCTTGGGGTCCGGGCCTGCTCTCCCCCTCCCCACCGCAGAGGTCGGGGGAAGGGAGGAGTGTGCCTGGGGCCCGATGTGGGGGAAGGACCGGGCCTGAGGGTGGGGAGAAGTTGGACCACCAGGGTGCGGGGAGCAGCGGGCCCAGGCTGACCCGGCAGCGGCAGGGGAATGGGAGGAGCGAGGGATGGGCTCAAAACTGACAGGGGTGGTCTGGGGGAGGAGTGGGCCCAGGCCCATGCCTGAGAGGGGAGGAGGTGTCGGGGCACTGCTCCCTTCCCGCACTGCCGTGTTGAATCGGCTTCTTCCCCGGCTCAAGCTCGTTCCTCCTCCTGGCCTGCGTCGGGCCCGGGCCCAGGCCCAGGCACACTCCTCCCCTCCACCCACTGCTGCCACCGCCACGGTATGCCCACTATTCCCCCAACCTGCATCGGGCCTGCTCCTCCCCAACCACCACTGCCGCCTCAGTCCTGCAGGCAGCAATGATGGAAGTGGGGAGAGAAGGGCTGAGGCCAGAGCCTGTGGCCGGGCCCCCTCGCAGCATCTCAACTCCTCTACCCCCCGTGCCACCATTTGCAAGGAGTAGGTGTGCCGGCCTTGCCTCCCCCCCACCATCCCCTGTGTCCCCACCATCATGGCAGCACTCCACCACCACCACCAGCTCCTGTTCAAATGCTTGTCTGCACTCTGGCTGTTTGTCAGCCACTTGGAGCGTGCATAAAGCATGACAGACAGACAGACAGACAGACTTAGGGTTTTATAATATTAGAATGGTGATAGACTGTTCCCTTTTGGCTGCAGGAAACAGAACAAGGAGTAAAGGTCTTAAATTGCAGCAAGGGAAATTTAGGTTGGATATTAAAAACAGGTCTCTCACTATGAATGTGGTTAAACATTGGGAAAAGATTACCAAGAGAAGTTGCGGAAGTTTATGAGAGCAGGTAGTGGACAAATACTGGACATTAAAGTTTTAGACAAGAATGATCCTGCCTTAAGCAGGGGGTTGGACTTCTCCTGAGGTCCCTTCTAGCCCTACTTCTCTATGATTCTATGAGTGCTTCAATACCATTCTATCTACATCCATATTAGTGACCATGCCAGGATAATTACTTGGTTTAGAAATGAAAAAATCATATTCAAATTAACCAAAATAGTTAGCAGAGATGTAACAGGGAAGCTGGATGCCTGAGTCAGCAGTGATGTACAAGGGCAGTGGTGACTTCTGCCCGCCAGTGCAGCTACATGGCTGTGGTGGCAGCTGTAATTTCCCTACTCCCCACCAGGTTGAGGTCCAAGACTGCTGCCCCAGTCACTCCACCTTAGTTATGCTATTCATGGTTATATCACTACAAAAAACCTTGCATAGATCACGGCTAGGAGAGGAAAAATACTCTTTAACCTAGACTAAAGCACAGGACAGTTACTCAGGAGATCTGAACTTTTACTAGCCCTGTTGGAGGCTTCTTTTGTGACCCCGGCAAAGTCCCAGGTAATTTGCATACCTCAAATTCCCTTTTTATGCTCCAGAGGACTAAAAATGAGGTTTAATCTCAAAAAGCACTCCCACAATTACTGAAGGAAAAGTGCTCTAGAAATACAAATTATGGATATCTTAGCTTTATTAAAACACTTTAAGATGGAAATTTCCTTCTAACATACCATTATGGTCCCAGCTACAGACTGAGTAGTTTAAACACATACCTAAGTAATACAGGCAGATGTTGTGATGAAAAGAAATATGGTGTATTTCAATGGAGGATTACACTTGACCTAGTCAACCAGTGGCTGTGAAAACCTAAAACAAGCTACCAAACAATTTCTGATAACTTGAGTAGGGATAAAAGTATTGGAAAAGTAGTAAGTGTGCTATGGAAAGGGGCATTACATTATATAGGAAAGCTTGAGAAAAAGCAGTCTGATAAAGGAGAAAAGTAGTTACCGTGGTGACAACTTCAAAGTCAAAAACCTTCTAGAGTGTTTTAATTGGTCCTATTATCTTGCAAATGCTGACATGAAATGTGCTCTCTGTAAATGTGTGACCATAATGAAAAAAATCTTCATTTTAATTACTGGTGGAGCTCCACGCATCATGGAAGAAATATGATCTTGGCTCCCTGGAGTCCCAAGTTACAAATGGTATTATAAGACAGTATCAAGCTGCATGCACAACTGAGTTTTCACAATGGGTACAGGAGGAGGAAAATTGCTTTTTTACAATACATTGAAAAGTCAGTTCTCACCGAACAACTTTATGATATTAAAATTAGTCATTCTAACAAGAGCTGGAATCTCCACTGTGCAGCACATTGAGACAATTTAGGTTTCTCACTGCCCTTGAAGGAAAAAGATTCCTCAGTACAGATCCCATTTTCAACAGCATTACAGCAGCACTCAGACACCCCAGCCAAAAGCAGGGTCCCCCGGACAGGAAGTGCAAACATTCTCCCTGGTCTGGAGAATGTGTAGTCTAAAAATAACTTGGGTAGAAGGAAGGAAGTACTATCACTGTTTTACACATGAAGAAAAGTAAAGAAAAGAGGGTAAGACTTTCAAAAGCATTTATGAGCTATATTTACAAGGGAGGACCCAAGGGTCAAGATGTCCCTTGAAGTGCCCAAATCCCATACTGAAGCAGCACTGTCATTCATGAAACTCTTGCCTAAATCATCTCACTGCTCGAAGTACCCACTAGTAAAATCCCCAGCTCCCTACATTTCAGTTGTTTGGCATGTGCATGACCATCTAGATCAGGGCTGGGCAAAATGGACATCTGGCTGGCAGCTGGACTTCATTTCCCAGGAGCCCCTGCCCACATTGCTGGGGCTGGTGTAGACCCATGTAGACCCCAGCTGCACCTGTGTGATGATAGGTCAAGGCTGGAGTTGCCATGGAGACCATCCCCAGCCACTCTGGAAGGGAGCATCACAGCGCAGGGGTTTGCTCCAGAGCCGATGGGATCTTGTGGCACAGGCAACTTGGTCAGGGACCAGGGCAGAGCCGTGATCTGTAGCCTGCACTCTCCAGGCAGGGGTGTGCAGGCAGCAGATCGTGGCTCTGTCCTGGCTGCTTGCAGCCGTAATAGCCTGGTCCTGAGCTGGAGCAGAGCCATGATCTGCTGTCTGTGTGCCCCTGCCTGGAGTATGCAGGCTGTAGACTGCAGCTGTGCCCTGGCCCCAGACCAAGCTGCCTCCACTGCAAGATCCCAGTAGCTCTGGAGCAGCCCCCTGTCCTGCTGCATGCCCTGCCAGCATGGCTGCGGCCAGTTTCCATGGCAACCTCAGTCTTAAACCTCACCCATGTAGGTGCAGCTGGGGTCTCTATGGAAACCAGCCCCACCTATGAGGGAAGGGGCTGCTAGGAAATGGAGTCCAGTGCTGGCCTGCAGGCTGGACTTTGCCTGCCCTGATCTACATTTTAATAGCACCGAGCTGCTCATTCCCTAAGTCATCCCTAAGCCCAGTGAGATCCATAATTCAGTCATTTTTCTTCCTGACCTGCATGATTATACTCTTTGAGGGCGCTCAGATCACAACTAACTGCACATGAAACACAATCAAAAAACTCAGTGGTCAGGTCATTCACTTGGAATAGGGACACCATATGAATTCCCTCTACCTGAGAAAATTAAACCTACATTACTCACTTCCCACCATGAACACACCCAAACCATTAGATCATACGAAATTTTGGGATACGGCTCTCTGTTGAAGCTGTTCGACTTAAAAAAAACCCCAAAAAACAAAACCTTTAAATTTTCACTGGGTCTAAGCAAGAATGAGAGCAAACAATTAAAATTGTTTGATCCAGCCCACCGATTACTACCCTCTGGTCCTAATCCATGTGGGAACTAATGATGCTGTCAGGAGAAGCCCTGATGGCAGACTACCATGCTCTGGGGGGCGTGCTGAAGAAGGTAGGTGCACAGGTGGTTTTCTCTTCTGTCCTACCAGTGAGTGGACGTGGAAACATGCATACCAGAGACCAACTGGCAGCTTCGGGAATGGTGTCTCGAGGTGGGCTTTGGCTTCCTCAACAACAACCCACACATCATGACAAGAGACATGCTTGGACGAGATGGGCTCCACCTTTCCCCTAAAGGTAAGCATGTGTTTTCTTCTAGGTTGGCGGATCTCCTCCAGCGGACTTTAAACTAGGCTCGTTGGGAAAAGGGGAAGATGAGGGCAGAGGAAGCCTTGGACTGCCAAACCAAACAACACCCACAACTACAGCCCAGCCTAGACCGATGAACGGAACATATACACAGGTAAGCAACAGGGGCCAGGGCAATGCTGAGAGTATGGAGCGAGTGTACACATCCTCAGGAGGCCTCAAATGCCTCTACACAAACGCTTGTAGTATGGGAAACAAGCAAGAGGAACTTACCCTCCTGCTAGGTGACACCAACCCAGACATAGTGG
>NW_017729034.1:92584375-92587314 GCF_001723915.1 Gavialis gangeticus
GGGCAGCAGGGCAGGCCCTACGAGGAGAGGCTACAGGACTTGAACCTATTCAACCTCCACAAGAGAAGGCTGAGGGGGGATCTAGTGGCCTGTAACAAACTAGTCAGAGGGGACCAGCAGGCATTGGGGGAGTCCCTGTTCCCCCAAGCACTACCAGGAGTGACTAGGAATAATGGTCACAAGCTGACAGAGGGTAGATTTAGGCTAGATATCAGGAGATGCTACTTCACTGTCAGCGCAGCTAGGATCTGGAACCAACTTCCAAGAGAAGTGGTGCTGGCTCCTACCCTGGGGGTCTTTAAGAGGAGGCTAGATGAACACCTTGCTGGGGTCATTTGACCCCAGTACTCTTTCCTGCCATGGCAGGGAGTCGGACTTGATGATCTGCTCAGGTCCCTTCCAACCCTACTAACTATGAAATTATGAAGATGTAGGCACCTGGAAATAATTTACCCAGAGATATGAAGATCATTCAGAAAAGCATGCCAGAGTTGGGAAGTGGGACCAGATCTTCTGAAGCCTACATTTATAAAGTTGCTTAATTCTGCAGGAGGAGAAAATTAAAGGCTGGTTTTCTGAAATGCGAATTTTTAACACGTTGACCTTTCTGTCAAGGAATGTAACCAGGAAGCATCTTCGTTACTGGAAGGATAGCTAGTAGTCCAATCACAGTTTCCTTTATCCTTGTAAGGAAAAAAAGGGGCAAAAGAAATGAAGTTCATTAATGAATCTAGGAGGACTGCGCAATCCTGTATCACTGTATAAAGTGTGACAGTTTAGAATGATGGGAAAGATGAAGACAGTAGTCTCTTATGAATCAGTGGAGCTGTGGTCGACTCTGCTATCACTGGGAACTGGTGTTCAGTGTTATGAATATACTAGGGCTTCAGACAAAAATGCCTATCAAATATAGAATAGCCTCATAAATAACAAGTGATGACATACTGAATGTTCCCAGAAGAACATGCCCATTAATTCACTAAACTAAAACAGAACTACTGCAGGAAACTATTTACGGTGGTAGGAAATCAAGTGAAATTTCTGCTTATGTAGTAGAATGGTAGGAGGGGAGGAAGTGATTTGTGACAATCACTTAATAGATACTTAACAGGTTTTCTTAATGGCTCTGACAAGGACTTTTGCCTTCAGAATTATGATACTTAAAACTAAGTACAATTAAAACAGGGTAATTGGCCAGGACTAAGTGCACTACCTTCCCAGTCATAACAAATATTTGCATACATCATTAGGATTGCACCCTAAGCAAGTTCGCAGATGAAACCAAGCTGGTGGGCAGGGGGCACGTAGTAGATACATTGTAGGGTAGGACTAGGATTCAGAGTGACCAAGACAAATTGGAGGACCAGGCCCAAAGGAATCTCATGAGGTTCAATGAGGAGAAGTGCAAAGTCTGGCACTTCAGATAGAAGAATCCCATGCACTGGTACAGGCTGGGGGCTGACTGGCTGGGCAGCAGCTCTGCAGAAAAGGACCTAGGGGTTACAGTGGGCAATAAGCTGAACATGAGCCAATAGTGTATACTTGTTGCAAAAAAAGCTAATGATATACTGGACTGCATTAGTAGGAGCCTTTCCACAGATTCAAGGAAGTAATTATTTCCCTCTGTTCTGCACTGGTGAAGCCCCATCTGGAGTCCTGCATCCAGTTTGGGGTCTTCCACTATAAAAAGGATGTTGACAAGTTGGAGAGAGTTCATCAGAGGGTATGAAAATGATTCAAGGGCTGTGGCACATGACTTCCAAGGAGAGGCTGAAGGAACTGGGTGTATTTAGTCTAGAGAAGAGAAGACTGAGGGGGAATGTAATAGCAACCTTCAACTACCTGAAGGGTGGCTTCCAAGGAGGATGGAGCTAGACCATGGGTTTTGAACCTTTTTAAAAAAGTGTACCCCCTCTCTCTCAAAGTTTGAGCTCATGTACCCATTTATATATTTTTTGATTTTAAAGGGGTGAGGCAGATTGAGGCCCCCACAGTGAGGGAGGGAGTGGGGCTTGGGCTGGGGCAGGTGCTACACAGACAGGGGAGAGTGTGGGATGGAGCTGTGAGTGGCTCATCTGGGGGGTGGGGGGACAGCTCCCACTGAAGCATGCACCTGGGGAGGGTATGGACGCATGTGCCCCCAGACCTGCACGTGGGGCAGGGCAGGCTGGCCCAGAGGTGGGGCAGGGGCAATGGCAGCCCAGGCAGGGGCTGGGTGTGGGACTGAGCTGCACAGGGGGTGAGGGAGGGGGCAACCCCACTGTTACATGAACCCCCAGGAGGGCATGGGGGGCACGTGCCCCCAGATCTCCGTGTGGGGCAGGGCAGGCTGCTGTTGCAGGATGTGGCCTGTGCTGGGCTGTTCCCAGTGAGGGGCTGGGTCGGGCTGTACTTGGAGAAGGAGGCGGTGCTGAAGGGGAGGGGCTACAGCAAATTCTGGAGTGATTGCAGCCCCCTGGCATAACCTCCTCCCAGCACCACTGCCGCCTGCCCCAAGCACAGTCTGACACTGCCCCAGCCCCACCCCAGCAGCAGCCCGCCCTGCCACACACACAGATCCATGGGCACATGCCCCCCGCCATCCTCTCCTGGAGTGTGCACAGCTGCAAGAGCCACCTCCCCTCCCCAGATGCACTTCTCATGACTCCATTTCGCGCCCTGCTCCAGCCCAAGCCTGAGCTCCAGCCCCAGCCCCTCCCTCACCATGGGGCCTTGATCAAGGCCATGAGTGGCTTGTCAGAGGGACATGGGGGGGGCGGCTCCTGCTACTGCACACACCCCAGGAGAGCCTGTGCCTCTGGATCTGCATGTGGGGCGAGGGTTGGCTACTGCTGCGGGCTGAGGCCAGGGCTGTGCTGGGCTCTTCCCAGCAGGGCTGTTGGGCCAGGCTGCACTTGAGGTGGGTGGCAGCGCTGGGAAGATGGGTTGGGGGGGGGGGA
>NW_017729034.1:92588054-92589609 GCF_001723915.1 Gavialis gangeticus
CAAATTCTGGAGTGGCTGCAGCCCCTCCTGTAGTTTCCCTCCTATCGACACCACTGCCCACCCCAGCACCCCGGCCCAGCCCCTCTGCTGGGAAGAGCCTGGCGCAGCCTCGACCCCAGCCCACAGTAGCAGCCCACCCTGGCCCATATGCAGATCTGGGGGCACATGCCCTCCATGCCTCCTGGGGTGCACGCATAGGCAGGAGCTGTGCCCCAGCTGCACTCCCACTGCTAGGGCCTCGATCCCCCCCCCATCCCCTTCCCTCACAACACACTTACTAGCTGGACCCCACTGCTCTCCTGGCCACTTGTGTTCTGTGCTGCAGGTGCATGCATGCATGCAGCATTTATCAGCCACATTAGTTCTGCATACCCCCTATGACCTTTTTAAGTACCCCTGGGAGTACATGTACCCCCGGTTGACAACCACTAAGCTTCACTGTTTTTAGTGGTAACAGATGACAGAACAAGGAGTAACGGTCTCAAGTTGCAGCAAGGGATGTTTAGGTTAGATATTAGGAAAGACTCTCTTATTAGTGGGGTAGTAAAACACTGGAACAGTTACCTAGAGAGGTGGTGGAGTCTCTATGCATGGAGATTTTTAAGACCTAGTCTGACAAAACCCTGGCTGGAATCATCTAGTTGGGGATGGTCCTGCTCTTTGAGCAGGGGTTGGACTAGATGACCTCCTGAGGTCCATTCCAACCCTAATTTTCTATGATTCTGTGATCATAATATTTCACAAATTAAACTACAAGCAAAACCAGAGAGCTCATTTAAAGATATAAAAAGGAAGAAAGATGACAGAAGATATACTGAAAGCTTAGATGCTAGTGTCTCTGCTTATGTTATATAATACTTTACTTTAGGGTTGTCCAACTTCTAAGTGGCCAAGGGCTGCAGTAAGCACAACCCACAGGCCTCCTGCGACAGCCCTGCAGGGGAAGTGATGTTGAGGGGTAACCAACATGGGTTCATGCCAGGCCGATCCTGCCTGACTAACCTGGTCTCTTTCTACGACCTGGTAACAAAGAGCTTAGATGTAAAGGAGGAAGTCGATGTCATCTTCTTGGACTTCCGGAAGGCCTTCAACACAGTGTCCCACCCAATTCTGGTGGGCAAGCTGAGGGACTGCAGAATTGACGAATGCAGAGTCACATGGGTGGCAAACTGGCTCTAGAGGCACACCCAGAGGGTGGTGGTGGATGGGTCGATGTCCACCTGGGAGGGTGTGGGCAGCGGAGTCCCCCAGGACTTGGTCCTGGGGCCGGTGCTGTTCAACGTCATCATTAGCGACCTGGATGAGGGTGTGGAGTGCATCCTGTTCAAGTTTGCTGATGACACCAAGCTGTGGGGTAAAGTGAATACACCGGCAGGCAGGGACCGCATCCAGGCAGTCCTGGATAGGTTAGAGAAGTGGGCGGATCTGAACAGGATGCGGTTCAACAAGGACAAGTGCAGAGTGCTGCACCTGGGGAGAGGGAACCAGCATTATGGTTATAGGTTAGGGGCTGACCCTCTCAGCAGCACAGAGGCAGAGAGGGATCTTGGAGTCA
>NW_017729034.1:92589766-92600486 GCF_001723915.1 Gavialis gangeticus
GTCACCAGGAACAATGGCCACAAGCTGAGGGAGGATAGGTTTAGGTTAGATATTAGGAAGAACTACTTCACTGTAAGGGTGGCCAGAGCCTGGAATAGGCTTCCCAGAGGGGTGGTGCTCTCACCTTCCCTGGAAATCTTCAAGAGGAGACTGGACAGGCACCTGGCTGGGGTCTTATGACCCCTGCCACCCCCAGTGCTCCTTCCTGTCCATGGCAGGGGGTCAGACTAGATGATCTGTCTAGGTCCCTTCCAACTCATTGATTCTATGATTCCTGGGCCGCACATCATGTAGGCATTCTCCTCCCCCTTACTGCACAGTGCATGCAGCCACCAAACCATTACTGTACCACATGGTTGTGTGTTACCCCACCACCTTCTGCCCTGCACGTGCATGGGTTCCACAACCCTGCTGCAGTTTGCACACACAGGTGCCCCCACCATACCCCAGCTCCCCTGCCACAGGCTTTCCCAATGCCACACTGCACTGCTTCCTGGAGCAATGGCAAGAAGCAAAATCCAGAGGAGGGAGGGGAGAACCTGGAAACTTTAGCTGCTGCTGCAGTTCGAGCGATGAGGGGGTAGAGACCTGGTGGGAGCCCAAGGGGCCACAGATTGACAGTCCACAGGGGTTAGATGGACAGCCCTATAGCAGCAGCCTTTTAGAAGTCTGCTGAAGTACAGTCCCAGATGGGATAGCATTTGTGAGCAAGTTGCCACAGCTTCCTTCCTTCAGCATGTGTGTAAACCCACCCTCTACCCCCTTCCCCTGCTACCTCTGCGCCCTCTAGTCAATGCCAAATCATTGCCACTATCAGGCTCCATGGGCCAGAAAAAATCCTGGGGATCACAGGTTATTGCCCCTTGCCACAGATGTTTTGATTGAGTAGAGGTACCAGAGGACATGGACATGCGTATATATTTGAAGGAGATTCAAAAAGAAGAAAAAAAGGGGGGGGGGGCAGGGAGAGGGAAACAAGGGCTGTGACTTGCATTCTAATTGTTGTGTGTGAACAAGCCAGGAATGATACAAGCATAGCAAAACCTCTTCAACTTTGTCAGCAGTTAAAGGAGTGTCAGAGTTGAAGGGTTATGAAAAACAGTAATACATAAGCTAAAGGAGAAATTCAAAAATGGGATCTCATGTGCGTTCATGTCGACTCCACTATGAAGATTACGCTTAAATTCAGAGGTATAACTGGCCAGTCCTGTACCCTGGGTGACAAGCTGGGGGACACATTGCCTCAGCACAAAGCTGGATTAAAGACATTCCTATTTCATCCTTGGCCCTGTACCAAGCACAGATCACTCATTTGATTGTATAATAAAAGACTGTATGGAAATGCGTAAGTGCAAGAGGCAGAGCTAAGCTTGCAGGTAGCCTTTATTTGCCAGCTTGTAATTTTAAGCGTTCTTCTGAAGCGTCAGTATACAACTGTAACCTAATAATCTCATGCAAGGTCAGGTGCCGTGAAGAACTGTGGCTTTCAGAATTATACTTCTTTTCCTGGGATGACCCAACAAAAAGCCACTCCTTACCCAGGGCTAAGAGAAAAATCTCTGTCTTACCCTTGATGTTCTTTTAAATGCAAGATCAACGGCATCGTCTTGAATAGCTCCAATACGGGACAGAACTATAGCTTTTAGTTTAAGAATACTGAGGTGTGAAACACAGACAGACATTCTCCCCCTCAAAATGCTTCATTACAAATAACAGACACACTTATGCTTGTATCAAACCTTAAACTTAAAATTTAAAATTTTTGCACAGGGTCAGCACTGAATTTATATGCAAGTGACTCCTTTGGCTTATTTATTTTAAAAATAAGATTACTATAAAAATAAAAAGTACATACAATAAAACAGTACCAGTCAATAACATAAAAATATACTCAAAATATAATAAAATATAAAATTATATAAAGTAAAAGATTCTGAAAGATAACAAGTGTTTACTTTGCTCCTTTGTAATTACAGTGGTTTGAGAGCATACTTACAGAACAGAAAAGCACTTTGGAGGAAGGAGGTAACTCAGTGGTCTGTAACTTACGGTATGTGGTTCTCTGTCCACATAGAAGAGATGGCATGATCTAACAGCACGTTAAAATAAGGTTGTGGGCCAAGGGTAGCCAACCCTTGGCCCGCGTTCCAGAGTCTGGCACATGAAAGCATTATGCTTGGCACGTATACCTCAGGAAGGACGGTGGGAAGGGGCCAGGTCTGCACTTTCATAACAAGGATCAGGCCCCTTGTTACTCCCTTGCTGTCCACCCTGGGCGCACTAACATCTTGCAAGTCAAGGTTGTGGGTGTTTTTGGCACTCTACCCAAAAACACTGCCGACCCCTGGTGTAGGTATTTTCTCTGCCTTTGTTTTATGTAAGCTGACACATAGGTTTATTATTTGGGTATAAAAAGGTATGATCTAATAATGCAACTACTAGGGCTACGCCTGTTCCCTGCCCCTGCCCACCGGAGCAATGGCTTAGGCCTCAAATGACAACGGTGTAATAGATGTGCCTGTAGACCCCAGGCTCATTCAGGGCCTGGGTATTACCAGCACTTTTAGGGTATTAGGTAATATTACAACCACCTAAATGCTGCACAAGCCAAAACTTTAAAGGAACACAGGCTTGGGAGTAACAAACTCCATCTTCTATTTTGTCATTTTATTCAGTGACCGTTTAATATAAAATTTTAACTAGTCATTGCAACAACAACAGAGCCTCCATCAGCACTCCTCCAAGCCCAGGCTTCATGCTCCTGGCCCTGAGGCACCAGCGTAGGCCATGTGCTCCCATTCACCGCCACTTCCCCCTCTCATCTGCCACTGCTGCCCTTCTTGTGCTGCTTCCCTGTCCCCTCCCCACTCGCCACTCTGATACCATGTCTCAGCTGCACGGCCGAGACCGCAGGACGTAGCAGGAACCAAACCAGCCTGGCCAGCACTGCATGGAGCCAGCCAAGAATTGCACGGCCAGGCTTGCTCCTGCTGAATCCTGCAGCCCAGCGCTTGAGCCGGGATCCATGTGGTGCTGGAGCAGCAAGGCCATGAGAGGGTGTGCAGAGCACAGCAACAGCTGGGCAGGATTGCAGGGCCAGCACCTGTAGGGCCAAGTGTGGGGTGCGGGCTGGCAGGGTTCTATGGAGCTGGGGTGGGCTGCATCAGCAGGGAGAGGGGGGGAGCCAGCCTTGCTCCATACAGCCCCTGCCAGCCCAGGCCCCACGCTCCCGCTCACTGCCCCTTCCCCATGCCTTCTGCGGCCATTTCCCCACTCCCCACCACCAGCTGCTTCAGCACATAGTTCCCGGCTGCAGCGCCAGAACTGCAGGAGTCGGGTCAACCCAGCCCTGAGGACTGGGGCAGTTATCTGTGGTCCTTCCCTGCCTCCCTCCCCCTTCTTATCTCAATGTCCCTCCAGTACAGGAAGGCATAAACGGTCCCAGGCCAGAAGCTGGGGGCAGGGGATGGAGCAGATCTGGGCCAGCCTTGCTGCTGTGGCTCCTTAGTCCTGCTGCTGGCTCCCCTTGGGTCCTACTGCCATTGGCTCCCGTCACCTTTGACAGGCAGCCAGGGTTAGATATTAATTTTCTACATTTTTTAGGGGCCCTGCAGGCTGGATAGAATGACCTCATGGGCCAAATCTGGCCCATTTGCTGTATTTGCCCACCCCTGCAGTAACTGGAATAAAACCACTTACAGTTTCATAGTCGGTAGGGTCAGAAGGGCCCTAAACAGATCATCAAATCCGACCCCCTGCCATGGGCAGGAAATAATGCTGGGGTCAAATGACCCTAGCTAGGTGTCTATCTAGCCTCCTTTAGAAGATCCCCAGGGTAGGGGCGAGCACTACTTCCCTAGGAAGTTAGTTCCAGCTCCTAGCTGCCCTGACTGTGAAATAGTGCCTCCTCATGATTAGCCTGAACCTACTCTCAGTCAGCTTATGGCCATTATTTCTTGTAACTCCTGGTAGTGCTTGGGGGAACAGGGACTCTCCCACTGCCTGCTGGTCCCCCTGGGCAAGTTTGTAGGTAGCCACCAGATCTCTCAGCCTTCTCTTGCCAAGGCTGAACAGGTTCAGGTCCCGTAGTCTCTCCTCATAGGACCTACCCTACTGCCCCCTGATCATGCAAGTGGCCCTCCTCTGGACCTTCTCGATGCTATCCACATCCCTCCTATATGCTTTAGGTTAGGCACATATGTGGTAGAAACCTAGATGTGTACAATTAAGAGGAGAACCAAAAGGGAAAAGAAAGACAGAAAAGAAAAGAGAGAGTAAGTGAAGTAGATCTGAGAGAAGCTGAATTTGTTGTACATTGCCTACATTTTAAAAGACTTAATTAAAAGAAACCATTATAGAAAAGGTTAAATTCTACCCCCCTTTTCCGCCATGAGGTACTATAGATAGGCACAGGTTTAAAGGTCTCCCTATGGATTCCCCTCTTCTTCCACAGTGCAAAGATTTATAGCACATCTCTGTCTGGTAAGAAATAGATCATAGCTGGGGACCTACTTAATTTGTTGTTTTGCGGAAACGCAGAATCCAGGATCATCTGCAAAACGGACAACAAATAAGATAAAATAAAATACACATAATAAAAATAAAATGCTGGCTCCCCAGTGGTAGCCAGAGCTCCTTGCTGCCGCAAGGGGAAGGCACCGACTAGTGGGGTGGCACAAAGAGCAGCAGATAAGATGGTGGCTCTCCCCTCCTGGGCCTCTCCACCAATCAGCACTGAGGGGCAGGGTGGCATGACAGGCAGCCAGCTATCAAGATAGCTGCTGCCCCTTCATCCCCTCCTTCCCCCTGGGCCTCTCTGCCAATCAGTGCCAAGGGGCAAGGTTGCCACGAAAAGTGGCTCTGCACACTGCAAGCAGGCCACAAAAAACCATTTGTCTGGCTATGATTCAGGTAAGTCCTTAAATCATGGCTCTTACAGCACTGCCACTACTGTGGTATCCAAAGAACATTTATCATTAAATGTTCATCACAAACATTCATTGTTTCACTTCAGATTTCACTCTTCACAGCGCAAAAATCATTTTGAGAATAAGTTTTGGGGATCTTTTAAACCAAACCAAAAAGAAAATTCATAATCATCATCATTATGTTTTGACTTTCACAGTGTAAACCTACCTTTCACCTAGAATGGGAAAATCTGAGTTCAGGCACAGATTTATTTTTGCTGAAGAAAGTTTCACTTCAGAATGACAGTGACCTGCTTTGTTTAGTTTGCAACAACAACAAAAATTGAATAGTCTCCTTTTATTGAAGATAATTTGCCAGTTCTTTGTAAATATGGAGTGGAATTATTTCTGCTCCAAAGACTCAGAAAGTTATTCTAAATTTATTTTGCTAATATTCTTTGCTTCTAAAACTGGTGGTAGGCACACATGCGGAGAGCATGAATGCAGAAAGGCAGGAGCGTACATACAATTAGTGCTTTCTTGGTTTTATGCCCTGCTGATGCATTTAAGTGCAAGTCAGCAGCAGAAATCAACAACTGCATTTTAGTTGATATACTCCGCACACACCTCCCCCTGCCCAATCTGTTTATCAGTTACTTTTTTTATGATTATTATTATTGTTGTTGCGCCAATTGTTTTCCATTTTTATGGACAGTGAAATCATTCTTTTACACCTACAATAAAAATAGTCATTATACATGATGTGCCTGAAAGAATTACACAGGGAATAATGCACTTTATACACACTCTTAAAAAAGGTTATTTCAATCCAGCCTCCTCAATCTGATTATGCAGTTCAAGGGAAAAACCATAGCTACTAAATCCACTCCATAAAACGTGACCAACTGGATGAATTATGGAGAAAGACAGGTATTCCATGCATACTGATCCCCAATTCCCACAAATACGCAGGTTGTTATGATTTTCAGACTCTCGTTACTGTTAATGAGACACCTTTTAATGGGCTTCTTCAATAATCCATTAAAAGAAAAATTCTACCTACAGTGAAATCACATTTCAGAAATAGCCCTCAAATGGCTTTCTGGGGTTCTATATTTACTCACTTCCAGATCAAAAAAAGAAAAAAAAAAAATCTACTGACAAGACATAAGAGACAATTCTTAAGAGAACTGAACGATCATATCTTAAAAACAAAGAAAGTCAGAAAATAGGCATTTTTCCATAGGAAAAAAATCTGTGTTGAAAAACAGTAAACACACACCCCCTTTTTATGTTTTCCATTTTCCATTAGTAGGGGGGAAAAGAATTTGTACCTTTTCCACTAGAATCAGTCGTTAAGAGTTGGAAGATATCTAGACAACATTTTTCTAGGTAAAAAAGACGATTTTTCTAATTCATTCTGTTGGCACAATTGTGCTTTAAGATTGATTAAAGCACTAGAAACACTTAATCTAATATTAATAGCTTATTTGGTAGAATGGATTAGTCTGTATCTGCTTGTCAAGCCAAAATTTTATTATGGTAGAACTGCAAGTTATATTTTTAATTTCCCTTCTGCAAACAGCCGAAGTGAATTCTGAAAATCACAGAAGATACTGTTTAAAATTATAGCTGTACAGTTTCCAAATGCTGTATTAATGGGTCCAAGAAGAGATAAGAGAAAAAGATTGTCTTAATGCCGCAGTTTTAGTGAAGGTTCATTGGACCTCAATTCAGAGATTAAATACAGTTTTGGCTGGCTCCTCTGAAACCCTATAAACAGAACATGAAAAATAATACTAATCAGCAAGCAGTACACCTAATCCACCAACAAATGCAAGTTTAGCATTGCTGGGAATAGACTAATTTTTACTAAAGCAAACAGCTGGTCACCATGGCCAACAGGTAAAGACAAAGATTAGCAAAACCTTCCTCCTACCCTTTGCAAATGTGACCTTTATTTTTGTTACAATGGTTTGTTTTCAAGCCCTGCTATATGATATGCCAAATCTGTCATTGCTAAATGCATGCAGAATGATTCTTCTGGACTCAGAAACAGCCAACAGAGACCCTACTGTTAGAGCCCCAAGGGATGTTCAGAGCACGTGCCCAGAATCTCTCTCCCACATTAATTAACAGTAAAATAAAGACTCATAAATACTAGAAAAGGTTACCACTGATGATTGTTCAGGTAAATGGTGTCTTCATGATTTTCATCTTCTCCCTGATCCTCTCTGATACAGTATTTCCGCTCTGTAGTTTTAGATTTTCCATCACAAATTCTCAGATTCTACGTCCGTAATGGCATCCAAACTTCCCAATGAAGTTAACGGAATTTTGAGGGCACAGCAGAAATGCAAGATATTGTTAAATGACTCATGCTTTCATTCATTAGCTTGACTACCACTACAAAAAGATCAAACAAGTAGTAGGGAGAGACAGGTACAGCAGAAATCACCAACTGTTACCTTCAAAAATGGCTCGTCTATTATTATCAGCAGTTACAGTGATTGGAAGCATATCCATCATTTGACTGTTCAGGGTAGGTTCAGGAGATTGCAGTGGCAGATAACACAGCCAAATTCAAAAAGGGATTAGACAAAACCCTGGTTGAGAGATCTGTTAATAGCTATTGAACATAACAGTCAGAAATGTTTCCTCTGGCAGGTCTAAACCAATGATTGTGGATGCCAGGATGGGTAATGAATAGAGGACAGATCACTCTAGGTATACCTTATTCAATGCTTCAGTGCTCTCCCTCTAAAGCCAGGGTGTCAAACTCATGTAGCTCCACAGAGCTGGGTGAGGGGTGTGGAGCTAGTCTGCAGGCCAGATCAGGCCCACAGACTGGCCCCATGAGCTGAATCCACCCTCAGGGTCAGGCCAGTGTGTACATCTGCCCTGGAACATGATAAAACTCAGGAAAAAAAACCCTTGCTATTTTGGACCATTCACATTTAACCTACCATCCTTTCATATTTGATTTCACTTGTTCTGGACCCTAAGGATCACGACCAGAGCTAAAGGTTTGGTGCCAAACAGAAAGGGGCAGGAATTAAAGGTGAGAGGGAGGGAGAGCATGAACCTATTCTAACTGCACCATCACAAAGGAAGATACTAAAAATGCTCAGCTGAATATTAACTTCCTCTTCCAGTCCTCACCTAAACATATCTGATAATGTTCCTGTCAACAATACACATGCTCTTCTTGCAAGCAAAAAGGCCCTATTACAAGGGATAAATGCTAAAATAATTCAAGTCTTTTGGAGCTCATATCTGAAAAAGCATAGCTTTGTTTAATGGGGAAGGGGAGGCAACAACATTATGCAGTGGTGGGGCTTGATTTAAATGCAAATTAGCTCCAAATATGGGCCACTTCCAATCTGGTTTGCACTGCTGCCACTGGCAGAGTCAGAGCCACAGTCACCATCCTGCTTCTCCCCCCCCACCACTGTTCCTCCCTACCTCCAGGCAAAGCCAAAATGCCTAGAAGCCTTCCACAGTCTGAGTCCACAGTCCAGATAAAATGGCTCAGCAGGCCATAGATTGCTGAACCCTGCCTAACCAAAACTCTTCTCATTCTCTCTTTATACTCCAGGCTAATTTTATACTGACTCTTTCCATGCCAAGACTGTCAGGTTTACAAGGTAGCTGCATACAAACCCCATATACCACATATATTCTAAACTGAAGTGAACACTAAGATAAGAGGTGGGGCCAAAGTTAATGCATATTGTTTCCATTTAACAATACTCTCCCTTCCATGCAGGTAAAAAACTGAAAATGACTACAGTGCACAACCTCCTCCTGAACTTTTAGCTGAAATTTATTCATTTTTTATCACAGGACAGGTATACACATGGAACCTGTGTATTTGGCTTTGGTTCCATTTACAAGTACACACACAGGAGACCTCATTATTGTGAAGTCATAATATATAGACTAGAAGAGTTTTTAATAGAATCATTGGAAGGAGCCTCAAGCTTAAGACATCTCTTGGGGGGTCTCAGCTATACCGGATAAAAAGGTATTTTTAAAATCCTCTGACTGGAACACTCTGCTCTTGCAACACACTCGTATTACCCTGTAACCACACACTAGCCGTCTTAAGTATTTACAGACTTTTCTTGTACCAGTTAGTCTGAACTAAAATCGTTGCAACACCTCAGACACCCAACTTAACTGGTTCTATTTTTATTCCCTTAAGTGTGAAAGTTCTCACTGGACATGTCTACACGTGCACATCAATGTGCTGCAATAACTCTAGGTCCTATCCCTAGGGCTGCGAGAAGCTTCAGCTGCTGATTCAATTTGGCGGAGATTCATCCCGATTCGGTGGCCAAATCTCTAAATTGAATTAGAAGACCCTTTAATCTCTCCAAATCGAATAATAACCCTTCGAATCAATTCAGAGAGATTCAACAATTTGGACAGACACAGCTTTAAATGTTTTTTTTCTACATACCTCAAGGTACCAGGCGGCTCATGAATGCCAAGATACTGGGGTAGATCGAGTGACCCAGAGGAGCGCAGGGGTGTCCCTAGCGTGCTCTGCAGCAGACCCAGAAGTGGACCAGAAGCACTTCTGGTCCACTTATGGGTCCGCCGGGGAGCACACTGGGGAGCACCCTCCTGGCTCGGCAACTGGTGCCTCCTGGGTCCGGGGGATGGGGGGGCACCCGGTGTCCCCCTGTGGTCCACCGCTGAGCCAGGGGGTGTGTGTGGGGGAGGGGGAAGGGAGTAGGCCCAGCATGCTCCCCAGTGGACCCAGAAGTGGACCGGAAGTACTTCTGGTCCACTTCTGGGCTCACTGCCGAGCACGTGGAGGGCACCGTCACGCACTCCTATGCACCCCAGCATTGCAGCGATCACGGGCCGTGCTGGTACCTTAAGGTATGTAGAAAAAAAACTTAAAGCTGTGTCTATGGCCAAATTGCTGATTCTCTGAATCAGCATTTAATGTTCAGATTCGGATGAATCGAATCGGGACAGCAATCCAAATCAACAAATCAAATCACTGTCCCCAATTCGGGTCGAATCCAAATCGGATATGGCCCGTTTCACACACTCCTACTTATCACAACAGAGTTTATTGCTTCTGGGAGCCATGTTTACTCGTGCACTCATTGCAGCATGTTGAGCAGGTTGGAGAAGCTCCAGCTGGCAGGAAGCCCGGGGGGGAGGGGAGGGGAGAGGCAGCCTACAAGTCAGGGCTGCTCCTCCTAGCTCAGTGTGCTGTGGAGGGACTGGCTGGGGCGTGAGGGGGCTTCAGTGTGGGGCTAGCTGACAAGCAGCTCCATACTAAAATACCCTCATGCCTCCGTCAGCCAGGACAGGGTCTATGTGTGTGCTGGTGCTGAGTTTTTTTACTCTTCAGCAGGATAATACTTGTACTTACAAAAGCTATCCTCCTGCGGAATAAATTAGTTTACTCCAGCCTAACAGGGGCACACATGTAGACGTGCAACATTTAATGCACAGTAGCCTAATTTAGCTGCACAGCAAATGTCTCATGTAGGTGTGCCTGCTGGCTCAACTAATTCATCTGACTGAATTCCAAAAAGAGAAGGCAGAGTATATTTGTACCTTGTATACTAGCTAAATTAGAGATGCATCTAATGCAAGTGTTCATGAGCTGGAGCTCACTTCTACAGATGCTCCCAAAAGCTTGGACTATATGAATCTAATTTATTTCATAGATTTCACAGACACTAGGGCTGGAAGGGACCTTGGAAGATCATTTGAGTCCAGCCCCCCACCCAAAGGGCAGAAACTCAGCTGGGGTCACAGGATCCTAGCAAAATAAGCATCAT
>NW_017729034.1:92605486-92614625 GCF_001723915.1 Gavialis gangeticus
CCTTGTCCAGGTGATAGGTCATCTGGCCATAAAAGGAAATGAGACTGGTCATGCAAGACCTACCTGCAACAAACCCATGCTGGCTAGCCTTTAGGATGTTGGCATCGGCCAGTCCATTAAGGAAGGCCTCTTTAATAAACTTTTCTAAGACCTTCCCCTGGATAGAAGTCAGGCTGATAGGCCTATAGTTAGCCGGATCCACTCCTCCCTTTCTTGAAGATCAGCACCACATTGGCCTTCTTCCTGTCTTCAGGCACTAAACCAGAGCACCAGGAGTTTTCAAAGATCCGTGCCAGAGGCTGGTCTATGATGCTTACCAGCTCCTTGAGTACCCTGCGATGTAGATTGTCAGGGCCGGCTGACTTGAAGGTATCCAGCCTCTCAAGGTGTTCCTTCATGAGGTCAGCATTAATGGAGGGCAGTGGATCTCCCTCACCTGGACCTCCCTGTCCTGTAGCGGGCATGGACGTCCCATGGGACTGATGAAAGACTGACGCAAAGTACCCATTTAATAGGTTGGCTTTTTCCTGGGTGTCAGTTGTCCCATCTGGTTCAGCAGGAGTCCAATGTTGCCCTTGCTTTTCCTCCGGCTCCCCACATATCTGAAAAAGGACTTTTTATTGTCCTTGATGCTTGAAGCTAGTTGGAGTTCAGTTGCAGGCTTGGCTTTCCTTGTTTGCTCCCTGCAGGACCAGACCAGTGCAGAATAATCCTCCTTGGAAGTGAATCCCATCCTCCATCCTTTGTAGGCCTTTCTTTTTAGCCTCAAGGAGGTCTGCTAGGTCCCTGGAGAGCCAGGGGGGCTGCTGTGTCCTCTCACTGCCTTTCCTCCGAGATGGAAAAGACTTAGCTTGTGCATTGAGGATCGCTCCCTTGAGGAGCAGCCACCCCTCTTGAACTCCCCTCTCCCTGGGGTCATGGTCCCTTAGGGCCTCACTAACCAGCCTCCTGAGCTTGTTAAGGTCGGCTTTCCTGAAGTCAAGGACTTCAGTGTTGCTGACTGACTTGCCAGCTTTACAGCAGATGGCGAAGGTGATCAGCTCGCAGTCGTTGTCACCCAGCTTACCATCGATCGCTAGGTTGCCGATTAGGTCATCCCCAGTAGTCAGTACCAGGTCAAGCAGCACTTTGCCTCTTGCTGGCCCATAGACTTCTTGAGTCAGGTAGAGGTCATCCATGCACTATACGCATCTAATTTAGTTAGTCTGCAAGGTGGAAATCTGCCAGCCTTCTGCCTGACTTCCTGCTAACAAGGATAACAAAGTGTCTCTGAACTCCAACAAGCAGTACTTTATACCTTGTTTGGTAAATGCAGAAACTCTTGCTCCAAGCAATGGCAAAAAACAATAGAGAATAAATAATTCAGGACGCCCAGAATACACCTGTATTAACACTTGTAAAAGGTGTGATGTAAGTGAACACAGCTGAACAGCCCTTTCAGAAGTATTGTTGCCACATTGACTCATTGAAATATTGCAAAAACAAAGAGGGCAGCATACTATTCAGGCAGTATTCCTGGAACAATTCCTTCCAGTGTGTACGCTAACTCACGCTGAGTTTTAAATTGGTAACCTATTTGCAAAAGCTAAATTATTCTTCTTTCAGCATCCTCTCATTCCTTCCTCAAAGTAGTCTTAGCATACATAGTAAATCTGTATATTATCTTATCGCCACACACAGTTAAGATAGCAGAAGGTAACTGCAGATTACTGTAATATTCCTTTCTTTTGTAATATCTCAGTGATTTTTTGTAATGAAAGTATATTCTTGTCTTATCCAAATAATGGCAAGTTTTGTAGTTAAGGTTATAGCTAACTTTAAGCCAAAATTGGGGCTTTACTCTCTAAAACCTGAAAGGGGGAAGCTAATCTACACAAGGGAGTAGGAAACTTGAGAAGAATGTCTGACCAACAACAAGAGGAGCTGGGCAAGATAAGAATGTTGAAATGCCTTAAATATGAAGTTCCTGCAGCCTCAACTAACATCCTAAAGCTGTACAATCGCATCTAGGAATAACAGCTTGCTTTAATTATATAAAATGATGGTGGCTCCAACACAGCTTCAGAGACAGATATTTTGAGGCACCAGAGACAAGGACAAAGCTCTAAGTGAAAACAGGGCTTTAGTGAGAGACAAAGAATGGACAAACAACATGGTCCAAGCTTTCAACTGTGAGCATTGCCCTTCCATGTGCAAACAATTAAGGTCACTACAGACTGAGGCTCTGGGTGCATACAAACACTGAGCATCTAACTCTTCTGAAAACACAGACTTCAATACCAGTGGTCAGCAACCATTTGTGGCAGCAGCTTGGAGTGACCTGACTGGGGCTGGCACTAAGAACTAGCTGCCACTGCCGCTTCTCCCTTGATGGACAGCACTAGAATGGCACAGCAGTAGCATCCCCCACCCCTGAAGCCATGGGCTGGATCCAATGGCTCCAGGATTCATAGGTTGCTGGCCCCTTCCCTACATTATCTGTAAGCTTCTTCCAAGGCAGCTATCAAACCATAGTAAATGATATGCATGTTTAAAGGCACCTCCTACTGCATAGTCTGGGGTAGCATTAAAATGGCAGATAATCAAGTTAAGATACAATACTTTGGAGATTTCCATTTAATCTGATGTAACACAGTTCAGGTAACAAGGAAAACAAGCATTCGCTGCCAGCAGGAAAAAGAGGATCAGATGCTGACAGGATATGAACCTTTCCAAGATGCTTACAAATTTATTTGCGAGCCCCAGGATTGAGTCAGCCAGTCTCTGTCGCAAGCACTGACGTCTGCAAAACACTAACCTTCATCACTTCTACCTGCAGGTCCTCGTTGAGTGAAGGAGTCACTTTGACAGCATTCAGCATCTGATTAAGCAACTGCTTCTCATCTGCGTCTGTTTCCACGGATACAAATCTGTCATCAGACAGCAGCTTCTGCAAAGAGACAGAGGCACTGTAATCTCAGAGTCGGCATATTCTGTGAGTTTTCATTATCCAGCTCCCTTGCAAGTCCCTGTTAGATATTAATGTCTGCAATGTACCTAGCACAGTGGGATTTCAGCCTGGGCCTAATTCTTCTGAATTACAGCAATACAAACAAGGAAAACAGTTTCCTATCCTAATGGATTGCTGAGAAGGAAAGACTCTAAGCTTTGTTTACAGAGCAATTAAAGCACTTTTTGGTTCATTCCTGAATTCCATTATTTCTTTCCCCTCCGATTTTTTCCTAGAAGCTCAAATGATTTTTAAAAAGGCCATTTTTCTGTTGCAGTCTAACACATGAATCCCTGAAGGTTGTTGGACTCAAGCAAAGCCCTCAACTAGCATATAACTTTTATTGTAGAAATAAGGCTTCAATAGGTGTACAGAGTGGAAAACAGTATAGCTAGCACTCTTCTATATGTTGTTCAGCAGGCAATGTTTCAGATATTATCCCACTCATTTCTTTTGAGTTCACACGGGAACAGAAACGCTGAGGGAGCAGCATGCCGGATTAATGGCAGCAGGTGGGAAGCAGTTTTGTGTTGCTCAAGAACAGACTAACCAAAAGGATAAACTAGGTTACCATATTTCCAGTTTCAAAAAAGAGGACCCATGGGAGGGGTGGGGGCCAGGAATGGAGGGAATATGATTGTGGAGGGGCAGTGATATGCCAGTGCCCTGCCCCTGCTCCTCACTCCCAAGCCAAAGCCTGCCACCCCCTCACTTCTAACCCACAGTACCTTGTCCCCCAAGACTATGCTTCCAACCTGCAGCCCCCCATCCCTGCTAATGCCTCTCACTCCCAACACACAACCCCCTAGCAATGCCTGTGCCCTGAGCTCCTGACCCACAGGGAGGACCCAAAAAGAGGACATGTCCAGAAAATCCCAGACATATGGCAACCCTATATCAACCAAACCCACAGTAAGAAGGAAGCTCTCCCAAGAAGCTGCAGAAGAAGAGGCTGGCCAATGGGCTAGGTTTAACAAAGACATTCTTATGGACTAGTCAGGTTCCCTCTGCTTGGAAAGGTTCATAATAGGGTGTTAGTAAGTATTTCCAGAGAGCAGGAAATACATAACTAGAGAGATTACTAGAACAGGTGGCATGAAAGTGCACATTCATTTCAAAGCCATTATATTTAAGTTACATTTTTTGTGGAAGCCCACTTTTAAATGTGATTAAAGGAACAGAAGTACTACCAATGCTCATCCAATCCAGTCCCCTGAGATCACACACGGTAGCATCCTAAGTCCCCTCCCCCCATTTTTTAACTGATCAAGCTCCACTTTTAAACTACTAGGTGTTTTGCCCCCACAACTCCTATTTGAAGACTGTTCAACTGCTCCTCTTATGGAGAGAAACCTTCTTCCACTTTTGAGCCTAAATTTATTTATAGTCCGTTTTATACCTAACTGTTGTTACCCCAGATTTGTCCATTCTTCCCTTGTGTTCAGCCTTCAGTGTATTTACATACAGTATTCAGATCCCCTCTTGGCCTTTATTTTGTTAGGCTGAACAAGGCAAACTCTCCTATTCTACCACAAGAGAGCTCTCCATTTTTGGGGTCAATCAAGCCCTTGTCTGATCCTGTTCCAGTTTGAGTTTGAGTTTAATCTTCTTCAATAAGGCTTACCAGAACTGTAAGAGAATTCTCACCACTGCTTCATACAATAGCACTACTACTACTAATTGCCTTCTATCTACTATATATATCTCCCTTGAGGCAGCCATAGAATACATTTGGCATCTTCAAGGCAGCATGACATTGGTAGCTCATGGTCCTATGACTAACCTAGAGAGCCAGGTCTTTCTTTGTCTGTTATTTCCAACTGAAAAATGTCCAGCTTTTAAAATCATTTTATATAGACTAGAATAGAAGTAGGCAACCCCCCGGCATAGATGCTGGAGTGGGACAAATGTGAAGGCATTTTGTTAGGCACATATGCCTCAAGGCAGATGGCAGGGAAGGGGCTGGGGCTGCACTCCCACAACAAGGATTGGGCCCGTGATGGCTCCCCTACCACCCACCCCTGGCATGCCAACATCTTACAAGTCAAGGCTGTGGGTATTCTTGGCACTCTGACCAAAAACGTTGTTGACCCTGGACTAGATGGATTTTTTAAAATAGAATCATGTGGTTGGAACGGGGTCTCAAGCTTTTATGAGGTACTCTTTAGGGTTTCATCTGTACCTGATGAAAAGGTATTTTAAAACTATTATTGCAGAAATTCTTATTAGTCCCCAGATGTATGACCCTACCATTGAACTTTGTTCTACTGAATTCCCTCACACTGCTATTATTCCACTTCACTCATATTGTTTCTGTATAATCTAATCCTTGTCTATACTGCAGTCTCTTAACTTGATGTCATCAGAAGATTTCATTACCACATTCCTACTCTTCACGCCAAATCCATTAAAGAAAGTATAAATGAAATAGGTCCCAGGACTGATCCTTGAGCAATAATAAGTTCCCTCCAGTCCCATATATCCCACTTCAACACAATCTGCTGTCTTCTTCCTTTTATGTGTCTAGTTTTTCTTAAACTAGAGAAAATAGGATTACTACAACTAATAATTTCTCAGTGGGGCAGCAGATCAAACACTTTGCTAAAGTCTCATGGATGAGATCTACCACATTTCCTGTCTAGAAAACCATTACTTATAGAGCAAGATAAAATGTTACCTTTGTTAAGCCCATATTGCATTTTTCTTGTATTCTGTTATGCTCCGCATCTTTAATTATTCTTTAGTTCAAAATGTGTTATTAAAATGTACTGAAACAACACTGAAGTCAGCCTAAAAACCATTTCTGTTTAGGTACTGTTTTAAATATAAGGTTAAATTTCAGAAGTCCAAATCTAACAAAACCAAGATAAGCTTATATGGAGCGAATTAAAAAGTTTTAAAAATGCCATTATCCTAGTCTGTGGATTCATTAGGAGATTCAGCCTTAGAGGATAAAAGTCAATTCACAATCCTTCTGGAATTCTTGGTTGCTTGTAGTTCTAAAAACATACTCCCTAGGTATGTCCATGCCAACACAAGAGTTTAACAGAGTCCTCCTATCACAGAACAAGATCTCCTGATACATGCCTACATCCCACTTATGTCCTCAAGATGGCTCCTCTGGCCTTTTGGCTAAGGGCAAGTGAGACTTGGGGGTATACGAACTCCAATGCCTCCGGGCTTGGGGCCTACACGTAAGATGCCTGCCATGGATTTGGGAGTATTTGAAACCCCAGGCTGCAGAATCTGGGAGGTCAGATACTTGCTGGTGGTAGCACCATACAGACTTGGTTGATTGAGCACTGCTCAGTTGCTAGACTTCTGAACTGATATGGCTAATTTGGCCTGAGACAAGAAACTTAAAAATGTCCTGAAGATGGCATGCAAGTACCAAAGAGGCCTTCTCTCTCTTGCAATGAATTCCTTGTTTGTGAACAGCAGCTTGCATTTAGCTAAAGAGCAGTTGTAACCATTTATTGTAAAGTATGCTCCAAGTAGGAAGCATTTACTATCTCAGTGCCTTCATTTTAAAAATAAATGCTCTGTTTCTGTACTGTTAGCTACAAATGTTTTAGCTCCTTGAAGTCCGTGCCTGCTTTCCTAGTCTTACATTACATAAACATTTACTCTTGCAATTTGATAAAACCTTTCTATTCATTTAGAATTGTTGTGCTTTAATGACTAAGACATTTTGAAATTGAAATATTTCAAAGGAAGTTGACATGAGAAATCTCATGAGGTTCAATAAAGAGAAGTGCAAAGTCCTGCACTTAGGACGGAACAATCCAACTGACCACTACAGGCTGGGGGCTGACTGGTGGGCAGCAGTTCTGCAGAAAAGGACCTGGGTGTTACAGTAGACAGTAAGCTATGAGCTAGCAGTTTGCTCGTGCTGCCAAGAAAGCTAATGGAATACTGAGTTACATTAATAGGAGCGCTGCCAGCAGACTGAGGGAAGTGATTATTTCCCTATATTAAGCACTGGTGAGGCCACATCTGGAGTACTGTGTCCAGTTTTGGGCCCCCCACTACAGAAAGGATGTGAACAAACTAGATAGAGTCCAGGAGAGGGCAACAAAAATGGTTATGGGGCTGGGGCACATGACTTTTGAGAAGCTGAAGGAACTGGGCTTATTTAGTCTCGAGAAGAGAAGACTGAGGGGGGATTTAATAGCAGCCTTCAACTACCTGAAGAAGGGTCCAAAGAGGATGGAGCTGAACTGTTCTCAGTGGTAGCAGATGACAGAACAAGGAGCAATAGTCTCAAGTTGCCAGCAAGGGAAGTTTAGGTTAGATATTAGGAAAAATCATCTCACTAGGAGGGTAGTAAAACACCCAGAGAAATAGTGGAGTCTTCATCCTTGGAGGTTTTTAAGGCCCAGCTAGACAAAGCCTTGGCTGAGACGATCTAGTTGAGGATGGTCCTGTTTTAAGCAGGGGGTTGGACTAAATGACTTCCTGAAGTCCCTTTGACCCTAATTTTCTATTCTTCTATGATGCAAATTTGTAGAATAGTCTTCAGTACTTGTTCCTATATTTACTCTTTCAGCTTCTGAAGTACCACAATTATTTGACATGATCGGAGAGGAACAGGGGACTCCATCAGCACAGGTTTTTAGTCACTGGCTGGAGTGCACAGCAGGCACTCCTATTTACTAGGAAAGAGGACAGCTCCCACACAATTCAATAGAGTCATGCTAGTTGCAGAATACCTCTGCAGCAGTGCATACATCACTAGATCAGTAGGGGTCTGTGAAGCAGGCAGTATTCAGATTCGGCCCAATTCGGGGGACAGTGATTCAGTTAACTGATTCAGATCACTGTCCCAATTCAATCTGGCCAAATCTGAAGATTCAATGCTGATTCAGAGAATCAGCAATTCAGACATGGCCACAGCTTTATATGTTTTTTCTACACACCTTGAGGTACCAGGCGTGGCTCATTAACGCTGAGATGGTGGGGCGGATGGAGTGTCCCACAGGAGCATGGGGTGTCCCCCTACCACGCGGTCCGCAGTGGACCCAGAAGTGGATTGGAAGTACCTCTGATCTACTTCCAGGTCTGCCGCCAAGCACGCAGGGACTTCCCCCCCCACATCTCCCCAGCTCAGCAACTGGCCATAGGGGGAACCCAGGTGACCTCCCAGGAGGCACCAGTTGCCGAGCCAGAGGGAAGGGTGGGGGTCCCCCACGCACTCTGCGACGGACCTGGAACTGGACCAGAAGTGCTTCTGGCCCAGTTCTGGGTCGGCCACTAAGCGTGTGGGGGATCCCCACCCACGTGCTCCCACGGGACACTCCATCTGCCCCACCATCTCAGGGTTCATCAGCCACTCCTGGTATGTAGAAAAAACAAATGAAGCTGTGTCTATGGCCAAATCGTCAAATCTCTCTGAATCTCTCCAAATTGAAATCAGAGGCTGTTGATTCAATTTGGAGAGATTAATGGGTCTCCTGATTTGATTCGGAGATTTGGTTGCCGAATCGGGCCACATCTCCTCTGAACTGAAAATCGGCAACCAAAGCTTTGCACAGCCCTATAGATCAGTACTTCAACTTGAAAGCTGTGTTTACAGTACATCCCACTCACACCTCAGAATTTAAATGGCACAGGAGTTATCATTTTACACGTGTGGTAAGATAGCAAATCAAATATATCCAAGTTTTAAGTCATACCTGCATCCCTGCTAGGGCATGTTGGGCTAACTTCATGTTCTTTGATTCCAACGCAAGCTGGAGTGGAAGGAGGCATTTCTCCCTACAAAATAAAGAGGAAAATAGTGCTGAGAAATTAGCATTCAAGAAGAGTACAACCATATATATGTTCCTAGCATAAAAATAGAATCAAATGCAAAATAATAACAACAAAAATTAAACAGCAATGAAGACAATAGAATTCTCCCCCCACCCCCATTTAAAAAAAACAACCCCAAAACAAAAACCATGCTTTACTGGAGGAAGCAGCACTGGATGCTTCAGCAGGACTTTTTGGTGCTTTAACTAATAGCTGATTCAATCAGCTGTTAGAAAAAAGGTCCACTAAAGTGCCTGATCTATACAGAATTCAGGTGAGCTGGGTCCAACTAATGCACTGCCTCTTTTGGGCATGTCTGGGGCTTGGCTCAGGAGCACATGGAGTTTAAAATAAAGC
>NW_017729034.1:92614962-92632617 GCF_001723915.1 Gavialis gangeticus
CCCAATCTGGCTGGCCGATTGCAAGTGCCCAAGAGAATCAGAGAGCAAAGTGGTTTCCCCCATTTAAAAAAAAAAAAAAATCTGAATTTCTCTGAAGTTCTCATTCAAAAGAGCACTTTTCCAGAAAAAGATCAGGTTACAAACCCACTTTCTGAAGCATCTGTTCCTTAAAACAGCTTAGTTTTGCCCACCTCGGGCTCGGGCTCGGGCTCGGGCTCAGGCTGGAGCTGGAGCTGGAGCTGTTCCCCCTGTGCTGCTTCGGGCCAGGGCGGGGGCCATCCCCCACACCCCCTACTGCTTTGGGCTGGGGAAGAGGCTGGGGCCTGGGCCGTTCCCCACCTTCTTCCACTGCTTTGGGTCAGGACAAGGCCCGCTCCCCATCTCCCCACCCTCTCCCCCACACCAATTCAGGCCAGGGTCAGGGCCGTTCTCCCCCTCCCCCCCCTGCTGCTTCAGGTCAGGGCTGGGGCCAGGGTCATTCCCCCCACCCCTTTGGGCCAGGGCCAGGGCCCATAACTGCGGCAGTGTTTGTGGTGGCAGCAGGGAGCATTGGTGCAGGCGCTCTGGTGGCCACATGGGGCTGTCTGGAGCAGGCACAGGCAGCCCCACATGGCTGCTGCAGAAAGTGCTGGGCAGTGCTGAAGGGGAGGGGACACTTTTCACCCGTGCTGAGCACACTTTGGCTGTCAGTACTGCTGTTGCTGCACCTGTTCATCCCCACAGGTCTCTGGGGGGAGCCCCACTCACTACTACCCACACGCACTCATCCAGCTCCCCCCACACGCTCCCAGCCACCCTCCCCCTCGACAAACCCCATACCCACCCACACCCACACATACCCCCCTGCCTCTTCCCCTCCACCCCCACAATATACTGGAGTAAGACTTCATTTTGAGCTATTATACAAACCATCTCTATATGCACGACGCAAATGCACACAAAACAGGCAAAAAAATCTTTAAAAAAGAAAATTAAAATATGTTATTGTGGATGTTAGATTTTTAGTGTATAATTTGTTTTTTTCCTAGTTCCAAGATGGCAAACCCCCTTCCCAAAAGGAGTACTTCTGGGGCAAGGGCAAAGATGTCTGGTGGCAAAGTCAGGGGCTAAGGGGGTAGGACTACCCTCGTGGCCCTCAACGGCTCACCAAAAATTGTGAAGCGGCCCTCCAGCCGAAATAATTGTCCACCCCTGGTTTAAGGTATCTCCAGATTGGGACAATGATTAGTCCACCAAAAATCATTAGTCACTTTTCAACTTTAGGTCCTCATCTTTAGTGCCAGATTAAAGATTTAGCCACATCCACAGCCACCAGTAGAGCAGTATTCAGCAAGCCAGTAAAGGGATGAACTATTGTACTTGGAAAACTAGACTGAAAATTTACAACTTCCAAAAAAAAAATAATAATAAAAAATCACTCCCCAGTTTATGCAAGTTAGCAGACAGACCATCCACCACACCCCGTCTGGGTGTTGCCAGACTTCACCACAGTCAAGAGACTAGGCAAAGGGCAAGAGTCTGGCTAACACAGAAGTCTTAAACTTTATTTTCAATGACTGCAATGTGAACTTTGTAAATGTTACAAAAGGCAATTTCAGCCAAGTTTTAAAAAATATTAACGTACACAGATAAAGTAACAACTTCCCTTACACAAGGAAGATATTATGATAAATAGTTTGCTGGAAGGACTTAGGTTAAGGTTTTATTACTAATAGGCTAATAGTAAACAATCAAAAATATATATATAACCATGTTGTAGCATTGGTTACAGTGATATTAATGAATTATGCAGCCTTGTGTGGCTATGTATTGCTATATTGCAACTATTTTCTTAAGCAAACTGATATAAACTTGAGAGAGAAATATAAATAAGTAGCAGGTTTGTTAAGAGTGACCATGAATTAAGAAAAAGAAAATGATAAGGGGGACATTCAAGACCAGAGAGGAAAGGGATAAGAAATCTTCTGGGCATGAATTTTAGTCAAATGACACCTTCCAGATCCATGAGACAAATCATCTATATAAATTAAATCTCTTGTTCTGGAGACCAGATCTGTCAGCCTATGCCAGAGGTGGGCAATTATTTTGGGTGGAGGGCCGCTTAACGAGTTTTGGTGAGCTGTCAGGGGCCACATGGGTATTCCTGTCCTGTGACAGTTCCCCACCTCTTGTTGCCATCTTGGTACCAGAAGTCCCATCCTCTAACCCCTGATGTTTGCCACCAAAAGTTCTTCCCCTTGCCCCCCTGGAAATACTCCTTTTGGGAGGGGGGGTTGCCATCTTGGAACCCAAAATAAAACGAATTGTACACAAAGTCAAACACCTACTATAACATAGTTTAATTTAATCACAAAATATATTTTTGTCATGATTTGTGTTTGCATAGTCTATAAAGAGGTGATTGCATAATAACTCAAAAATAAAACCTTAGTTCTGTATATTGTGGGGAAGGGTGGTTGCATGTGGTATGTGGGGTGTATGTGTGGTGGGGGGGTATGTGTGGTGTTTGTGTATGGTGGATATGTATGGTGGGGTGAGTAGGGGATTGGGGGGCTGTGGGGACCCCTCCACACTAGCCCCATGTTGCAGCAGCAAGCAGGGAAATCAGGACACAGGTGCCCAGTGGACCACAGCTCCAGCCAGTGCTGCACACCACAGCAAGAGGCGCAGCCTTCACATAGCTGCTTGTATCGCTGGCACTCTCTGCCACTCGCGTGCAGCCCCTGCACTCACACAGCAGGGAGGGAAGCTCCAGGTGCCTTCCCTGCCAGGCCTGCGCAGCACCAGCAAGAAGTCTCAGGTGCTGGAGCTAGCTACTTTCCCCGCAGGGGCTGCGCTGCAAGGGAGGGAAGGCCCAGGCAGGGAAGGCGGTTGGCTCCAGAGCCTGAAGTTTCTCTCTGGTGCTGCGCAGCCCTGGCAGGGAAGGCACAAGCCTAAGTCCCACGCTCTCGGCTCCTTTCCCCAACTCCCAACCCCCGCTACTTCCCTACCTGCTGCCCAGAGCCAGCAGGAGACCGGGGAAGTGAGCCGGTCTCAGGAGCTGCAGCAGTCCCGCATGGAAGCTGTACACTGGCCGACCAGACCCTTCAACCCACAAGGGTGGGATTAAGGCAATAAGGTATGTTTTGGTGGCTGTATGTATAAGTGGGTGCCTCGCTCCCACCCTCGTGGGCAGAAGGGCTGGGTAGGGCAGTCCTGTGGGGTGGATGAAAGTGCTTGGCGGGCCATATTTTGCCCACCCCAGCCTACACACATCAGTGATATAATGATGAAGGGCTGTTCAGTAAACGCTTTGCTCAAGATTCAACGTTGCCTAGATACCAGTTACAGTGCACCTAATAATGTTTGCTACTTTGTTAAAGTGCCACAAAGGTCTCTAGGGGACTGTGAAAAGTTGGCTAAAGGGGCTCTGGTCTAGTCCTCGGGAATGGGGGTAGTGAGGAGGGTTGGTATCTCACCAATGTCAAAAATTTCAATTACAGTCTACAGAAGAAACTAGATAGAAACAATGGTCTGAAAGCTTTTGAAGCTGGAACAGGCTATGGCAGAATACCACCCCTGTCTCTCTCCAAAACTCTGCTATCTGACAATTTGGTTACCATGGTCACTCCTGTGCCCCCTTTCTCAAGTGACCAAGTTGTAAGCTGAGCTGGATACATTCCTGAGGGAGTGGGGAAAGCCTGCTCCCTCTGCCTACGTGACTGGCATCACATACCTGGGGGCAGGGCAGCCCATCACATACCTGTTGTTCTAAGCAATTCCAACCTGACTGGGAGGGGGCTAGAGACCCTGCCAGTCTACCCCACAACCAGTGATGCATTTCAAATTGGTTGGCTGCCAGCCAACAGGTGCTGGCCTCCACTGGAGCAGGTAAATGAGTTCATAAGGTCTATATAAAGTTACGGACTGCCTAGGAGGAGGGGCAGTAGCCATAATGAAAATCAGAAAGAGAGATGGACCAGCTGAAACTTGCTCTCTCTCTTGAAGCTCAGGATCAATGAACTGCCTTCCTCCAAAGCAGGGGCGGGCAATTATTTTGGGTGGAGGGCCGCTTATCCAGTTTTGGCAGGCTGTCAAGGGCTGCATGGGTTGCCCTGCCCCTTGACAGGTGCCCTGCCCCCTGGTCATCATCTTGGGACAAATGTCCCAGGGCCAGCCCCAGTGGGGCCCAAAGCAGGGCACAGGCTGGCAAGGGTCTGTGGAGCCGGGCTGGGCTGCACCAGCAAGGAGAGCAGGGAGGTGGCCCAGCTCCATAGAGCCCCTGCCAGCTGGGACCCCTCACTCCTGCCACCCTGCTCTGAGCCTGGCGGCACTGGCCCCAGGACACGGGTGCAGGCCCATGTTCCCACTGGCTCCCGCGCCCATTCACACCCAGTAACCCCCAGCCCTGCGGTACAGGCAGGGGGCAGCACACAGCCCCGACCCCTTCCTCACCAGCAGGGAAGAAGCTAGTGCTGAGCGCAGGAAAAAGCAGCCCCTCGCCCACCCTGTGGCTAGTGCTCCCTGCTGCAGGCGCTCACAACCCACATGGGGCTGTCTGGAGCAGGCACAGGCAGCCCCACGCGGCCTGCAAGCAGCTATAGCGTGGGGCACTGGCCAGGGGACAAGCAAGGGGCTGCTTTTCCCCACACTCAGCACCAGCTTGTATCTGACCCCACTGCCAACCTGGGCTCTGCACCAGCTCTGGGCTCACCTGTTAGCAGCAGCAGCGGCAGCCCCCCCGCTTGCACTGCCAGGCAGTGTTGGCTGCTGCTGCCTGCCCGGAGCTCACGCGCTGGGCAGCCCAGAGGCAACAGTGGCAAACACTGTCCGGCATGGCAAGCAGGGGAGCCACAGCTGTTGTCACCATGCACAGCTCCAACAGGCGAGCCCAGAACCAGCGCAGGGCCAGGTTACAAAGTGGTACTCAGCTTGGTGGGGGGGGGCGGAGTGGCCCCTTGCCCAGTGCCCCACACCGCAGCCACTTGCAGACCATATGAGGCTGCCTGTGCCTGCTCTGGACAGCCCCGCATGTGAGCGGCTGCAGCATGGGGCGCCGGGCATGGGGCACCGGGCATGGGCCGGGCGAGGGGCTGCTTTCCTCCATGCTGGGAAGGAACCCAGCGAAAAGCAGCCCCTCCCCATTGCCAGTGCTCCCTGCTGCAGCCACTCACAGCCCATGGGGCTGTTTGGAGCAGGCGCAGGCAGCCCCATGTGGGCTGCAAGCAGCTGCAGTGTAGGGTGCTGGCCACAGGGTGGGCAAGGGACCACTTTCCCCCAGCCTGCACTCAGCTTTTCCCTGGGCCACTTTTCCCCAGGCTCCTTCTCTACCTGGGGTCCTCCCCTGCCCTTCCCAACCACCCCCTTCCCCCTTACCTGAGGTTCCAGCGCTGCTGGGGCAGCCACCTGCTTCCAAGCCAGAAGCCCCTGCTGGGGCTTTGGCTGGGGTGGTGGGGCTGGGCAAGCCCTGCTGTTGTGGGAGCCTGCTGGGCTTCCCCTGGGTCTTACTGCCTTTGGTTCCTGTCATTTTTGACAGGAACCAAGGGCAGATAAATATTAATTTTCTAAATTTTTTAGGGGACCCATGGGCCAGACAGAATGGCCTCGTGGGCCGGATGCAGCCCACGGGCCATATTTTGCCCACCCCTGCTCCAGAGAGAATCTCCACCTGCCTCTGGATGATACTCCTGAGTAAGCTACCTGAGATTCAACTAGATCTATAGCTTGCAGTAACTCAGATGTGAGATCAAAGGCTACCAAGCCACCCTGTTTGCTCTGTGGGATTTCTCTGATAATGCTCTACCCTGTACCCTATTCCAAACCTACTTCTTGTAGCCAATAAAAAGTTTTCCTTTGTTCCTAGCATGGAAGACTTATTAAGAGAGGGGCTAGATTATGCCTTGGGGTCCCCTTAGACACAGCTGCTGCTGTGAAACTGTGTGGACCTGCAGGCAGCACATGAATGTGCATGTGCACTAGAGACTTAGTAGTGCCTGTTGTCTCCACTTGCCTCAGCATGAGCTATACAACACCTGCTAAAAATCTTATTTAAGTGACCTCAACCACAAGGACAACTGAGCATCAAATGCAGAAATAGGGATCCAAAAGATCTATCAGGCTGTACACAATCGCCTGGTTGAAATCTACATATCCACTGGGAGCATGAGTTGCGTGCAAATACTGGGACAGATATGACATTTTGGAAGTTGAGAGGGATGTGCAGTGATGCTAGCTCTATTTAATACACAAGTTTTTAAAAAGTGGTCCATTATTTGCCAGCACATGGGAGAGAGGGAGGTAACATCTTGAGTCCATTTTTTAGTATCACAGCAAGCCACATACTGGCAAGCCACATATTGGCCACATCGTCTGGTTAGCCCACTTTTGGTATCTGCATAAGATGGCAAAGTCCTTGGTGTTAGCAGGGAAGGTACATGGGAAGCATAACTTTAAAGGCAGCTACTTTGGGTGCTGAAGGATTCTGTTTATTTAGACTGTAAGCATTTCGTGCACTTTATATGGTGCCTAGCTCTACTTAACGTGCTACAGCAATACGAACAACTCATATTAATACCAGGGACACAGCAAACATCAGGCTGATTTATTCTTTTATTAAAATGAACTGCGAAGTGAGAAAGGGAACTGGAACAGAGCCAGCCGATGTTCATCACAAAGGAAACTGAAGCCCATTTGGCTCACGTGTAGCTACTGGGCACTTCAGCACAATACCCACCATCTGCAGTTACATATTGCAATTGATGCGGAACACACGCTATTCTTCATGCATCATCCAAAGCAGAGTGCAAAATTAAGAAACAGGAGGATGCAATCAAGAAGTGTCAATTAATGGAACTTTCCCTCCCTACTTTAAAAGAGTGCAACTGAAAAGCTAATTAATGCTGCAGCAGCCACTGTTCTCATTACCTTCACTTAGACAAGATTGCTATTGTGTCATTCTCTGTTCTCATTACAGTCTCTGCATGTTCCTCCAGGCTACAGTTAAGGCAACTACAGCTGTCTAACCTTTGCTTGATTAGCCAAATATTCTGATTTCACTTCCAATCTCCAGTTTAAACTGAAGGCCGAATAGTAACTGCGCAAAGACTGAACAAAAAGGAAAAGAGCCAGTCCTTGGTGGGAGGTGACAGTGAAGAGGGTCAATAGGCACAGTGGGTGGGTCACTATTAAATTCCATCACTTTTTCAGATTGAACTCACTGGTTCACACCAGGTATAACTCAGGGCAGAATTTGGCATTAAGAGTTAATTTCTTTTATTAGAAAAAGCAGGAGTCGCATGCAGATTTGTTCCCCCACTTTGAACAGTTTGGCCCAAGAATGAAATACCAATTGCTTCAAGTTAGGCACAGGATCCCCACTGGCATAACTGTGCACGGCAGTTTGTAGAGGAGGTACTTAGGATTTGGATGTTTATACCTGTAATAATGATATAATACCTAGCTCTGGACTAGCTACTAAGGTTGAATCTTCTGCTTGGAAGGGAATCTTCTGCTTCCCTTCTATTTCTCCTTGTCTTCCCTATATCCTCCAGCCCCACATCCATGGCCCCCATGAGGCTTCAAGCTTCCTTCCACACCTCATAGCCCCTCATCCAAGCCCTTTGAGGATCGCTCACTGTATCTAGTGCTGTTTTGTTCAAATGAGCAGAACATGATGTGCATGGAAAAAGCTTAAAATAACTGAAAAGCAACCAACTACATCAGGTTTAAACAGGGCAACATTTCTCAGCCACAAATACTATCACTTGCCCTGGCATAAAGAGGAATATTAAAAAAGAAGTGAACACCTGTGGCAACAGGCTTGCACGATGGGAAAGGGCAACACAGGACACAGATAGGAGAAAGCTGGAAGTGACCAGATGGAAGCTACATGAAAGGGAGAGACCGAGGTGGGCAGTAGTGAGGGAACAAGAAAACTTCAAAGAAGGTCAGGCGGAGCAAGGAAGTAATTTTAATCCTAAGGATGTTGCAAGGCTGCCTTAGAGGAAGGGAAAACAGCATAAAGATGTGTTTGACCATGAATGACGACTTGTTTGTTATATGAAGTCCCAAAGACTCCTGCTACTGGAACACGATTATTAATTTGTGTATGTGCAGATATACAAGTTTGCAGTGTTACTCTCAAACCAGACCTACCAGCCACCCAATTTTGAGAGTCACTCAAAATTAGAAGGAAAGAAATATAGAAAGAGTGAATGCCCTGAATCAACACGGCTTCCCAGCATTCTGTCACTTCACTGCTAAAAGAGAGAAGTTAATGAGCGCTCCCTTGGTGTGCTGTTGCTGTGGGAGACAGAAAGTCACTGGTGTGTAGGATTTGGCGCGAGTCACTGCAGAATAATGTTATGAAAGAGCGATGTTGCAGCAGGGAACAGAGCAGTACTTGCAGAAGCAGTGGAACAGGACAGCTTTCCTGGCCATCACATTCCCATTTCAAACTGGGGAAAAGCGATTAAACACCAAGCAAATTAGTGTGCTTTGCTGCCAGTCCATTGCGTAAAATAAAAACAACACAGATAATACATACTGGCTCTTGACAATTTTAGTTGAAAAAGCAAACAACTGCTTGCTCTCCTAGAGAACCTCCAGAGGCAACACACCTTGTTCATCTGGACTGCCTAATTCCCAAGATGTTCCTCAGGTTGCAATAAATCCATCCCTCTCCCATTTAGGTCAATGGAAGTTCTGCCTTTGATATCAGTGGCTCATGACCACGAACAACTTACCAAGGCCGTGCAGCAATCTCGTGATAGAAATCAGGGATATAAGCTAAGAGCTCTGTGTCCCAGTCCCTGGTTGCAAGCTTGAGCACAAGTTGCCCCTCTTCGTGGTTCTTCATGCCAACCCCTGACGGATTCTAGAGCAGAGGCAACCAAAGTCCAGCCCACAGGTCAGATGGAGCCTGTGGTGGACTTCATTTCCCAGCAGCCCCGTCCATATCACTGCAGCTGGTTTCCATGGAGACCCCAGGAGCAGCAGGGTCATGACAGTGCAGGACCAGGGTTTCCATGGAGACAGGGCAGGGGCATGCAGGCAGCAGAGCACGGCTCTACCCCAGCTCCAGACCATGCTGCCACTACCGAAATATCCTGGCCCCGGCCCGGAGCAGCCCACCCAGCTGTGTGCCCTGCCAGCACTGCTGGGACCAATCTCCATGGAAACTCAGGTCCCATGCTGTTACAGCCCCACTGCTCCTGGGGTCTCCATGGAAACTATCTGCAGAGATGCAGGCAGTGGCTGCTGGGAAATGAAGTCTGGCCACTGGCCGAATCTACCATCTTGTCCACCCCTTTTCTAGAGCCTACCAAGTTAAAAACAAACAGCAACAGTGGATGAGTTATTAGAATATAAAAAACATTTATACGGAGCACTTGGGGTGAGAACACCCTTTCCAACAGTCTGTTTGGAGTAGCTCCTCAGACCACCTCTCCCCTCCAGGTCTGTCACAAGGGAAGGAACTCAATAAACAGGACAGCCAAAGCAGAGACCACTGAAAGGTCAGAGGAAGATAGACGATTATTATAAATAAGAGATCATAAAAACCCCGCTACCTTGTCCTAGTGGGAAAAGCCTTTAATGAGAAGAGAATAATGGCTCATTAATTCATCCTCCACATGAAAATTGTTATGAAGATAGGCAGAAGGCACAAACTGGGTTTCTTCTTGTTAGCATCTGTGTGCACAATCTCATGGCTGGTCTTGGATGCTACTGTAGCATACAGAAAGGTGCCCTCAGATGCAAACAATGTGTCACTGTAATAAAAATTCTTTACTCTCATACAAATACTGATAATAGACTTCATTTTCACAGGATGGAGAAGAGAGACATTAAAAATAGAATATCTTCCTTTATTATCTCTCCCTGCAAATTACGTAGGACTAGTGAAATTGGGAAGCTCTAGGCCATATCTGAATGTAATTTTTATTTCCCAGAACAACACAGAGCCTAGCCAAGGAAACAGCCCAATAAAAAAAAAAAAAAGTGATTAAATGTTATTGCCATTCTCTGATAAGCTGTACATTAGGGGAACAATCTTAAGGTGAACCAGGCATTTTTAAGAAAACAGATTTCTGCCACTGGTGAGCAAAAATTTGTACCTTTAAGAGGGCATAAAACAACTGGTTTAAATTACATTGGCAGAGAATTTGGCTTAACAAGGGACGCTAAATACAAAGGTCAGCTCTCAAGAATCTGGCTATACTCAAAGTGAATATACTTAAAAGAAAGAAAAAAGCCCAGTCCAACAAGGATTCATAGTAGGTAGGGTCAGAAGGGACCTGAGCAGATCATCAAGTCCGACCCCCTGCCATGGGCAGGAAAGAGTGCTGGGGTCATAACTACCCCAGCAAGGTGGTTGTCTAGCCTCCTTTACAAGACCCCCAGGGTAGGAGCGAGCACCACTTCCCTTGGGAGTTTGTTCCAGATCCTAGCCGCCCTGACTGTGAAGTAGTGCTTCCTGATATCTAGCCTGAATCTACTCTCAGTCAACTTATGGCGGTTATTCCTCATTAGTCCTGGTAGTGCTCAGGGGAACAGGGACTCTCCCATAGCCAGCTGGTCCCCCTTGGCCACTTTAGTAGACATCCACCAGATCCTCTCTCAGCCTTCTCTTGTAGAGGCTGAACAGGTTCAGGTCCCGTAGCCTCTCCTCATAGGGCCTGCCTTGCTGCCCCCTAATCGTATGAGTGGCCCTCCTCTGGACCCTCTCTATGTGTCTACATCCCTCTTGAAGTGCGGCGCCCAAAACTGGATGCAGTACTCCAGCTGCGGCCTGACCAGTGTCGCATAGAGGGAGAGGATCACCTCCTTGGACCTGCTTATGATGCATCTATGGATGCATGACAAGGCACGGTTAGCCTTCCTGACTGCGTCCCCACACTGGCGGCCCATGTTCATCTTGGACTCAATAATGACTCCAAGATCCTTTTCTGCCTCTGTGCCGACTATAGGGAGTTCCCCAGCCTGTAGGTATGTTGCTGGTTCTTCCTCCCTAGGTTCAGTACTTTGCAGCTTTTGGTAGACTGCAATAGAGAAGGAAGAACTAACAGAGGACAAAGTTACAGGCTAGGAAAATAAATGTTTACATCACCTTCCTGGATGGATGTGAGCAGAGCAAGGCTGCATGCATCAAAAACAGCACAAAAAGATGCAAAAATAGGGCCTGTACAAGACATTTAGCTGCATGAATAGATAGGAATGGGGACATCTTAGAGATGTGATAAATAAATAGTTTACCAGAGTAAGAGATAGCCTCATGTCAGAACCCCAAGAAAAGTCCAAATCAAAGATGTAGTTATTGGAGCAACATGCTGATCAGAAGTCTAGAAAACAAGATGACTTATGAGGACAGACTGAAAGATTTGAGTTTGTTTACTCTAGAAAAGGAGGACACATTTTATCCCATGAAAGTTGAGATAATTTTGAAGACCTAAGATTATAGATATATTTTCAAAATTACCTACAGGCCTTTTTAGCTACAGTAATTTAGGTAACGCTAAACCTTCTAGGTCAGCAGTGCTCAACCTTTTGGCATGGCAGGTTGGATGACTGGCATGGGGCCCCCATCCACAGGTCAGGTAGGATACCATACACCAGGATGGGGACCTGGTGCCACCTCTGCTTGGCCCACTTCAGGATGAGGCCCCGTGCCTCCCCCCCTCACTGCATCATGTGCTACCAGATCAGGCCCCACAATGCCACCCTGGGGGGTCCATTCCCCTTCCCTCAGCTCTGCACTGCCCACATTGCCTTCCACAGCTCCTTGCCACCTCCCTCTGCTTCACACTGCCCACATTGCTTTGCTGCTGCTCCCCAGCGCTGTCGTATGACCCGCCCTGGCACCCCAGTCACCCCAGCCCATGCTCACTGCATGAGAGGCTTGATCTGTTCCACCCCACACCCCCACAGACTTACCAGCACACCACTGCTCTATACGTACCAAAGAAAAAAATACTGAGATTTGAGCGTTCTATCCCAAGATCATGAATTTAATTTGACTTGGCAATCGTGAGCCTCACAATTTTTTTGCGAGAGTTAGCATTACTGAGATTTTGGCTTCGGTATTAAACAACAACTCCCACAAAGCCACATTTCTCTGCCACAGTCAGCTGTCTAAATGGCTGTGGTTCTGCCATTAACAACAATTTCTTGGGTGATGACCAGCAGCACCTTCACAGACTCTCTTACTTTATTTTGCCTTGCTTCCCATCCACAGTCCCCACACCACCCTCATTTCCCTCTGAGGTTTCTTTTCCCTGCATTCCATCTTTCTGGCAACCTCCTCTCTTCCTACATTGCAGGATCATTCTCACTTTCATCCTTTTATATTAGGGATTGTCATCATCCCCATGGGATTTCATTTCCCTTGGTCCTCCCATGATGCCCATGAGTCCCTTAGTCCTCCCGACTGTTTCTCTCTAAGGGTCTCTTGGAGAATTTTCCTTGCTCTCTAGCCCTCTCTCTTCCTTAGCCTGTAGCTTCATACACAGGGTGACAATATTATTTTTGAAGGATATCTGGGATGAGGGCAATAAGCACGCACGCACACACCCTCAACCACATGGCAGGGCAGGGCAGGACAGGACAGCATGGAGGCCTGCAGCCAGACTTTATCCCCCATGCACAGAGGCTCAACCTGGCTGGGAGCAGCACCTGTGTCCCAGGGCACCACCAGCCTGCACTGCGCAGCTATATGGCGCCTCCCCACCGCCATTGGCAGCTGCCCAGAGTTGTCATACATAGCCCATTTTGGCATAGGCAGAGCACAAGGCTACTGGCAGAAAGCAGCTATCCCAGCTTGCCCTGCACAGATACCCGAGACCCAGCACTGGCCCCCTTTCCTGGTCTGCCCTGCCCTGGCTGATCCCTGCCCAAGGCACGAGGGGCAGTACTTAGCCCAGCCTGCCCCCCTGCACCAAGCCTCCACGTGCTGTGTAGGAGGAGCTGGGCTGGGTATGTGCAGGCAGGGTGGTGCCACCAATCTGGGACTTCTGCTCCAATTTTGGCCAGCCTGCCAGGGCTGCCTAGGAAATCTGGGCCTGTCCTGGCCAAACTAGGACATATGGACACCCTAGTCATACATCTCCTCTTCCCCCTCAATCCTTTTGTTTTAATAGCTATGCACATACACAGGTAGCTTTACTACCACTGCTATGCTGATGCCTCTGAAACAGAGCACAGCAATTGTTTACAAAAAGGAAACAGAAGTCAGGAAAGGAAGTTTATCACCTCAGGCCTTCCACAGCTATCCAAGCTGAACCTCTGCCCTCTACCATAAGCCTACTTAAAATCTGAAAATAAAGCAGACATACAGACATACATCCAATATGTCATGCATCTTCCATCAGAATCTGAATTGCTATCACAATATCAGAAGTATAACTGTGCTTGCAAGAAAGGCAGGCATGAATAAGCTACATAACCTATCATTACAAGACCAAAGCCACAGAGACCAAAGAATTCATGTTGACTATCATAATTAAATAACTCAAACTGCCACCCATCTGGAGATAGCTTCTAAGGTTATTAAGCTTTTTTACTATCCCCTTCAATAACACTGCCATTTCAATACAGGCTCAAAGTTCCCAGAAAGTAGTTCGACACTGCTCTCAAGATAAAAGAACATAAGCACAAGATGTACTTTTACTCAAGAGGCAAAGAATACAAAGGAAAAAAAGAGGAAGAGCAAACACACACGTGCACTCCACAGCATTGAAACTGACAAGACCAAAGAGAAATACCCAGGATGTTTTTAGCCTCCAGAGGCTGAGCATGAACCTTGTTTTAATATCTATTTTTTTTCCTACAACCTCCATCCCAACAGCTTTATTCTTCATACTACAGGTATCCTGTGCGAGTCTAGCTAACTACCATATATTCTACAAGAATCTGATGAGGCATACAAGTTCCAGTGTTCATTATAGATCAAATCAATTTTCTTTACACAGTTATTTTCAATTTTATTTTAAGCCATTAAGCACCTATAGCATTTCTTCAAAATTTCAGAGACTGAGGAGGAATACAAATATGGGACAAGGGTTACAGAATTCTTCCTTAGCTTCCTTCTGACATGAACAAAAGCAGGGGTGGGCAATCCGTGGCATATCGGAGTCAGGGTCAGCATGAACTCATCCATACACTGCGGTAACCCCACACTCCTGATACTGAAAAGGCCAAGAACCCTTGGCCTATAGCAATGGAAAGTTCAGCTTCTCATCTGAATTACTCTCGTGGCAAGTTTCTTTTCTCCATATTGTAGACATCTAGATTGTAAATTGAACTGGTTAAGAATTTTCCAATTAATCCCCTCCACACCCTCCCCCCCTGAAAAGTGTAACAATTAAAATAAAATTTTCAGAAATAGTTTTTCAAGTCCAGGATGGGCATAGAAATGTCAAGGAAAGACAAGGTGATCAGCCCCTCCCCACCAAAAAACTGCCACGAATGTCAAGATAGCCTATAGCTCAGTTGTTGAGGCACTCACATAGGATAGGATCAAGCCTCTTTCTGCCTGACAGTCTTTCATATCCCAGGTGAGCACCTTAATCACAAGACTTAAGGTTATTTGATTTTATTTTGTTGGGGGGGGGGGGAGGAGAGGGAGAACAAACTCCTGAAAAGGTCTCGGGTTACTCCTAATTTGGAAATATATATTTCTTTTAATCTCTAAAAATTTCACAGGACAGGAAAAGTAGCACAGATCATCACATTTACTCCCACAGAATTAGTAATCATCCCAACTATACAAAGAGGACTATGCACTGAGAGAAGGAGGCAGGAGAGCATATGTAGCCATGCACTCAGAGATCACATCTGCTCTGAGAATAGTTGTGATGTCCACCTCAAAAACTTAAAAACCAATTCTACCCAGCAACGACACTCCAGAAGAGAAACAGACCACATCTTTAAATGACCTACCAAAATATCCTGCAAAACCTGCTACAATACAGAAAAAAAAGCCACCTACCAACTTCACACCCTTGACAGTCACATCCCATCCCATGATGAAGCCTATTATTATTAGAAAGATCAAAATTACATTCCTATTCCCAAAAGGAGAGATTGAGAGATATATTACCAATCTACTCCCAACCACTTCTTCCCCTTCAAACAACTTCCTCACCTTGCCCAATTCATTATCAGAAGGATTTCCACTGATCGAAACCAAGTAGAACAAGACCCTGCCTGAAAAACTGCACACCACCACCATCACTGCAACAAGAAAATACACCACACAATGAAACCATCAGGATCCATGGATCCAGTGACAGAATGTGAAAGACCTCATCCAGTGAACCAATACATGGAAGCTATGGGTGAAACCAAGCCACCAGAATGAAGTCTCACAGAACAAGGATAGAAGACAAAAACCCAAACACCAATGGGAGAATACTTTTCAAAGAATGACCATTTCATCTGTGACCTTACAGTTCTTTGTACTCAAGAGAACCCTATAAAATACCTTCAAAAGACAGGCCTATGAACAAAAATTAATAAATCCAATGAAAGCTCATTAAAAACTATCAGCCACCATAGGCAATGGTTTTATAGCTTATTACAATTTACTGACTTACTCCACTAACCTCTCTGTACTCCACAGATAATGACCTACTTGCCTCTGAATGATCTTATTCTTTTACATAATTAGTTTAAACTGGGTAAATTGCCCTTTACTTATTTTGTAGCTACTTCTGACAGCTAATTTTTGCTCCACAGGTTTGTGACTTTTTTCCCTTTGTTTAAATGACTATTGAGAATTTATGTAATAAGAGTTAAAAGTCATTTTTCTACCTGGTATTTTATTTAGGTCAGGAGTGTCAAACATGTGGCCCACGGGCTGAATCTGGCCTGTGGAGATGGGTCATCCAGTCCAGAAAGCTTCTTGTGGGCTGAATCACCCATCGCCATGAACCAGGTTAGGCATCAGGGACTCATCACCATAGCTGTTTCAGCATGACTAGAAGTGAGGGACTTAATGCAGCTCACCTTCCCTCCCTCCCTTATCTGCTACCTAAAATCAGGGGCTGGGAAAAGGAGGGGGAGGATAGTCAGACATGTATCATATGCGTGTGCACATGTACATATGCACATGGCTGCCAGGCAGCCTTGGAGAGCAGCTCCCTGCACACAGGTCTGGGTGGGGAGGGATTTAGGCCCCCATAGTGAGGGAGGGAGTTGGGCAGGGCTGAGGCTGGGGCTGCTATCCAGCTGGAGCAGTGCCCGGGGCTTGAGGCCTGGGGCTTGTTGCAAAGGGGATGACAGGGCTGGCTCCTCACTGCAGTGCGTACTCCCAGAGGGGAAGTGGGGGTACATGCCTCCCAGATTTGTGCATGGGATGGGTGCAGGCTGCCTGCTGCAGACTCAGGCTCCCTGCCCTGCTGCCCTCCCCCTGGGCCTCTGTGGCCCAGTTGGTAAGACCCACCATGACAAGGCAGACCAGGGAAAAGAAGCTCAGTGTCACCGCTGCGAGTCCTGTGCTGCCATAGCAAGGTGCCTCCTGCCTGCCCTGCAGCAGTGGGAGCCATGGCACAGAGCTGTGCCCTTGCTGCTGCTGGACGGGCAGGGGGAGCCTTGCCCTGGCAGTGCATGACTCATGGTGGCAGCACCAAGCTTGGAACCACCCCACTCTGCCCTGCCACACTGGGTCTCGCCCGCTGGGCCACAGAGGCCCTGTGAGGAGGACAGCAGGGTGGGGAGCCCTGAACCCACAATGGGCAGCCTGCCCCCCCCAACGGACTCTATTCCAGCCATGCCACCCATGGGGGTTGGACGGAGCCCAGATACACACTCTGCACTGCTGCAGCAGCTGCTGCCTCCCACGGGTAGCAGTCGAGCCTTGGGTGCTGCTGCGGGGGTGCAAGGGGCTGCAGACCTGGGTCCCTGGCCCTGTAGCCCTGGCAGCTGGGAGCCCCCTCCAGCAGGGATGGGGGGGGATGGGGGGCAATGAGGGGCACTGGCAGGATCAGGGTGGGGAGTGAGGGGCGCCAGTAAAAGCTACTGATGAAACAAACCTTGCTTCCTGCATAACAAAAACATTTTCAAACCTAAGGCATGTATTACGAGTAAGAACACATATACTGGACTCACAACAAATGTAAATCATGCATCTTCTCCACTAGGTTTCTTCTTTTAGCTATATGTGAACATAGGGTTCTTTTAGCTCAGTGGGGGCCAACCTTGTTGGCAAGCATGCATGCCACAAATGAGTCCAAGTCTTCCCCAAGTGCCACTCCAACTCCCTTCCCCTGCCTGACCTGCTGCTCTGTGCTGTCTGACCTACCCCCATCTGACATGCACTACACTTAGGCTGCGTACAGACGTTCTTGGAGGTTAGATCACATTAAAAATGGCCACCCAATCCAACTTAGGTCACCCATGTAAGGACCTTACTCTAGTTAGGTGGATCTATGTGCAAACTGTACAGAAGTTTAGGACAGTTAGATCACTAAAAATGGTTGACCTGAACTAAGTTAAGAGTATCCCTCAGGTAGTCTAACCTAGCTGGGCTCTGATGAGACCAACCTTAAATGAACTTCTGTACAGTTCCCAACGTGACCCCAAGGCTGGGAAAGCCTAGTCACTAGCCCTAGCCCTGGGGCTGTGCTTTTCCTACCCCTTCCCTGGCAGCAAATTATTTTTATCCCCCCAGCCCCTTCCCCC
>NW_017729034.1:92632630-92632900 GCF_001723915.1 Gavialis gangeticus
CAACTCCCCCCCCCACAGCCCAGCCAGCCCCTTTCCCCCATCCTGCAAGCCGCAACCAGTGCCAGTTTTATCAGCGTTCAATGATTCCAGGAGCTAAGGAAGTAAGTCAGGGTGTAGGGAGGGGTGGGAGGGATTCTAGGGTAGATTCACTAGGATGAAGGTTATTTGTCTGAGGGTGGGGTATGTTGTGGGGGGTGGAAGAAAGAGAGCCTCCCCATGCCCCTCAAACCCTCTGTGAACCCCACAAGTCCCAATCCCACCAAAGCTTCC
>NW_017729034.1:92633001-92634745 GCF_001723915.1 Gavialis gangeticus
ATATCCTTGCAGATCCCCCCCCCCACCCCATAGCCTACTTATCCCCTGTTCTTATCCAGGCCCCCAATCCTGACTTACCTTAGATTAGGTAGTTCTTTTTAAAGTGATCTAACCTCCCTGAATGTCTGTAGACAGCCACAGAAGCTGCCCTTGCTGCAGGTTGATCACCCCTGTTCTGGCTGATGTGTTCACTAACTGCATCACTGGTTCCCAGCCTTTGTAGACTTAACACCCATAACATCCTATTTCAAAGAATATATGTATTTATTACAGTGCTCGTCTCCTTGCAGCGGGGCCAAGAGGCAGGGGTCAGAAAAACAGTCAGGCAGGAACTGAACCCCAGCCTGCTTTTATCTGCTTATCTCCTCACACCTTATGGTATGTCTGGGTGCCTTGCACCCTGGCTGAAAAAAAGTCACTGACCTACGCACTCCCGGGGTTATACAATCAAAAGAACTCTACAAGGACATAGAGATGCCGAGGTGTACTAGTATTTCCAGTTATTAGCAGCTTGGCTTAAGAGATTAGTTTTGGGTTTTTGGAATGCACGCAGCTTTTGCACCAATGCAAACAATTTTGAGTCTTAGCAGGTCTGAGAGTTTCCTTTTAAAATAAACAGCTCTCAAAGCATACACGGTTTGTAATGAATTGTGCATTTACACTGGCCGGCCATAAATATAATCAGTTATTGATCTCTTTTGAGAGAGTAAACAACAATTAAAAGAAACCAAACATGTAATGTGTTTTCTGTGTATTAGGACATGGAATATGACAGTAACAAAAACATTTTTGCTGTACTTTTATCGTATGTATACAATTACATATAGCCTCTGGTAGGTAAGGCAATCTGTTACCCCCTTCCATACCTGGAACATTAGTGATGTACTGTACACCATCACCCAAAGTCTGCCCATAAACAAACCTAGATCTTCCATGGCCTACTGCCTTAGCACGAACAAAATATATCCTCTTTCTCCCTGCCCCCAGAGGCTACCAAGGCCCATGCCACCATCTTTTTCTTATCCTGAACAGTGGCTCACTTGTCCACATTCTGTTAAAAGCTGCAGGGCTGTTTGGGCATTAAGAAAGGACATACTTGGATTGGAGTATTGTCATAACCACGAATGTCCAGGGAATATACAAGAAGCATGGGAAGATTTTAGCAATATCTTTTATTGAACCAAATACATAGGTGGGAAATACTTTGGACAAGCTTTTGGGCTTAACGTGCAATTCCCCAGGTTTGGGAAAGAAGGAGATAAGGTCTAAAGCTAAATGCCAGATAAAACAATGACATTTATTTAACTACTAAAAGAAAATAATTAAATGAAGTGGAATAAGTCAGTAAACCTGTGGAACAAAGAGAAGTTATGAGAAATAGCTACAAAGCAAGTGAAGGGCAGTCAAACTAAGTATTCTTGTACGCAATTAAGTTATCTAACTCAATGGCCTTTCACTTGGTTTGTAGCTACTACTTATAATTTCTTGTAACAACCATTAGAAGGCATAATTACATTCGCATTATTATCACTGCCTTACACTTAGATTTTTTGTTCACTCTATAATTCCTTCCCAAGGCAGTTCCCAACTTTATTCTGCCCTTTTCTTCTTCTTCCTATTCTGTTACACCTGTGGTAAATTGTTGGTGCAGGGAGGAAGGGTGTTTTTCATGGACTGGTCACACAGCAGTCTTCATTGGCTTCACAGATGCTCCAGGAGTGACTGAGAGAGTTAATGCAGCACT
>NW_017729034.1:92639745-92642137 GCF_001723915.1 Gavialis gangeticus
GAGAGGAAAATCAGTGGTCACTCATACATTGTCATCATCCATCTTCAGATTTAATATTACAGTTACATCAATCCAGATCGGAGGTGTTGCTCTGAAACAATGCACTTCAGAAACGTAGTCTATGTGAGGTGTACAGACAACACTTTCCCAAGTTACCACTGGAAGATTCTTTGTAAAAATAAAATGGACAGTCTGCATATGCTGAGTGGGCCCCACACATATACCAGGGAGTGCAGATCTAGTCTGCCAACTGGTATAACACCTCTAGGCATTACTCATCAGGAGTTCTACGCTGCTGTTTAGAGCTCTATTTGGATGGATTTCTCCCCATCAATCCCCTGCTTTGATTTAAAATTGGATAGCAACTGTGTAATGGCCGAGCACCATGATTCACATATTCAGCAACCAGGCTGAAGAGGAAGGCATTTAATGCCATAGTGGTTTTGGCAAAGCAAAACATTTTACCCCCTGGTTTTTATTGCTATACTGGATGCATTCAGAGGCCCATCAATTTTTGCCATTGCTGCAGTGGCTCCAAAACACATGCAAAATACCGATGAACAAAAGCAACTTTGAATTCAACCTGTGATTGTAGGCAGTCTTAAAAGCATTCTGAAATGGTCTCACATGGTGAGGAGTGGTTATATCGGGGTGGGCAATTTTATCAGTTGGAGGGCTTCTTAACGAGTTTTGGTGAGCTGTCAAGGGCCGCGCACAAACAACATTTTTCAGCAGATATCATTTTAACGAACTAGAGACAGGAAACAAATATATTTAAAAAAAGTCAAGCATCTACTATAACAGATTTAAATTTTATTTAAAAAACTAATCTTGGTCCTGATTTTATGTTTTTTTGAGCAGTGTATATAGAGACAATTGCATAATAGCACAAAATAAAGTCCTACTTTTGTATATTGTGTGTGGGAGGGTGTGCAGTGTGTGAAGGGGGAAAGCGTGTAGGTGTGTGTGGGGGGGAAGGGGGTTGCACATGTGTGTGGGGCAACTGTCCGCGCGCTAGGTCCTGGGAACTGGCTGGGGGTGGGCTGAGGAAACGAAGGGAGGCACGTGCAGAGGAGCTTGCAGAGACACAGTCTGCCCCAACCTCATCCAGCCTATGACTGCCCACACAGTGCTCTTCCTGGGGCCAAGTCCCACCTGCTTCTACCTGGGGCAGTCCACACCACACTTCTGCCCCTGGCAGGGCTGCTGCCACAACCACCCAGGTACTGCTTGGTTTCTCCCACCTCCAGTGGCTCCTTCTCCTGCCCTTGCTGGGCTGCTCCGGGCAGCAGGCAGTGTGGGGAAGCCATGGGGATGCATGCCACACAACAAATGCCCAGCCAGGCAGGAGGGAAGCCACGTTTCACCCACTTGCCCTGTGTGATGAGCAGCCACCTGCAGGAGGCCAAATGGATGGAAGGTGGCCAGGAGCACAAGTTGGAGCCCTGTGCAGCAGGGCACAAGCTGCCTGGCTGCAGCTGCCTGTTTAAAATGTAGTCAAATCTCAATCATTAGAGGTGGACCGATACATTAGTCCCATATTGAACTGGCACCAATTCTAATATTATAAAAGCCTTAATCTGTCTTCCTGTAATGCTTTATTCATGCTCTGACTGACTGACAAACCACCAATCAGAGCATGAAGAAGCGTTTGGACAGGTGGCAGCCAGCTGCCATGATGGTGGGGTTGCAGGGGACAGAGCAGGGGGGCTGGGGGAGGGAGGGAGAGGCCAGTGGGGCTGGCCTTGTCCCCACTGTCTTACTCCATGCAGCTGGTGACGAAGGGGGGGGACAAGGCTACTGGAGCTGGCTTCACCTTGCCCCCTGCTCCTTGGAGGTGGTGGCAGAGGCGTGGGGGGAGTGGGAGCAGGATGCTGCGAGGGGGCTAGGCCACTGGTGCTGGCCTTGGCCTGCCCCACCCCCTTCTGTCATCACCGCCTGCAGGGCTGACCTGGAGGTGAGGGACCTTCGAGCTGGTAGCACTGCAGGGTGGAGTGAGCCCGGACCCCAAGTGGTGGGGGGGAGAAGCGGCTCTAGGCCCGGCATAGGTGGGTAGCGAGCCCAGGCTGGCCGCAGTGATGGAGAAGGGAGAAGCAGGCCTGCGCCCACCCCTGCCCTCCCCCTGCTGCTGCAGTGGGGAAAGGGGGAGCAGTCCCAGACCCCAAGCGGAAGTGGGGGAGTGGGCCTGGGCCCAGCATTGGGTAACAGGAAAGCAGGCCCAGGCTGAGGCGGTGGTGGTAGGGGGAGGGAAGGATCAGGCTCAAGGGCGGGGGTGGAGAAGCCGGCCTGCCGCAGTGGTGGGGGAGGCAGGAGCAGTGGTCCTGGCCCAACATGGCAGTTGTGGGGGAAGGGGAGGAGCGGGCCTCCACCCCTGCATTGGCCCCAAGGCTGC
>NW_017729034.1:92647137-92657338 GCF_001723915.1 Gavialis gangeticus
AGAAGGGGGGGGGGGGGGTGCAGATCAATGCCTCCGCAGTGAGGGAGGGAGTGGGGCTGAGGCAGGGGCAGGTGCTGCACAGCAAGACGGAGCTGTAAGCGGCTTGTCCGGGGGCTGCAGTTCCTGCTGCTACGTGCATCCGGGAGCTTAGGGAGACATGTACCCCTGGATCTGCATGTGGGGCAGGGGGACTGCCGCTGCAGGCTGGGGCTATGCCAGCCTCTTCCTTGCCGGTAGCTGGCCCAGGGCTGCACTTGAGGAAGGCAGAGACAGTGCTGGGAACGGGGCTATGGAACGGGGGCTGCAGCCACCCCAAAATCTGCCATAGTCCCCCCGTAACCTCTCTCCCAGTGCTGCTGCTGCCCACCCCGAGTACAACGTGGCTTACCTCCCACACCCAGGAAGAGCACAGCACAGCCCCAGCCCCAAACCACGGCAGCAGCCCACCCTGCACGCAGATCTGGGGGTACATGTCTCCCATGCCACCCCCAGGGTACATGCAGCAGCAGGAGCCACTCCCCCAGGACAAGCTGTGGCTTTGTCCCGTGCCCCACCTTTGCTGTGCAGGTCCTACCCCTGCCCCAGCCCCACTCCCTCCCTCACGAAAAGGACTTTAATGTGCCCCCTCCCCCATGTCCCTTTGCTCTCCCCATGACACTTACCAGTTGGACACTGGTCTCCAAGTTGCTGGGCTGCATATCAGAATCGGATCAGTATCAGCCAATATGGCTCATTAAAAAAAAAAAAAATAGGCCATCGGTATCAGCCCAAAAAATCTCTATCAGTGCCCCCCTATCAAACACTGATACAAATAAAAATTCACAGAGCTTTCAAATCAAGTAGAACCTTTGCACAACTAAATTTGAAAGTGTGCTTTTGGAAGACACAAAAATTGAATGATAAGCAATGACCTTTAAAATTGTATTACTGGTAGAACATCTCATTGGTAGTATACAAAACTGCCGTCAGCAAAAACACAAATTATTGAAGAGTGATGCCCTAATCCTACAGATATTTAAACAGATCCTTCTTGAAGAGTCTTAGGAGGGCTAAAATATACTTAAATTAAACACGTGTATGCATCTTTCTGCATGACAATCCCCTAGGACATCCCCAAAGTTCCTTCATTATCCATCTTCAAATCCCTTTGTAAAACTCATCTTTTCAGCAACACATGCAAAAAGCTGCATAACATGACCTGTGGATATGCAATCTTATTCATATTATGTGGATATGCAATCATATTCATATTCTTATATTGCCTAGCATCAAACTCCTCTGTCTGTTCATACCCATTGGTTGCATCTTTAATACTGGCATCATAAACTCTTTAGGACTTTTTGTTGTGTGTCTGTGTACAGTGCTTAGCACTACAGGGCTTGGGTCCAGAACAAGGATTCCTAAACACTAAGTAATACAAATACTGAAGCCACATTTTTATTACCAATTCTCTATTAGCAGCACAAAATCTTCGTTACTTCAAAACAAAATTTCTGCACCGTTAACAGCACAAAACTATTCAGCTATTCCTTACATTAACAGTAATTTTTGTAATTTTTTTAAGATTTCAACCATTAGTTTAAAACATAAACCCTAAACCAATACTTGGCCACAAATATACAATTTTTGGTAGTATGTATGCCACTTAGAAAAATAAATCCCATTAACTTGAAACAGTAAAACCTGATAAAGCATTATACTGTGGCCAAGTCATTCCTGGCTAGTCAGCTGTGATGACGTGTTTGATAAGATTTACTTATGAATTCTGTATTCAAGTTTGTATTGCTCAATAAGAATGAAAGTAAGTTCTGAACGTATCTTTTTCAGTATACCTGAGCTGAGACACATGAAACTACTTAGCAGAAAATAAATCTGTGTGTGTTCATAGACACAGACATCTCTTTAAAACTATACCAGCAAGCAGGAAATTATTGGGGGAGTAGGGGAGAGAAAGGACAGACAACGTTTTAGTAATATAACATTAAATGGGAAGAAAATAAAGATACAACAGCAGATACATTGTTTCTGATTTTTTAAAGTCTATTAAATAAAAAAATAAATAGAAAAAGCAGTTCATTCTGCATACTCTCCCCAAGTTGAAAGACACAGTCAGAAAAGAATGACAAAGTCATTAAGGAATAAAAATGCAGTAAGATAACAATTATCCAAACACAAAGAGCCAAAATATATTACAGCCTCAGGACTCTCCAGACAGACGGATTCCCTGTGTAGATGACTGGCTATCTGATCCCAACAGTGATGGAGCTCAGGTGATATTCTTTGAGGCAGTGTTGGTATTTTATATTATTCACTGAATGGTGATAGGGTGCACAGGACACAGAAGACAATGCAGTCCCAGACTCTAAAAATCTACAAGGTATTTCAGCTTTTCAGAACATAAGGAACTGGGAGAGGGGGCAGGGAGAAGTGTCTTCCTTAACGGGTCTGCTCTGATCCCAACAAATCCAAGGACACAGAAAAATTCAAGGAAACCAAATATTTCAGGGCTCTGCAAAATTTGATGTTAACTCCCTATTCCGTGTTGTTTCCTAAAAATCGCATAAAACATCCAGGGAGATAAAAAAAAACCAAAACAACCTAAACAAGTGAACTGCATAGTGGCAAGAAAAGATGAGAACTGCAGTAATTCCAACATGATCCAATTTATTTCCTAGCTGGGAACTGGGAACACTGTCTCTCTACCACAATTCACCCTTGTTATTTTTGGTGCCATTTTATTTTTAGTTCAGAAATAATTTTTTTCCTCAAACACACTTAGGAAAAAAAAATATCAGACCTCCTTTGCTGAATTGTCACTCCAAGCTTGGAGAAATGTCTCCAGCAATGAAAAACACCCAAATAAACTAAATGAAGCATAATCCCATAGGTGCTGCAAAATATATGCTGTCAGAAAAGCTTCTACATTTTCATTTGAGGGGGAAAAAAGACAACTGAAAAAAGAAAACAGGTCCAAAATTCCCTGGAAGGAAACATTTAGGTCTCCTGTCTTCCTACACCTTAACAATGCACCTTTGCTACTCCACTGGTCTGGTGCATGAGGCAATATACTCCTTCAGTTTTGTCCTACAGTTTTCCACTTCCTTGCACATTCTTGAAAAATTACAAGACTATATAGACTTGCAATCTACAAAGGAACACTGGAATACCAGTGCTATTCAGGTGAGGCATGAAAAAGAGAGATAAATTAAAAATAGGAACAGGTGAAGAGAAAGGTTATCAAGACATGCAGAGGAATAGAGAGCCCATCTTAGGAAAGAAAACCGCAAAAGCTTGATTTGCACAGCCTAGCAAAATAAAGACCTGAGAGGGAATATGGGAACTCATCAGGACATACACACAAGGGAAAGTTATTTAAGCTAAAGGAAAGGGTTGGTTAAAGATCAACTGAGCATAAACAGGCCATGAATATGTTTAGGTTGGACACTAAAAGATTTCCAACAGAGCTGCAAAGAAACACTTAACTAGAAGAGGGAGAAACAACTTGTTTAACAAACACTTGATAAATTTATGAATGGGATTATATATCACAGCACCACTGACAAAAGGCAGCTGGGCTCTGTTGTCCAGTAGGGTGTCCTTCCAATCTTTTGACCTACAGGTAAAACAAACTCATCTACATACAGGAACAACAAACTCATCAGTTGCTAAAATTTGTGCCACATATCTGAGGACCAATTTATTGCTAATGCTGGTTATACCCAATTTTACTTAGTGTTGAGGATTTATATTCTAACAAGGTTCACTAGAAGAAAGAGCATCTCGGGTCATGGGTAGACCAAAAGAACTCCTCAATTCTAATCCACAAAGTATCTACTCCTTTTGGAAATGGAAAATTAGGATCTTCAAGGGCCTTGTTTTTCATTGGTGTTGAACCCAGCAAATATAGGTGAAATAAGTAGTACCCATGTACATTTAACATGTTTGGAAAAATACCAAAACCTAGGTATCTCCGAAAAAGAAATACTAAAACATCCAACATTAAAGAACACTTGCGAAAACTAGGGCCTTATCCTCTCCCTGTGTTGGTTTGCACAGTCTGTAATTTTGATACAGCAATATGTAGCAAGCAGAAGAGTTGCAAAAAACTTTTCAGATCCTTCCCTGAGCAATGAATGCAAACTATTATTCATTGTGTAAACATCACTCACACCCTAATGTGTCTTATACCTGTCACCATAAAGACCACAACTACAGATTCTCAGCTGGTGCCAACCAGCTTAATTCCTCAAAAAGCAATATAGCTCCATTAATTTTTACCAGCTGAGTACCTGACCATGCACCTCCTTTTACAGTGACCCTTCTTTCATGTTATTTTTCAGGCAGACACACAAGCTCCATACAAGAGCTCACAGCAAAGTCTGCAGCAGTGCTTCTGTTATGTTGACAGGAGCCAAGTCATAAAGCAGTAACTCCCAAACTCTTTCTTGCTGTGACCTCTCTTCTTGTTGTGAGCCTCGCTAGGACCAGGCATTTAATCCCAATTATCAGCATTAACACCCAACTCCTAATGGCTATGACCCCACTTGTAGATGGGGAGCCTAACTGGAAAGAAACCACTGCCTTAAAGTGCTTTATCAAGCCACTCTTGGTTAAAAGAAAGGAACAGATCTGGGGATTGTGGGAAGTGCTTCTTGCAACTCTGGGGGCAGGGGCCAAAAGAAATGAATGAATGAACACTATTTCCTAATACTAAATGGCACAAACGTGGTAGAATTCTACATGTAAAAATTCTGCACAACACCACACACAGAACTGAAGGGGCCTGCTTTTTGTCTGCACACATTAACTTCCAGTGAAGAATGAAAACAGCAACAATGATGCAAATCAAGCTAAACTGATGAGTTCTGACACCTGCCTGCCCCTCTGCAATACGGCTTACAGCCCCAGCACAAAAACTGTTAAGTACTGGGTGCTGCGTCACTAACAGGAGTCTAGGCAAGCCACTCTGTTTGAAACTGCCTGTAAGACTCTGTTTAAGTACTCTGGAAAGCTCCAAAAAGCACTCTAATAAAAACCCACACAGTTTAACCAAACAAGCAGAGGGTAGGGACTCTCCATCTGCTTTCATCTAAGCAAACCAATTTAGTTTCCTGTTTAAAGGAGTTGCCTGAACAGCAACCACTATCTAGGGCTCTGGTCTGCTGCTTTGATTTACAGTTTTTCAGCACGTAAACCCAGCTCTCCCAGAAGGGTTGCACCATTCTGCCCATACCTTCCCACTGAATGTCCATTTTCTATTTCAGTGCAGGTATCATTAGTTAAGCATATTTCAACTTCTTCCAAATACTGAAATAATACAGGGAAGAGAGAGGCTGGAGTGACTCAGGTGTTGGCAATAGGACATAGAGGCTTTCATCATGACCATACAGTTAGGATTTTACTCAGCTTAGTAGCAACCAAAGGCCATTTCAATCAACTGCTGGCTGCTGAGCAACACCACCTGAATCCTAGAAGCTATGTAAAAAGTTATGTTAGGCTCCTTTTTATTGGATATAGTTGCACCTATTAAGAAAAGCTGCATCTTTTCCTAATACCACCAAGGCATTTATAAGGCCTCTCTCAGAAAGTATATGAATGAAAAATTAGTTTCATAACATGCCTGTAAGATAGGGAAACATCATCTTTTTTCTTACAGATGAGGAAAAAACCAAGGCACAGAAAAGTTAATGGATTTGCCAAAGGTTGTACAGGAAGCCCATAGCATAGCTAGAAACTGAACTCAGATCACTTCCATCCCAGTCCACCACCTTAATCCTAAACCATCCTGCCTTCTTATTTGAAGCCCTTGTTTGCATCTTTGGTTCACTGTGATCTCCTCAAGGCAATGCTGAGGCACAATGACAGGACATCATGGGGAAGGCCGCAGACAAGCCAGGGCTGCATATTTCTTTAGGAAGTGAGACGCTGGAATAGCAGTCCCTGAGCAGGTCGACTATATTTTCTCAGATAACACAAGCCCTCAAGTAAGACGCACACCTGATTTTTGAAAGGCAAAAGGAGAGAAAAAAAAAAAAGGTCTTTCCTTGAGAATACTAGTTTAAGCGTGGTATTTCTGGCAGGAAAACACAGGCAAATGCAGTACGGGGCAGGAAGGAGAAAGCAAAAACTTATGGTACCTCTGCTAAACCCTTAACTGCAGGCTGAGGAAGGTTCTCCTGGCTGAGTCAAACCGCCCAGCCCCTCTTCTCTGCTCTTATGCTGAAGTGAATGAGCAGCTAGTAGTGCCTGTCAAGTCAGCTAAGGTCCCACACACAGATTGAATAAATGGGCCAGACAGTTGGGCTCCAGCAAGATTGGCACCTCAGCTAGGTATCAGCTTCAGCTGGAGCTGAACAGCACAGTCCCTCTACTTGTGCCTGGTGGGATGAGTTTACTACAATTTCCAGCTGTGCATCAGCTGACTAGGCAGGCACAACTGGCTGCCCAGCCAGCTTGAAGAGGGGCCAAGCAGTCAGGCTCCTGCACAGTCATGCCATCCTCTACTCCCTGCATTTCCTTGTTAAAAAACCCCCAACAAAACAAAAACGCATTCCCCAATTTCCAACACCCGATTTTTACTTGTAGGCAAGTAAATATGGAACACTTAAGGAAGGTTAAGGACTTAACTCTATAACTGTCAGTGGTGTAAAAAATGTACTCTGAAGCTATTCTCAGTCTAAGATGCACTGCAGTAAAACAGTGGCATCCAGACTCTCCTTCCTTCTCTCTCCCAGCAATACTGAACACAGCTGGCCACTGGGGCAAAAGACCATTCTGGTGCTGATCTGTTTGAAGCACCTTGGAAACAGACATCATAGGAAAACTAGAGCAGAACCCAATTGTTTATTGCAAGGGCTTCAGGGAGCCATTTGGATTTAACAGGCCATATGGTCTGTGATACCTAGGCCCAACCCAACAGAGTGAGCAAAGGACTGAGCAGCAGGAAAGCATCAGAACTGCTTTTGTTTTGCTGGAATCAGCCATATCTTTTGCATCAGTCTAAAGGAGTTTGGGTATACTTAGAAGGCCAAAGGAAATTAATGGCAATGTTAACAGCCAGCTGGAGAGCATCCCTACTTCTGATATCAAATCAGAACTCTAGACATTTTGGGACCAGTATGAACCAACACAGTTTCATCCGGCTCTGCAAGACAATGAGAGGCAAGATGAAGGCAGAAATGGTCAGTGTACCCCCACCCTCCTTTTTTATAGAATAAAACAACATATAATAAACAGGAGGATTTCACACACACATGCAAAGGGTGGGGATGCTCCACCTGCCTTCATCTCACTTTTCATTGTTCCACAGAGCCATACCACACCAATTCCTCTCTCTTTTGAGCACATGTGTACATCCCCTCCCCACCTAGTAGCTGACGTTGATCAAGTACTGCCACCGCCCTGTAGCTGGTCCCAGCAGGGAGATAGAATCTGATACTCGGTGTTCCACCTTCTTCCTCTTTAAATACACTTACTAAACCCAGCCACAATCTGTATATAAGGAACCAAATCCACTGCTCTCCTCACTAAGAAAATTGCTTGCTCTGCTTAGGATGTGGCAAACAAAGAGATAGTCCCCTGGTGCAGATGACCCCCTGACAGCACCCAGAATAACATGAGTGCCATAGGTCTTACCGTGCGTCACTAAGTACCTTGCTCTAGGATGATTTCCCACGCACTGAAACCATTTCTGCCAACATAACTCAAGGAAACCTGAAGCAGCTACAGGTGAGGCTGGAGTCCAAGGGATTGGAAAGATGACAGTACCCTCTTCCAGCCTCTCTCTCAGGTTCTTTATGCCTGAGCTTGGCTGAATTTCCCCATGGGAAGAGAAAATGTTACAAAGAGTCTCTGCTGCACCCACAGCAGCAGCTTATGAAACATAATGTCTTTCCATGCATTTGTCAAGACAGAAAGGGGGTGGGGAAGAACAAAACAAAACACGTACAGTCTGGTGTCAGTTCCCCCAACACACTGCACATCTCCCCTGCCTTCCTTAGTGCTCAGAGGCACTAAGCACCCAACAACAGGGATTCAGTGCAAGAGAAGCCTTCCTTTCTCACTGAACATGTCTGACTTTTCTCTAGCCTTTGCTAATAGCCATTACAACACATGAATCAATATATCTAGGTTTTCTTACCTCAACTGGTATGGAGGGATTTTGGTAATGGCATCAGGAGATTCCAATGTTTCTGCATGAGTTAAAAAAAGACAACAAACAAAAAACACAAAAATAACTTTTTAGGAAACTACATATTCAAGAGCTAAAGATATCTCTCTCTCTCTCTCTCTCTCTCTCACACACACACACACTTATATACAGTTTTGAGTTTTGTACCAGAGTTTACTCTGATTTTAGTATGGACAGTCAAACAACAACAAATCCTACATGGATTCACTCCGGCAAGGTGTGCCTCTATGGAGGAGCTATGTCCCAGCCTCTCTCATAGAAGTTAACCCTCCCATAAACAGGACCTTAGAACTAAAGGACTGGCCTGGGCACAGTGTCCCCCCCAAAAAATATAACAAGTCTGATTGAAACCAGCTGGGTTACAGCACTGCAGATTTATGCTTAGGTTAAAACCCCATACTGTCTCAGGTTGCTTGAACTTTAACTCTTTAGTCACAGTCTGTCTGTATTTCAATTTACTTGGTCCATTTTCCTTATAAAGAGGAACTCGCTTTATTATGAAGTTAATCTTTCATAACACAGCAGCTAATAAGAGGGTATGTGCATGTCGTGCTTTTATAACTGACCCCCTTATGTAAATCAGCAGATGACAAATCACAGTACAATAAAACTGCATTGTAACAAGCAAGGGGACCAATAAGAACCAAGGGGAAAAATACTTCCACTGTACTGTACCTGGTGTACCATACAGCCAGCCAAATCCTCATACAAAGGAGAGTTATTTTTAAAGAATTCAATGTTACTGGAATGACTGATCCCATGATGCTAAAAACAAGCCATGAGAAAGTGAGCCATTTTTTACTGGTATACATCACTGCCAGCTTTGGGTGATATTAATGGATTCCAACATAAGCAAATACATAGTTTTCTTTGTATAAATACTAATAAATCTGTAAAAAATGTTTAATGTCATTTGAGTCTGAGAGGGGGAAAAAAAAAATGAAAAATGAAACCAAACCATGCAAGAACAGTGATTTATATCTATTTCATACTGGGCCAATCACAGCAGGGGCTAGCTACCCTATGAATATCCTCTGAAATCATTAGGTGCTATCAAATTGGGGGCTGGCAGTACTAGGTCAACTCGACTTTTAAACGACCAAAGCACTGCGTACATCTTTGAGAAACATCAAGGTATGAATGAACAACAAAAACTTAATACTTTTTCTTTTCAGGTTGCAATGCATTAACTGCAATTAAGATGGACTTGAATGTGATGTGAGGTACCACAAACAATGACAATGAAAAAAAAAATCTTTTTCTGTACGGTTCTTGGTCCTGCACCGCAGAAGTAATCCCCTTTTCCAAAAGTGCTGGAACATAAAGAAATGCCCTCATTATGTCCTCATACTCCCTTTCCAAATGGAATTAGGCCCAGTTCCCATGTCAACCCTACTCAATCAATGCTCAGATCATACTGGGCCCCTTTGTCAGCTCATCTGCCTTGTGCCAACCCAGTGCTTGGATACTCTTGGGGCTCTTCTGTCCAAAACTCTTTAGCCACTCAAACCTGCTTAAGGGAACGCACTCATCTGCCCACAGCCACACACGCAGCTCACCCCATCCCAACAACCTCAGCAGTGCCACAGAGCATCCCGCAGCGGGCACAGAGCCAGCCTGCCAGCATCCATCTCCATCCTTGGAGGTATTTAAGCCCTGGGTAGACACAGCCTGGGCTGGGCCGATATAGCTGGGGACAGCCCTGCTTTGAGCAGGGGGCTGGACTCAATGACCTCCTGAGGTCCCTGCCAACCCTGATTTCCTAGGACTCATTGGCCTCACCCGCATGCAACCCCATCCCTGGGGGCAAGAGCCAGCAGATGTGCCATGGGTTCGAATTAGGGCTGGTGGTACCTTTAATCAGACCCACTAATACCTTTAATTAGACCCACTAAATTTTTGTAATAAGATTTTCTTTTCATTGCAAGCTTTTGGGTGCAAACAGGGTTTGAATTACACCTTGTCTTGTGTGTGTGTGTGGGGGGGGGGGGGGGGGGTCGCAAAAAAAAA
>NW_017729034.1:92662338-92662754 GCF_001723915.1 Gavialis gangeticus
GTCTGCAAAAAAAATTAACTGGCTCATGGATTAACAAACCCATCTAAGCAAAGTAGCAATCCCATCGGAGACTCCCGCCCCCACAGGTTACGATTTTCAAATCTTACAAGGGGACTCTCATCTCTGATGGGAGGGCGGGGAGGGACCCCCGGGGAAGCGCCCAGACGCCACACCGATCCCTTGCCCGCGCCCTGGCAGGTCCCGAGCCCGCCGTCGGGGCGGGCGCAGCAGGTGCCGGCCGCAGGGGCCACTCACCCACAGCCCAGGCGCAGCTCTCCTTGATGGCTTTGTGCTTGTTGCCCGACGCCTCCTTGTGCAGCTTACGCAGGGTCTCTTCCATCTTGGCTCCCCCGGCCCGCCCCGGCCCGGCGCCCCTAGGCGGGGCCCGCGCGCAGCATCCTGCCCCCGGCCGCCAC
>NW_017729034.1:92662765-92663092 GCF_001723915.1 Gavialis gangeticus
CAAGGGGACCGGAGCAGGCCGTGGCTGCAAGCTGGGCAAGGCTGAGGGTGTTTCCTGGCCCCACCTGCCCCTGCCTTGCCCAGGTGTGGGCCCTCCCCTGCGCAGCCCCTTGGAGCTCGAGGGCCGGCTTCTGCTCACACTCCCCGCGAAATGCCTGGGCTGGATTGAGACCCGCTGGGTTCACAGCTCGGCCAGTTTATGCCTCCTAAGAAATTAAGGGCTGGAAGGGACCCGGAGTCCAAACGCCCCCTGCTCTGGGCAGGAAGACTGCGGAGAGCCTGCGGTCACAGCAAGGCGTCTGGTCCAGTGCTGGGGCAAGGACGTTTG
>NW_017729034.1:92668092-92674842 GCF_001723915.1 Gavialis gangeticus
TCTTTTGCCCTTTCAAAACCCCTGGGCTAAGTCACTGCCAGCTAGCCCGTCACAGCAAGGCGTCTGGTCCAGTGCTGGGGCAAGGACGTTTGGCGCCCAGGGGGCCAAGCCCGCCTGCGCCCTGCGCACGGGTCCCCCCACGTTTGCCTGGCAGTGCATGCAGTGGCAGGAGCCACCCGCCCCCCATCCCTATGCCTCCCCAAACAAGCTGCTCATGCCTCCCGCCCACGCCTCGCCCTGGCTGGGCAGCACCTGTTGGCACCCCTTCGCTTCGGCACCCACAGCAGTCACCCAGGTACCCCCCTTGCTACGGCACTGCGTCTGTCCAGTCTCCTCCTGAAGATGTCTAAAGTTAGAGACTGCACTAGTGTTTGAAATTTGGGACGGCTGAGCCATTGGCAACACGTAGGGGGTGCATGCGCATCCCCCAATATCAGCTGTGCACCCCCTGGAAGCGCCAGCTGTAAAACCAAAAATGCTGGCAGAAGCGCACTTCTGGTTTTGCTGCTGGCTCAGTGATTGGCCGCTGGGAACCCACCCCATCAGCGATCTGGTGCCCCCTGAGGCTCAGGAAGCACCGGTTGGTTGCCCATGGGCTCCCCCATAAGAGATGAGAGCCCCAGGCCCACCCCGCACCTTTCTAAGCAGCTCAGGTGGAGGCACTAGCATCTCCCATACAAGTTGGTGTGTAATTCAAACCCTGGCCTGCACCATCTCCTTGGGAAGTCTGTTCCAGATTCTGGTCACCTTTACCGTGAAGTTCTTCCTTCTTCCTTATGCTTAGATTAAAACCGCTTGGTGCCTCAGGTTGCTTGAACCTTAACTCTTTAGTCACAGTCTCTCCCTGAAAATTTGTTTGCATTTCAATTTGCATGGTCCATTAATCGAGTCTGCTCCAGTGCATTGAAGCAGTCTCCCTGCATGTGTATTGGAGCCCTTAGTCTGGGTTCCACCATTTTTTAACTAAACTATCCATTCTGAACTTCTGTTCTGTTATGGGTATAGACCAGTTTTTGATCACTCATACGGGTAAAAGTGGAATGTCTGTACCTGGCCTTAATCTCCTTTCCTCCAAACTAAACACATGTAGTTTCTTAAAGCTTTCTTCAGAATTACCCTCAAGATGGGTCCACCCCTGTCAACTAATTCAAAAGCAGAGGCTAGGATCAAGCATAAACTATGGACCACTTCCTACGGCCTCACAGACTGTCAGTTGTTCGCAGATCATAACTGGGGAACCACTGGTTTAGACTATGAAAATATTTGACCATTTAATTTGTTTGTTTATGGACTCCTAATTTGAGGCATTGGACCCTGCAGAACAATGTTTAATAATGCAGTGTCCACCAGAAACATATCAGAAATCTTGGGGAAATTATAATCTTGGTTTTAGCTTTTATAAAAGCCTGTTTTATAACATTTAAATCTGGAGCTTTGGTTAAATTGATGCTGTCCCTTTAATACAACACATCTCTTCTTTCCTGAAAGTATATTCTATACTTGTAGGTAGCAGGCATTCTTTCCCCAGTCTTTCCATACTGTGGGACTATAACAATATTTCTACAAGAATCTAATTTGCTCCATACGTTTGCTTCAGACATAGGTGCCCTAAGTTTACCAAATTATCTGAGAAAATGTTAAATTGGAAGGTAAATTGTATACTGGAAAGGACCAAAGGGATTAAGATACCTAATTCCCATTTAAATCAATGGGAATTAGATATCTAAATACCCCTGAGGATCTGGAAATTACTTCCTATCTGATTCAATGTTACTAGAGCCAAAGAGCTACTCACTGCTTACCTCTTCATGCTCACCTGCTCAGTAGAAGCAACAATAGCACATCCTCTATCCTGGGACCCAAAGTTCAGGGAGGCTGTTCTGCCATAACCATAACTGGACTTAAGTAACCACCACATTTGTGTTGAAAGTGACCCTGGACAGTTTTGAATTTCAGGGCTGTATTCTCCATCCTGTATTCAAGATTTCCTAAAATAGGACTTTTGTCACCAATTTGAAAAATTGTATCTGGATCAGTATCAGGAAGTGTCCTTCTTTTATTAAAGAAATGTAGCTCTACCGCTTGAAGGTCAGGAGGTAGCCAAAGGCTGTCCACCAGGTCAACAAATTAGCCTCTCAGCACTGTGTAAATGGGGCAATATTAATGAGCTCTGTGAGGAGGCAAAGCTAGTTAGCCTGGGCACAGTATCGCATAAACATGATAAGCTTTTCCAGTTTGGGAGCAAGCTGTAGGCTATTGTCCATGTGGAAAGCAACAGCCCTTCCTTCATGTGGCACAGTCTCCAAACGGATTGTCTCTGCTTTTCAGCTGAGCTACTTGGCTTGTCTACAGGACCATACTATGGAGGCTACTATAACTGGACCCAGAAGTGCTTCTGGAGGTCCATGGAAAATCTGGAACTTCATCTCTAGCTTTGCTCCCAAAGAGATGGTTACTTAATAGGAAAGTGTTTATAGTTTTCTAGATTTTTAAAATGTTATTCCTGAAATTCATAAGTTTATGAATGATTCCACTTGTTAGTTACCGGCCTCTTCTCTGCTTACTACTTTCCTGCTTTTTCACTACAAAAATCCGCTCCCTGATTTGTGGCTGTAAGAGAGTTTCCCAAGTTCATTCCACTGATATTTTTAATGCTTCATTTTTAATAGAATCTGCATTGTCCCAAGTACTTTAGAAAGATGAAAGGAGGAAAAATGCTGCCTCAGAGAGCTTACAGTCTAAAAGAGGAAGAGACAAAGGATAGGAACAAGAGATTTAACATAGTTGCAAAGTTATCCACTGGCAATCAGTTGTTTTAAGTGGAAAATACTTTTGTTTCTGCATTGTTAACTGGAGTAGATCCATTCTTGAATTGTTATGAGAATACAAATGAGGCTATAGGAGGAGCATTCGCCCCTAATAAACATAATCTTGATGTTCAGAAAGGCTGGCAAGTATGGCAGAAAACCAGCTTGACTTAGCAGGGAATTCTTCAGTGACCTAAAACACAAAAAGGAAGCTTACAAAAAGTGGAAACTTGGACAAATGACTAGGGAGGAGTATGAGAGTATTGCTCCAGCATGCAGGGATGAAATCAGGAAGGCCAAAGCACAACTGGAGGTGCAGCTAGCAAGGGACATGAAGGGCAACAAGAAGGGTTTCTACAAGTACGTCAGCAACAAGAGGGACATCAGGAAAATGTGGGTCTGTTACTGAAAGGGGGAGGTAACTTAGTGACGTGTTACAGAAAAGGCTGAAGTACTCAATGCCTTTTTCACCTCAGTCTTCACAGGCAAGGTCAACTCCCAGACTACCGCACCTGCCAACATAGTTTGGGGAGTAGGTGAGCTGCCAACAATGGCAAAAGAACAGGTTAGGGACTATTTAGAAGAGCTGGATGTGTACAAGTCTATGGGGCCAGATGCAATACACCCAAGGGTGCTGAGGAAGTTGGCTGATGTGATTGCAGAACTACTGGCCAGCCTTTTGAAAACTCATGGTGACTGGGTGAGGTCCTGAATGACTGGAAAAGGGCAAATATAGTGCTCATTAAGAAATGGAAGAAGGAGGATCTGGGGAACTACAGGCTAGTCAGCCTCCTCAGTCCCCAGAAAAATCATGAAGCAGGTTTTCAAGCAATCCATTTCTAAGCACTTGGAGAAGAAGGTGATTAGGAACAGTCAGCATGGATTCACCAAGGGCAAGTCATGCCTGACCAACCTGATTGCTTTCTATGATGAGATGACTTGCTCTTTGGATGAGGGGAGACCAGTGGACATGGTATGCTTTGACTTTAGCAATACAAGATTCTTTGGGTAAATCCAGTGTCTTTTATTAGACTGACTCAAGTAGTTGGAAAAATTCTTCTTTGCAAGCTTTCAGGTATAGCTGAACAAATAGTTCTCTGTCAAGCAGAGGACGCATCTGCAGGTGGTCTGTGATCTTCTTGGATGGAGTAGTAAAGCAACCAGAGGCCAGTACGTATTCAAGAAAACCAGTTAGTTAAAATGTAAATTAATGTGGTTCTTAAACCAACATGGCTACAACCTACACCCCTGAAACATGGAAAATATTGACTTTAGCAAGGCTTTTGATACAGCTTCCTACAACATTCTTTCAAGGAAGCTAAGGAAGTCTGGGATGGATGAATGGACTGGAAGGTGGATAGAAAACTGGGTGGATTGTCAGTCTCAGAGGGTAGTAATCAATGGCTCAATGACTAGTTGGCACTCAGTATCAAGTGGAGTGGCCCCGGGGTTGGTCCTGGGGCCAGTTTTGTTCAATATCTTCATCAGTAGCCTGGAAGATGGGATGGAGTACACTCTCAGAAAGTGTGCAGATGACGCCAAGCTGCAGGGAGATGGGGATATACTGGAGGGTATGGCTAGAATTCAGAGAGACCTAGAGAAATTGGAGGATTGGACCAAAAGAAATCTCATGAGGTTCAATAAGAACAAATGCAAAGTCCTGCACTTAGGACAGAACAATCCCATGCATTGGTACAGGCTGGAGACCAACTGGGTAAACAGTAGCTCGGCAGAAAAGGACCTGGAGATTACAGTGGATACTAAGCTGAACATGAGCCAGGCGTGTGCTCTTGTTGTGAAGAGGGCTAATGGCATAGTAGGCTGCATTAGTAGGAGCACTGCCAGCAGATTGAGGGAAGTGATTATTCCCCTCTATTCAGCACTGGTGAGGCCACATCTGGAGTATTGTGTCCAGTTTTGGGCCCCCCATTACAGAAAGGGTATGGACAAACTGGAGAGAGTTCAATGGAGGGCAACAAAAATGGTTATGGGGCTAGGGCACATGACTTTTGAGAGACTGAGGGAATTAGGCTTATTTAGTCTAGAGAAGAGAAGACTGAGGGGGGATTTAACAGCAGGCTTCAACTACCTGAAGGGTGGTTCCAAAGAGGATGGAGCTAGACTGTTCTTAGTGGTAGCAGATGACAAAAAAAGGGAGTTATGGTCTCAAGTTACAGCAAGAGGAGTTTAGGTTGGATATTAGGAAAAACTTTCTCACCAGGAGGGTAGTAAACCAGGGAACAGGTTACTGAATCTCCATCCTTGGAGGTTTTCAAGACCTGGCTAGACAAAGCCTTGCCTGGGATGATCTAGTTGGGAATAATCCTACTCTGAGCAAGGGATGGACAAGATGACATCCTGAGGTCCCTTCCAACCTTAATTTTCTATGAGTCCATGATTATGATTTTCTGTACAATCTTGGATTTATAAAGGACATCTCCCATCCAAATACAAAGCCCAATACTGATTACATTCTGAAAACTAATGACATCATAATCCATAGTGCAAAAAAGCACTAGTATGATACATTAAATTACACTGGGCCAGATTCTTCACTGTGTTACCAATGTAAAACAATTCTGGGGAGACAAGTTTAGCATGATTCAAAAAAGGACTGGACATCATAGAGGTAATGAGTACATTTAGGGTTAAAATATTAAGGATTAAAACTAATACACAGGAGAGTTTTTGAAAGAAAAGAAGTAAAAACCTTCATGTCTTAGGGCATGGGAAGAAGCTTAACCTTTGGGCATATCTTTCAGTAATTGTATCCTGCAAGGCTCCTGAACAGAGATATAACAATGTAGCTGGGTGCCCAGGGGAACTGCCACACATGGGCAGCAGTGACTACCAGTTTACCCTGGTACAATTATGTGGTGGCAGCAGCACCTGTTTAATTTTGCCTCTTCCCTCTCTCCCCAAGTCGGCTGCCTCAGGTGCCCACCCTAGTTACATTGCTGCTCTGGAACGTTTCCCTGACTTAACTGCTATTGGCCACTGTCAGAGAAAGTATACCAGGCTAGATCCACAATACAATTCCTATGAGGTGGTTGCCATGAATTGTGTTCTGCCAATTTACCTCAGATTTCTACTGAACAGATTCACCTGGAAGAATATAATTCAGCCTCCATACATATTCAGTCTTTGCCTTGTTTGAGACCAACAACAAAAGGATCAGTGGTGTCAATGACATATTTTTTCATATTCTAGAAACCTATCTACTGGGAAATAAAGACCACTGCTTCAACGAGGCCACTGAATTAAAGTCAGATAAAATATTAATAAGGAATAAGTCACATTAAATTTGCCCACTGTTTGTCTGCTATAGTTTATTTCCAGAAAGCCAGGAGAGAAACGGAATTAATTCTGGTCATTTTTTATTATTTGTAGATTAATGCATCATAAGCCCATGAATTGATTTCCCTACAGCATTACCTTTGCAGCTGGCGTCTTGAAAGCTATGGTCTTTGCTTAGAAGCTTATATCCATAGATTCAGGATACTGCAGTCAATATGCAATGTTTATTTTCCATCAAAATGGATTCCACCCTGCTGAACATTTTTTTTCCAGTACTGATATCAGCAGGGTGTGAGAACTAAGTTCATACTCAAACACTTTAAGTCTGTGCCTAACAGCTGGGCAGGGTGGAAAAAGTCAAGGTAAGCAATCATACACCTTGCCTGAGCAGATAAGGTACACCCCAATGAATTATGCAATTATGGGCCCGCTCAATTTTGCGCATAAAATGTATGACCATGCACAATTTTGCATAATTCTGTATAATTTAACCCAGATAGACTCTGTGCCTCCACCTCTGCAGTGCTCCCAGCACTCCAGCTGGGAGCTCCATGTGGAGGCACTGAGTACATTGGCGCATAACTAGGCGGCTGGCGAGTGGGGAGGAGAGCGGCTACCTGCAGGAGTGGGGGGGGGGTTTGTGAAT
>NW_017729034.1:92675011-92684002 GCF_001723915.1 Gavialis gangeticus
TGAATGGGGGTGGGGCTTGTAGGTGGGTGTGGGTACCCCTGTCACATGCCCCCCACCCCCATGGTGCACAGTTCTTGGTGCCAGTGCTAGCAGCAGTGGCACCAGGTGGCAGGCCCTCAGTGTGCTCATGGCCACAGCAGACAAAGCCCCCCAGTGGTGCATAGCTCCAGCTGAGTCCTAGGGACAGCCTGGCCAGCCCTCTGGTGCATGCTTTTGACCCAAACCAGGATGGCTTCGAGCCAGCAGGTGGGGCTTGTGGCACTGTGGGCAGGAGCCGTGCGCAATTGGGCTGGGCCGGTCGGCTCTGTGCCTCCACATAGGGCTTCCTGCGGGAAACTGCACGTGGAGGCATGGAGTCAGCCTGGCCCCATGACGTGACTCTGTGTATCCACATGCAGCTTCCCGCGGGAGTGCTCCCATGTGGAGTCATGGAGCTGGCTTCCCTGGAGGCGTGGAGCCCGCCTGGTCTGGTTTGAAGGTGTGCCAAAGCAGGCCAGCTCTGTGCCACCATGTGCAGCCCCCAGCACTCATTGCATAATTTTGAATTTTTCTGTGCACAATTCCCTGATGTGTAATATGGCTCTGTTTGAAGATATCTTTGACATAATTTTTTTTTTCTCAGCCTAGCAATGGATGAAAAGAAGTCCATCAATCGTTGCCTGTGATAACCATATAAATATACATGTACTGGAAGTCAGTAAGTCCACAAATTCACTGAACACACTTTGAAAGGTATATGACATACATTGGCTCAGATTTGTTTATGTAGGCTTCCCTCAACAACAAGCCTACTTGTTCTGAAGTGGCATAGTGGGGCCGGGGACAGTAGGTACAGAGAGGAGTCAGAGGGAAGGGAAGGAATCTGACTGATGTACTGAGGATATAAGAAATCACTCTGGCCTAGGTAAAATGTTTTAATATGAAGTAGAAGTCACTACCCTAAACCTCCTCCTACTGAAGAACGGCAAAAACAATTGCAGGTGTTTGGGGGGGAATGAAAATTAGAGGAAAATTTGAGCTATACAAACTCTCTTTCTTAAGTTTTAGCAAGTCTAGTACCAGTATTTGTTGGATTCCACTGTAAAGATTACCCAGAAAAGGGAAATGAAGTGGAACAAATGAAAGCGCTGACAGCTTGAGAACATAAAGTACTCCAATTCAGGCTCATTTAGAAAAACCATCAGAGAAGCTAGAGCATCTCCAACCTATTGCAAAACCCTGTGTCTAGGGTTGAGGAAAACTATACTCCACAAATGCTAGGCATCACTACACAGGATGACATTCAAGGAATCCCTGGGTGTGTCTACATGTGCACTTTAATGCACAGTAGCCTATTTTACCGTGCTTTAAAGTGTCGTGTAAAAATGCACACAAATATTCTAATGCTCAGTAACATAGGTTACGGTACATTAAACGTCACCTAAAAGGCGTGCGCTTTTGGTACTGTGCATCAGGGAGTCTAGTGTGCATTTATTTAGTACTCACATTGGAGGTACTAAATTTAACATGCATTAGGAAAAGTGCATTAATACACATGTAGACATGCCCCCTGTTGCCATCTTAAAACCATAATAGGCCCTGAACTCTTTCCCATAGTAAAATCTTCCAGCTTTCTTCAAAATTAAAACTGGCAGGGAGCAAAAAGGACAACATCATGTTTAGTTGCCTTTTGTTTATGATTTTGTTATTGTTAATTTTATTACAAGGCTCAGTTTATTGATATTATTTTTGCTATATAGAAATGTATTGATAGGGCAAAAATACTGAGTTGAATTCTGCTCTGGAATTGCAGTGGAACAAACTTTCATGTAGGTAAAAGAGAAAATTGAGTCCCTAAAGCCCAATTCTGTAACCCTTCCTTTGCACAAGTATTGCCATTCACCACAAGGGCTGCTGGTAGAAATTCAAGTTGGACAAGTCTAATCATCTGAAGCTGACTGGATCCATGTACAAATACAGTCTGAATAAAGAATCTATCCCGTCTCTGTTTCTCATAAAATAAAATTTAGGTCACTTACCTACTTAAACATAAATCATACATAATTACGTTAGAATTTTACTGCTTTGAAATCTGTGGTGGCCTTTGATTGAGGAAAATATTCCTCTCATTATGAGGAAACAGGGAGTTGGAAAGGAAATTGCTGTATCTGTAGTTGTGAGATATTTGTGAGGCATTGTGAGAAAAGGTCAGTGAGTCCTAAATACTAGATACATTTGAGGTAGGCAGGAAGTGGATGGTGTGTTACATATCCTGCTTGGCAGTGGGCATGTAAATAAATGGCTTAAATTGCCAGCAATATCACCAAAGAAGCTGAAGTTGTACCAGGTTTCCAACATGGTGTTTACAATCTTCATTGTTTAAAATAAGAATCCTAGCAAGAGGACAGATTTTCAATTAAAACGGCATTCTAGAAACTTAACGTATATTTTCCTTATAACAGATACTGTTATTTGTTATGTGTAATAAAATGGAAAAAGTTAATTGGAATGCTATTGCTTATACAAAAAAAGTTGCCCAATAGTTCGAATCTGGCACAAAATATAGGCCAGATTCTGCGTTGTCACTTCAGTGTAAATCTGGGATAATTTTACTGACTGAGCAATGTAATGCTAGTTCAATACTGTGAGTGTGATACAATTAAAATCAGAATCTAACGTTCTCATTCTACAAATTCTGCAAATAAGTGCATTTAAAAAATGAAACAATATCATAATGGCTCTCCCTTTACTTATCTGGCCCAACATTCTGTGCCAAAATCACAGAGAAGATATGTGGGTGCATTTTCATTTATTGAAATGATGTTGCGTCCTCCAGCACCAGGAGTTTTTATCCTGTAGTATTGTTGTTATCATCAATGGGAGCATCTACACAAAACGTTTTCCGTAGAGCTGCCTAATTATCTCCACAGTAAAGTCTCACTGTCTATACATGTGACCCTATTAAGCCACAGGAAACTAATTAACTGCCACAGGTTATAAATACAAATACTATCCTATGATGGTGTTCTTTAGTGTGCAGCAATGCAAGCATAGACGCTACAGGGCTGGCTGGGGCAGAAGGGTGCTTCTGTGCAGGGGCTGCCTGCCAGCTAGCTCCAAACTGGAGTACCCTCGTGGCCTAGCCAGCCCCTCTGCAGCGTGTTGGCTGTGTTGGAGAAGCCCCAGGCTGGCAGGCTGACCGCCCCCAGGTCTGCTCCACCCAGAGCTGCTCCAACCTGGCTCAACATGCTGCAGTCCAGGCACATGTCAAACATAGTTTCATAGTTGGTAGGGTCGGAAGGGACCTGAGCAGATCATCAAGTCTGACCCCCTGCCATGGGGGACACCCTGCCATGCCAGCATGGTGCCTGGGAGCAATAAACTCTGGTGCAACATGTGCTAGAGTTTATTCCTCTGTGCTAATAACATGTGCAGATGCACCTATAACACTTAAAATTGAGTAAGAAATGATTTCCTGCTCTGAGTTAAGTGTTCATGAGTCAATCGGTTTATTTGAAGGGCGCCCACCATGAAACGCCTAAGCACCAAGAAGTAAACAAAAACTTGCAGGACATTAGAAAACAGAGTGGAAAAAGGCAGGTAACAGCTGTTGTAAGTGAAAAAGAATCTTGAATTCAGGCTGTGTGCCCACATTATTATCAAATGAAACTCTTATTTTATCTGTATTCTTTGGGTACCAGCAATATTCTGGAACATTTCTAATCTAGGATTGCTGCTTCCAAGATGACAGCATAAAGAACATTTGAGGAACTTACACATGCTATCAAATCTGAAAGCAATCAGTTTTTAAAAGAATGATCCATTCCTCTCACTGTAATCACTATTTTTTGAAAGAGGGAATGTTGGGAATTACAACAACTACTAAACTGTGTAGGTTTAACTGTCAGGGATTAGAAGGCAGAAACATATTGAGGACACTAAATTATTTTGTTATTTTGTTCAAATGATCAGCTCTGCAATAGTTGATTTTTTTATTGCCATCATTAGGCTTAGAAGTCAACTAGTCACTTGATAGATAGAAGTACTATCTTGCTGCACCTGGACAAAAAGAACCGCCAACACACTTACAGGCTCTGGGATGACATTCTCAGCAGCACAGCTGTGGAAAGGGATCTTGGAGTCATAGTTAATTCCAAGATGAACATGAGTCATCAGTGTGACAAAGTGATCAACAAGGCTAACTGCACTTTATCATGCATTAGCAGATGTATGATGAACAGGTCCAGGGAGGTGATGCTTCCCCTCTATGCGGCACTGGTCAGGCTGCAGGTGGAGTACTGCGTCCAGTTTTGAGCGCTGCACTTCAAGAGGGATGCAGAGAATCTTGAGAGGGTTCAGAGGAGGCCACTCATATGGTCAGAGGCCTGCAGGCAAGGCCTGTGAGGAGAGACTGAGTGACCTAGATCTCTTCAGCCTTTGCAAGAGAAGGCTGAGAGATGATCTTGTGGCTGCCCATCAGGGGAGGGCAGCAGGGAATAGGAGATGCTCTATATACCAGGGCACCCCCTGTAATAACTAGGAACAGTGGCCAAAAATTAACAAAGAGCAGATTTAGGTTGAACGTTAGAAAGAGCTTCTTCACAGTAAGGGTTGGCAGAATCTGAAATGGGCTTTCCAGGGAGGTGGTGCTCTCCCCTACCTCAAAAGGAGCCTGGACAAGCACCTAGCTGGGGTCGCCCAGGGCAGGGGTCGGACTTGATGATCTACTGAGGTCCCTTCTGACCCTAACATCTATGAATCTATGAAAAGTGGTTCATATCTGCAGTTCCTGTTTCTCTCTGTCCTCTGAGTCAGTAGGCTAATTCTACTCTAGAAGATGTCAATGACTTTATCTGAATTTGCCTTAGTATAAGAGTACAAACTGGATACAGAATATCCAGTACACTGTTCATATTTGACATATTTTCTTCCCAAATATAGGGGGTAGACACTTTTTTAAAGAGATCAGATATTCTGATCCTAGATTCTGATATTGCCATCAAAAGACAAGGAGGTACCACAGCCCATAGGCCCCTGTATGAGTTAAATTCTGCCTTTAGATGTATGAAACTGCATACAGTGCCTACCATCTGAAAATAGGTTTTGGGCCTGTATGCTGGTTAACACTGAGCTGATTAACAAGCAGCCTGTCAGTTTGCTCTCTCCCCCTGCAGCCACCTGCTTGTAGAGTTATTTTGATACATTGTCTCTCAAAAGATTCTACCTGAAGCTTTACTCTGTATCATACACTGAGAAACAAAACAATGACCAATAGCATTTAACTTTCAATTAAACCCTTACATTACCTTTATTTCCCATGTTAGTACTAGCAAACATACAATCAAGGATCAGATTATTATTGGCACATATCTTCTAGTGATATAATTACAGACAATATATTATTCAACTTGCATCACGCTAGCAGTAGACAGTAATTGCCTTTAAATCATGGTCTGAAAAATCCAGTGCTAAGTAGATATTGAACCACATAGGAGCGCTGACCACAACACTAGCAACTTAGTCCTGCCATAATACCTTGCTGCCAAGCTCATTACCCTTCAGATCAAAGGAACAACTTATAGATTTGAAAACATTTTTAAAATTCACTTTGAATATTGGTTATATCTTTATTTGGAAATCTAGTGGTAGGGCACAGTGTCATTTTAAAGACACTACTTTGAAAGGTGACTATAACAATGTCATGTAATTTGCACTGCAGGGGCTTATAGATTGACATACTCAGTTTAGAAGTGAAAAGATTGCCTTTTCTAATTATCAATGCTGTAGACTTACCCCTACATTTGATTATTACACTGGGTCCTTCCCCACCTGTAGGTTGAGTATAATAAAAATTGTTTATGAGCACAATTGTGTGTTCAATAGGTTTGTAGTTAGGTGGTGCTTCATTAAAGGTGCATAGGATACCTGTGAGATTTCAGGCCAAATGTAATGGATAAATTTGAACTTGGACCTCCCTGAGCCCTGGTCCTATTGATGGCAATGGTAAACTTCCTAATGACTTCAGTGCTGCATGGTCAGGCCCCAAGAGATCACTGTCTCTCATATTAAGCTTCATAGGTGGAGTTGGCAGAGGAACCTGACTGGAACCCCCTTGGTATAAAAGAGGAGAGGCTTTTGGAAAGGCAGTCTTTTCTAGTGTAAGGGAGCAGTGTGTAGGTGGTCTTGTCTAATTGTTAGGCCACCAAAGGAAAGCAAGGCCTGAGGCTGAGTCAAAGGGCAGGAGCCCTATACCAAAGCCAGAAGGAGATCCAGAAGCAGAATCCATGACACAGTCCAAGGTCTGGATCTGGTGGTCAGATGCAGAGTTCCAATCCAGGGGGCAATCCCTATGGTGAAGTCCATAAACAGAGCCAAACCAGGGTCAGGAGCCAGGAAACAGAACCGCAGGCAATTCCAAAGCCAAAGGCCAGAAATAAGCCAAAAACCAGGGTCAAAATCAAGGAGAACCAGAGAAAACAGGAGACTTGCCACAGCAAAACTGTTGACTGGCCTGCAGACCCAGAGTCCCAGCTGGTGCTAATGGATAGGTGGTGCTCCCAGCAAGCAATTAGTAGTTTGCTGCTACTAAACTGAGGCAGAGTTCAGTAGCTGGGCTTGCTGCAGGTGCAGCTGCTGTGGTACTTGGCTCAGGCTGGACTGCCGGTTTAGAATCCCTGATAGCCTGGGCCCAGGCTGGTCTGCCTGATGACTGTCCCTGACACCTAGGGCATCATGCCTTTAGAATTTGTCTTATTCTTTGATCAGTAATACTCTGAATCATTAATCTGTATGTCACACAGCAAAGCCCTTCTTGTCTTCCTGACCTGTGAGGAAAGAGCATACAAGTGGAAGGCAGCTCCAAGGTCATCGAGTCTAGTCTCCTGCTATGTGACTATGTAGAGGGGATTCTCAGAAGTGTTTCCTTTTGTTGGAAAGTTCAATTTATTTTCTTTTTTTTGCCTTTAAAATAGTATGTTTCTAGTAGTAATTGGGAGTCTATTTATTATTTATTGTGTACCTTACATGTTTTAAAAATGAGTGATTATGTCTTAGGACAGGAGTTATTTTGTATAAATTCCAAATACATAAATAGATGTTCATAGTTCCCAAATCAATGCTGAGGTCCATAACTCATTGTTACATTATAACACCAAATCCTGAATTGATGATCAGATGAATTGTGAAACGATGCAGCCCACCTGACAAAGAGAGGGAAGAATATCTTTGTCTGCAGGCTTGCTAACCTGGTGAAGAGATATTTAAACTAGGTTCACCAGGGGAATAAGATAAAATTCAAGACATAAGTAAAGAGCCTAAGGACCTGGATAAAAACTCAGCAAAGAAAAACTATAACTGAAGCCTTAGCAATGTTCTCAGGGAGAGGATAAAACAGTCAGTTAAATACCTAACATAATAAACTATTGTGAGAAGTATGAGGAGCAAACATTCTTCCAGAAACAATTGGAGGTCCTAATACAAGCACAAAATTATGATGGGATTATAGAATCCATATGACTGGACTATGGTCATGGATGGCTATAGTTTGTTCAGGAGAGATAGGCAAAAACTAGGGCGATGCAAAGTTTTGCCAGCTGTTTTGTTTTGACGCTGTTTCGACTTGTTTCAAAATGAAATGAAGGGCTTCGAAACAGCCTCAAAACAAAACGAGGGCAGTTAAAACATTTTGAAAGTTTTGAAATGTTTTGAGTTTCAAAGCAGCAGCCAGATGGTGGGAGGCAGAGGAGAGCCAGAGCTGTGCTCTGAGCAGCTCTGCAGCCCCATGTGGCTCATTCCGGTGGGGAGCGCAGTCCTGGCTCTCCCCACCTTCCACCACCGCGTTGCGCTCTAGTCCAGCTGCATGGAGCTCAGCCTGGTGGCAGAAGGTGGGTGGAGCTGGGGCTGTGGTTTGCCTCCCTCCACCAGGCCCAGCAGCTCCCAGCACTGGTCCCAGGCAGCAGCGGCAGCCTCCCGCCCACACCCATGGGAGGGCTGCAGGGCTCTGCTGGACTTCTTCTAGGGGTGCGGGCCCCCAATTTGCCTGTGATCACAGGGGGCTGTTCCTTCTCCGGTTTCATGCTTCCCCGTGATAGCCTGTGGGCAAAACGTTGAAACTGTTTTGACGAAACGAAATGGAACCGTGCTTTTGAAATGAAACTAAACTCGAAACGAAAGACTGTTCTGTCAAAACGGCGAAACAGAAGTCAAAGCAGAACGGTGCTGTTTTGCATAGTCCTAGCAGCAAGGTGTTACCCTATAGAGAAAGGTGATGTTCACATGTTCTGAAGCACAGTATAAAGTGGAAGATAGGCCTGTTGAAAGTCTCTGTGTAAAGGTCAGAGGGAAGAGCAACAGGTGGATGTCATGGTGGGCATCTGCTACAGACCACTAAACCAGGAGGAAGAAGTGACCAAAGCCTTCGTTAAACAAAGGACTGAAGCTTCTATTGCAGGACTTCATTCTCATGAGGGACTTGAATTATTGTGACATCTACTGTGTGGAAAACACAGTAGTGCACAAGCAGTCTAGCAAAATCCTGGAGCCTACTGAGGATAACTTTTTTCATACAGATGATAGAGGACAGGTGGGATGAGGAAGCTCTTGACTTACTTCTTACAAACAGGGAAGAATTTTTTGAGAATACGAAGGTGGAAGGTAACTTGGGTGACAATGGACGTGTCTACACATGTAAATGCTGTGGGGTGAGTTTACTCTAAAGTAAACCCACCCCAGGCAAGCAACATAGATTCATAGATTAAGGGTCGGAAGGGACCTAGTAGATCTTCTAGCCCGACCCCCCGCCAGGGTGGGAGAACAACAAAAAAACCCAAAAAAGAGAAACGGGACTCAAATGAGTCCAGCCAGGTAGGCATCCAGCCTCTTCTTAAAGACCCCCAGGGTAGGGGCCAGCACCACTTCCCTTGGAAGTTGGTTCCAGCTCCTAGCCGCCCTAACTGTGAAGTAGTTCTTGCGGATGTCCAATCTATACCTCCTCTCCATCAACTTGTGCCCATT
>NW_017729034.1:92684888-92690145 GCF_001723915.1 Gavialis gangeticus
CCTGAAAATTCCCTGTCCAGCTCCTCCTCTTGGTTGGGGGGTCTGTAGTAGACCCCCACCGTCAAATCCCTCTCCCCCTGCCCCCCCTGAATCTTGACCCAGAGCACTTCAGCTTGCCCTTCCTCTGACCCCATTCTGCTGGCAGAGGATGTGTAGTGCTCCTTGACATAGATTGCCACCCCCCCTCCTTTCCTACCTTCTCTATCGCGCCTGTACAGCCTATAGCCCCTAATGTTAACTGCCCAGTCATGGGACGAGTCCCACCACGTCTCTGTCAGCCCTATGACATCTGGGTTTGAACTAGCTATTCTGAGGGCGAGTTCCTCCAGTTTGTTCCCCATGCTACGAGCATTGGTGTACAGGCATTTAAGGCCTTGCAAGACTGTGTGCGCCCCCCCCCGATTAGGAAGACTATCAGGACCCCCATTACTTACCCTTGCCCTCCTTGCCCTGATGGCGTCTCCTTGTCTTCTGGCAGCCCCCTCCCCTGGCATGTGCAGGGATGTGGGAGCAGATCAGTTGCTCCTGGCAGCGATCTGCTCCCACCCCCTCTGGCCCTGCACTGGCTCCCTCCAGCAGCCAAAGGAAGCTCTAGGCTCCCTGTAGCAGGGCACTAAGGTGCCTGCTACTTGAAGAGCAGGAATGGCCACCAGGTGCCGGTTGCCAGAGCAACCAGGAGGAGCTGGGGTCCCACACCTGTTGAATCAGCTGACTGGAAGGGGCAGGGCTCACTCCTATAAAGCACAGGCTGGAGGCCAAGAGAAGGGGGTCTTGGCTGGCGGCAAAGGAGAAGGAGTGCTGCCTAAGTAAAGGGGAAAGGCCTGAACACGAGCAGTTTGTTATGCTGGTGAAGGATGGAGCACCCGCGGAGAGTGACTCAAAGGAGGTTATCCCAGTGGTTTAGTTTTGTGTTATAGCCCATGGGCTTGTGTTATAGTTTTCTGTTGTCAACTGGAGGACCAGGTGAGGTTATAAGGAGATGGAGGAGGCCTCATAGGGGAACCACGTCAGTGTGGGAGCCCCAGCCCCAAGAGAGAGGGCAGTGTGAGAAGCCCCGAGAGAGAGGGCATTGCAAGAAGACATCCAATAAGACTAAAGAATGTCCAGTACATCTGCAAGGCTTGGGGCATGGTACAGGGATGGTTGGAGCCATGCATAGCTCATAAGGCTGGGGTGCACCTAAGTCCCATTCCCGAAGACGGACTGGTATAGCACAGGAGAACCGTAGCCAAGGAAACTAAGGGTAGCTTCCCTATTTTACATTTAAAACCAAAGACATGGCGGGCGAGATTGCGAGGTGCAGACAGGCAGCTTGGTGCGGTAGAGAGGGTAACAAAGGGGGAGCACGGCGACCCTGAGGTTCCCGTCCTGTCACACTCCCCATGGGTGCTAGGAAGATTGTTCCCTGCCCATGGAGGGCTGCCTGCTGCTGAGGTGGGCTCCACCACCAGAACCTGTGTGGGTACAATGTCCCCTTGCCCTGGCAGCAGGGAGCTCCTGGCCCTGGCTCCCAATCAGAGACTGTGGACCTGGCAAGAGCTTCAAGGTAGAAGCAGGTCCCAGCCCCCTGCCCTGATCTGTCGGTAGGGCAGCTAGTAGAAAGCCTTTGGCTGGGTAGGGATTTCCCACCCACCTGGGGGCTAGCTTCTTCACTGATGGAATGGGGCAGGGGGCTGGGACCTGCCCTCCCCTACAGCTCCAAGCCCTTTGCCTTGAATACCTGATTGAGGCATGGGGCTGGGACCTGCTCCAGAGTGGGACAGTTCCCAGCCCTGCTTCACGATTGCACGTGGGGGCTGGGGATTTTGTTCCCAGCCCCTGCTCCATAATTGCAGAGCAGGGGCTGGGGATCCTGTCCCCTGCCCAGCTCCACGATCGTTCCACTATCATGGACATGGATATGTCCCCAGCCCCTCCTCCACGATCATGATAGGAAGCAGGGACTGGGAGCTCCCTGCTGTCTGGGCACTGGGACATTGCTCCTGCTTGCTCCTGGTCAGCCATCAACGCATGCCACATGGTGCAGTAAGTAATCATGAGTAAATTTGCTACTTGTATTTACAAGTGGCATGACAAACTTACCTGATCGAGAGCCAACATGTCCAGGGGCTCAAGAATCTTCAATTCTGATTGGTGGATCAAATTCACCAATCAGAAACAAGCTGGAGGAAAGTGGGCACCACCCCTTTCCCAAAGGGGGGGGAAGAGGAGCTCCCTGACTAGACTGTGGAGTGCAGCATGACAGGTCCACTGGACTTCAGGGGCGGAACCCCCAAAGCATATAAAAGGAGTGCGTGTTTGGCATGCTCGAGAGAGTTGTGGTGAGGGACAATGAGGAGAGAGAAGCTCCGGAGACAACTGTCCTCAGGACCCCACCTGAGCCTTGACAGTGCACGGATCAGTGCACAGCACTCAGCCTCTAGGAGCTGCTCAAGGTGGCTTGAGCCTGCAAACCTGGTGTGTGGATCAGCACATGAAGAGCCGGCCCTGGGAGCAGCTCAAGGCTGCTCAAGTTAGCCCCAGCTCTAGGCCAAGTAACCGGACCCTGCAATGTGGCTCCACATTAAACTAAAAGAGCCCTGGTGCCCAGAGCAGGGTCCAGGAAAAGGAAAGACCCCTGGCGTGAGGCTGGGGAACCAGAGCCAGTAAGGGCTCAACTCCTATAGAGGCACCCTAGGTGCCCAGTATGGGGCACCAGGCCATCAAGAGGAGCTGGAGGCACCACTGAAGACAGGCCCTCATGGGACTGGCCACCAGGGGATGAGCCTTGGCTGCCTCAGAGCAGAAGCATGAGTTGCTGGGAAGTGGGTTGTGCAGGGGAGGTGGGCTTGGGAGAGGAAGGTCTCACCCTCCTCCATTGTGGGAGGGGGCGTTTCCAGATCCTGGGGCCCTAAAAGAGAAGGTCTCCAAGGAACACCCTGTGGGGTGCTGAGTGCACACCCATATTCTGTGACTGATGTTGCTTTGTATTATAGAAGTTAGTACAGTTATGGGTACTCCTTAAGGGGGTTTTTATGGGTTTATCTGTCTTCATTACCTATATGTGTTTACTGCCTATTATTGGAACGAACTTACCTGTATTGTTGCCTGCGTGTTTTTATTTCATTGCTACCTAAACTTACCTGGGTTTATCTAAGTTGATGGTTATATATGTTTATTGTGTTGATTCCTTGACTTACCTGTTTCAGGGTGTTAATGTTCATTTTGTGCAGGGGGGTTAATTATTGCCTATTCTGTGAATCACCCGGTTAATGTTTTGTAGTCCCTCAAAGTGGTGCAATGTGTTGATTGCAGGTTATTGTATATTGTGTCCCATACTAATTCTACTGTAAATATTTAATGTCTCTTATTCATATTTATTTTTGTTTAGCAATAGATATATATATAATTAATCACTTTGTCTCGGCCTGGCTCTGTAGAGAAGAGAGGGAACTGCTCCCAGGTGGCAGGCTCCTCTCACAGCACTCTTACCTGACCACCCCATCCCTACCACTTGCAGACTGGGCACACCCCAAGGAGGGCACATCCCTACAACAGGTAGCAAATTTACTCATGATTAGAGCAAATTACTCTGTAGTAAGCATCTGCACATATAAATGAAGGTGCTTACTGTGCAGTAATTTGCTTTAAATTTTGAGTAAAGTATCCTGTGCAAATGTGCCCTCTGACCATGAAATGACAGAGTTCAAGATCCTAAGGAGCGGAAGAAAAGAGAGTAGCAAAATAAGGACATTGGACTTCAGAAAAGCAGACTTTAATGAACTTGGGGAACTGGTGGGCAGGATCCCTTGGGAGGCAAGTCTGAGGGGGAAAAGGAGTCCAGGAGAGCTGGCTGTACCTTGAAGAGGCCTTTTTATGGGCACAAGAGCAAGTTATCCTGATGCAATTGAAGAATGGGAAGTGCAACAAGAGGTCTGGGTAGGCAGCAATCTCTTCAATGAGCTGAAACTCAAAAAAGGAATCCTATAAAAAGTGGTTTCATAGTTTCATAGTTTCTAGGGTCGGAAGGGACCTGAGCAGATCATCTAGTCTGACTGGTTGTAGTACTGGGGAAGAGTATAAGAGTATCATACAGGTATGTAGGGATAAAATTAAGAATGCCCAGGCACAGTTAGTGATTCAGCTGGCAAGGTACCTAAACAGCAATAAAAATGGCTTGTACAAGTATGTCAGAAGTAAGAGGAAGACCAGAGAAACCATAAATCCATTACAGAATGTGGAAGGCAATCTAGTTATGAATGATTCAGAGAAAGATGAAGTATTTAATGCCTTTTTTTTTTACTTCAGTCTTCACAAATAGGGGCAGCTACCCGATGATGACTGCAGTTGTCAGCAAAGATATGGAAGGAGACAAACAGCCTAGAGTAGTAGAAGAGCAGGCTCTAAGGGATTACTTAGAGAAGCTAGAGGCTTTCAAGTCACCAGAGCTGGATGTGGTGTGTCCTAGAGTACTGAGGAATTGACTGAGGTAACTTCAAAGCTGTTGCCTATCCTCTTTGAGAACTCATGAAGGTCAGGTGATGTCCCAGATGACTGGAAAAGGGAAAATGTGGTGCCCTTTTTAAGAAAGGGAAGAAGGAGGATCTGGTGAACTGCAAGCAGCCAGCTTGACCTTGATATGTGGAAAGTTCATTGAGCAGGTCCTCAAGGAATCTATTGTGAAGCACCTAGAGAAGAACAAAGTGATCAGGAACAGTCAACCTAGATTTACCAAGAGTGAGTCATACCTGACCAACCTAATTTCTTTTTGTGATAAGGTGACACACTCTGTGGATAGAGGAAGAGCAGAGGTTATGATATACAGTGACTTTAGGAAGGCTTTTGGCACTGTCTCTCAAAAGTCTAATTAACAAGCTAAGGAAACAGACTAGATGAAAATACTGTAAGGTAGATTCATAACAGGACAGATTGTTGTGCTCAACAAGTACTTATCAATGGCTCAATGTATAGTTTGGAGGAGGTATCTAGTGGGTTTCTCCAGGGGTCTGTCCTGCATTGAGGATTGCTTAATATCTTCATTACTGACTTGGATGGGATTGAGTGAATGCTTAGAATATTTGTGAATGACACCAAGTTGGGTGGAGTTGCAAATACTCTAGAGGGTGGATCTAAGATCCAAAATGACCTTGATAGATTGGAGAAATGATCCACAATCAATCAGATGATATTAAACAAGGGTAAGTGCAAAGTTCTGCACTTGGAATGGAATAACTGCATGTAGAAATACAGACTGGGGAACGACTGGCTAGGCTTCTGT
>NW_017729034.1:92695145-92719380 GCF_001723915.1 Gavialis gangeticus
GTCGAAGGCCTTCCAAAAGTCCAGAAAGACTATGTCCACTGCCACCCCTGCGTCTAAGAATTTGGTGACCTGGTTGTAGAAGGCCACCAGGTTGGTATGACAGGACCTGCCCCTAATGAACCCATGTTGATTGCCCCTAACCATAATCTCCCCTGCTGGCCCTTCATGGACATGTGCCAGAATAATTCTCTCAAATAGCTTGCCCAGGACTGAGGTAAGACTAACTGGCCTATAGTTTCCTGGGTCCTGCTTCCTCCCCTTTTTGAAGATGGGAACCACGCTGGCCCTCTTCCAGTCTTCTGGCACCACACCAGAGCACCACGAGTGCTCGTAAAGCCGTGCCAGGGGTCCCGCAATGACCTCAGCTAATTCCCTCAGTACTCTAGGGTGGAGATCATCTGGACCAGCTGATTTGAATACCTCCAGTCCTTCCAGAAGTTTCCTAACTAGTTCCTTACTAACCCTTGGCCTAGGTGTGCCTCCCCTGGGGTCTAAGGGGGGCCCAGAGGGAGGATGACTGTTCCGGTCCCTGCTCAGGAAAACAGAGGCAAAGAAATTGTTAAATATGTTGGCTTTGTCGTCTGGTGTAATGACCAAATTTCCTAGCATGTTCTGCGGGGGCCCCACGTTATCCGGAACCTTCTTTTTGCCCCCTATGTATTTAAAAGAGGACTTCTTGTTGTCTGGGAAGCTAGTCCCAGTTCCATCTCCGCCTTGGCCTTCTTGACTGCCCCCCTGCATCCCCGAGCAACCGCAGTATAATCCTCCCTGGTGATGGCCTCCCTTCCATTGGGTATGCGCCTCCCTTTTAGCTAGGAGACATCCCGGATGCTTTTGGTGAGCCATGGGGGCTTTTGCACCCTCCTGTCCCCTTTGATCTGTGTTGGGATTACCTCCCTTTGGGCCTGGAGGATCGTCTTCTTAAGGAGCGACCACTCTTCTTGGACACCTGGCTCCCCTCCCCTCTGGGACCTCAGTGCTTCCTCGACTATTCTCCTTAGCTCATTGAAGTCTGCCCTCCTGAAATCTAGGGCTGCTGCCTTGCTGCAGGCCTTTGCCACCTTGCGCTGGATGGTGAATTTAAAGGCCATGGTTTGAAATTCCCGTCACTGCCCCAATAGCCAATCAGGCGCTCCGGTCTTCCGGGAAGTGCCTGCTGGCAGTCCCACCCCCTATGCTTCCCCGCTGGGGGGATCCGGTGCCTCCTGAGCCTGCTCCCTGAGGGTTAACCCCAGGGGTGCTCCTTGGCTTGGGGGGACAGTCCCCACTAGCCCTCCCCCTGTTTGCGCGCTCTGTTCGCGTGGCTCGGGAGCGTGGCTCCCTACCGGCTCAGTTAAGAGGGATCCAGGGGGCTTGCCCTCTGGATCCGGTTCAGCTGTGTCAGTCCCTCTGCCCCACTTACTTTAGGGGGTTCAGCTGCTGCTGCCCCCGCTGCTGGCTCTGCTGCTGCTGCAGTCACCTCTGCTTCGAGTCAGGTAAGGGGGCACACATGCGTGCAGGACACATGTGTGCCTGGATCCCTCCTCTTCTCCCTGCTCCTGAGTAGACCATGAGCCAATAGGTTGCAGGAGACTATGAGCCAATAGTGTGCTCTTGCTGAAGAAAAAGCCAACAGCATACTAAGTTATATTTAAAAAAGTGTTACTTGCAAATTAAGGAAAGAGATTCTTCTACTCTAGTCAGCACTGGTGAGGACTCACCTGGAATACTATGTCCAGTTTTGGGCCTCTCACTTCAAGAATAGTGTTGGAAGCTTGGAAAGAGTTCAGTGCAGAACAACAAAAATTATTAGGGGTCTGTGAGGAAAGACATATGAGAAAAGGCTGAAAGAACTAGTTATTTAGTCTGGAGAAGGGAAGATGGAGGGGAGATTTCATAACAGTCTTCAAAGGGGTAATTACAGACCAGATGGAAATGGGCTTTTCTCTGTGATCATAGGAGACATGACTAAGAACAATAGCTTCAAGCTTCAGCAGGGGAAATTTATGCTGGAGATTTGGAGGAACTTTCTAACTATGAGGGTGGTCAAGCACTGGAACAGGCTACCTAGAGAACCTGTGGAATCTCCATCCTTGGAAGTTTTCAAGAGTGGGTTAGACAGACATTTGGCTGGATTGGTTTAGTCAGAGACAATACTTCCTTGAGCAGGGGGTTGGACTAGATGATATTGTGTCATCCCTTCCAGCCCTATTTTCCTATCATCCTATGATGTACATTTGCACCATAGTGATGTTTGGATGATATCAGGATGTCATAACTACCATGTATATCTTAAATTCACAAGAAGTAGCCTCCCTATCCTCTTTACATTGTCTTACACCCAATTGATATATTTCCCATATATGTACTGATCTATTTTTTAGTTATATACAAAAACACTACTTTTAGTTATAAAGTTTATTTGTACACAACAATTGAGCACTCAAGCAACAATAATTCAGCTCCAGAGGATGTGTGCATTTGGTTCCTCCAGACTGGCTGCCTTTCCCTGCTCTTGCACAGCACATTCAGCTTCCCCTCCTTCATCTCAGCTCCTCATCTGGTCTGCCTCCCTTTTCTTTCTCCTCAGGGATTCCTAATTTCATTATCTTTGTTCAGACAGTCCCAGTCTCCCATATATCACAATTTTCATTCCCATTTTCTCTTCTCTCCTGATAGCCTCTGGTCTAAGGTATCCTCTCATGCACCTTACACATATCCATGTATGTCGGCTTCCCAGTTTGGGAATCTTGTGCACACTAGTTTCTTCCTACATTTTGCCTCAGCCTATGAGGATGTACAATGACAGTACAAGGGGGGCAGTCCACCTGTTCTCAGTTCCTGTGTCTAAAACCAGATCTGGCACAATGTGAAATAATCCGCATCAGCAGTTGAAGAGAAAATCCTCCTCAAATCTCTGCAGCTTTGAGTTAGAACATGTTCACCCTAAATTAAATGTTTAGAGGTGCTAGCTGTCCCTATAGATGATGTACAAACTGCTATTTTTCAGAGGCTTATAACCTGGCCAAGTTCAAACAAGATTTTCATATGAACAAGTAGCACATCCCTGACATAATAGCCACTTCCCTTGCATCGCATTTTCAAATCCCTGCTCCAAAAAATGGGGACTATGGAGCTTCTGAAAGAAAGCCACTGGAATGTTTAAATCTGAGTAAGAGAATATACTTTTCATTAGCCTCATTCTCAGAAACAGCTGACCCGATCTGACTTAAATTTCATCCAAAATAATAAAACAAAAAGTCTGAGGCAAACATCTAGCCTGGGCAGTTTCAACCCAACTGATTACTGTTTGGTAAAGTTATAAGCAAGTGAAAGTAGAGGCTTATCCTGGATAGCCCTGTCCATGTGCAAACCAGTCTTATAACTGACACACAGAGCATCTGCAAGTGCATTTAAGCACAATTAAATTTAATGTGCATTAAGCTAATGCGCATGACATGATTTTTGGCAGGTGTCTACACATGCAGGGACTTGGCATTATAGTTAGTGCACTTGGCACTGAAATTAATGCCAAGTCCCTGCAGCCCTGCTACGTGTCCCTAGTGCAGGGGTGGGCAAAATACGGCCCACAGGCCATTCTATCTAGCACGTGGGGCACCTAAAAAGTTTAAAAGATTAATATTTATCTGCTCCTCACTGCCTGTCAAAGATGACAGAATCCTGGGGCAGTAGGACCCAGGGGAAGCCAGGAGGACTCACCAGCAAGACCAGCCCAGCCCCATGCCCCCCAGCCCCCTCAACTCATTGCACACATGTAGACACGCACCCATAATGGACATTAAATTAGGCTAATGTGCATTAACACATCTCATGTAGATGTACCCACAGTAATGGTGTTATAAGCTTTATCATAGTCTTGTTTATGTTGGAATAAAATATAATAAATGGTCATAATCTATGTACATTTATATATTTCCTTACTTTACCTGAGTAAATTTGGTTTGAGGAGCTAAGTATTACATTGTTCTTAAATATAAACTACCTCACTGGTTTCTTCGTTTATTAGAAACCTCCTTCAATAACTGTAGAAATCAGAAGAGAGATTATCATTGTCCTCAGTGGGTGCAGCAGAGCACAGCAATGTTTCATCATTAATATACATCAGTGCATCTATCAGCATAGCAAGATTCCAGTTTTATTCAAATTGTTTGGGTTTATATAAACACAATACAGACATAATGTAAGCTAGCATCTCTTTTGTTCTTTAAAATATGTTTTGAAAAATATTTTCCAGGCTCTGCTTTTCATTCCAATTTCAGTAGGCTGCAAAATGTGGTAAACTAATTTGCTATCATCAGCTAATGAAACTGGGCAGGCTTCTATCCACACAGAGCCTTCATCTCCATTATGACATTGATCTGCAGGATGGAGAAGAGATAACTCACTGGTTATCACTACCATATCCAAGGTGAACCTCAACGTAACATGTATATTTCATAGGAGAGCTGATCCTTCAATATATCTAAATTCACCCACAAGGATGGGTGCAATAACTCATGCATCTTCTGTCATCATTCCTCAAGATTAATGCCATAACTAGAGGCTAGTCATTGGGGGTGTACAAAGCGGGCAGCATTCGATTTGGATGGGACAGTGATTCAATTTGCTGATTCAGATCACTGTCCTGATTCAATTCAGCTGAATATGAACCTGAAGATTTGATTCCAATTTGGACAGTCAGAGATTTGGTCATAGACACAGCTTTATATGTTTTTTTTCTACGTACGTCAAGGTACTAGGCTCAGCTCATGAATGCTGAGTTGGTGGGGCGGATGAAGTGTCCCATGGGAGTGCAGGGGTGTCCACTGCCGAGCATGCAGGGGATCCCACCCCTAACACTGCACCAGCTCAGTGATCGCCTGTGGGGGGACCCTGGTTGCCCCCCCAGACCCAGGAGACATCAGTCACCAAGCTGGGGGGTGGGTGGGAGGTCCCCTGCACGCTCCATAGTGGACCCGGAAGTGGACTGGAAGTACTTCTGGTCCACTTCTGGGTCCACCGTCAAATGTGCGGGGGACACCCCCTGCACTCCTGTGGGGAACTCCATCCACCCCACCATCTTAGTGTTCACAAGCCGTGCCTGGTACCTCGAGGTATGTAGAAAAAACCTATAAAGTTGTATTTATGGCTGAATCATTGAATCTGTCTGAATCTCTTGGAATGGATTTGAAGGCTTCCGATTCGAGTCAGAGAGATTAACAGGTCTCCTGTTTCAATTTGGATTTGGAGATTTGGCCACTGAATCAGGCCCAATCTCCTCTGAATTGAATCAGAGACTGAAGTTTCGCACAGCCCTACTAACTAGTCATTATGCATGTGTGCAAGGGTGTATAGATTCTGTTTGCATGGTGCCATCAATCAAAGAACATCTCTAAGGGAGGCTTTCAGTGGATGTTACAGAAATGTGTTATGGGGAACCAGATCCTCTACTGATGTAAATCAACAAAGCTCTATTGAAGATGAGAGAGAAATCTGTCCATTGGAATTTGTGGTGACTGAGGATTTAGGCCTATAGTTTTTACAGTACACCTATGTTCTCATTCAAGATCCATTATTTCATCAGCTGATGTAAGAGAAACAGCAAAAGAGAAAAAGCAAGCATCTGGTGAAGCATATGGTATTTTACTTCAGTTTTCATTAATATAAAAAGTATAAAAATAAAGTATAAGCATGTTGTTTATTAATCTTTTAATGAATGATGTTTCCTCATTATTCCTATAATGAACCCAGCTAAATGTCACAGTAGATGAAAACAACTCGTCAGAAAGATAATTTTATTTCTGAAATAAGACATTTGAATTATGATGTATGGATTCATATCAGGCTGTATAAATGGCATTTGCCCTCTGTCCTGTTGTTAACACTGCAATGAGAATGATTCATTCCATTCTATGCATCCACAGAAAGATTGTGAGCTAATCACAGTGCAGAAAAACTGATCAGGAATGACTTTCCATATGACACGTGGGCATGTGTCATTCTGATCACTTTTCTGCGCAGCCCACTCTCAATTATTATTCACCCCACAAAAAATTACTCACTTACAAAGCAGCCCAAGATATGTTCATGAGGAAGCCTGGAAATACATTGGAAAAGCCAAATCCTCACAAAGCAAAAGAAAGTATTCTTAACATTTTTATTTATTTAATCATTTTTCTTTTTAACAGATAATGGGACTGGGTCATTTGAATTGATGGTTTTGTATTTATCCAACATCTCACAGTCTTGCTTTGGGATTCAATCATCTACAAAAGCCATTTATTGCTTCATAGATTCCTTCACTATGAGTATTATCTGCTAAATAATTCACTTCCCATTCTGCCTTATTGCATAGATTGCAAATGGTCTGCCTGATATTTAGAGACACTCTTTACATAAAACTTAGATATTTTAATATAGATACAGTTGAACCCTCTTGTGGAGTCAGGTTTGCTTCAAGAAAATTCCAGCATGGCGGAAAATTTACTCTGTCATGTAGGAACAATTTACCTTGTGATTTGTGGTTGAATCATGAGAAAGAACATCTTTGGTGTAGTCTGTATTGTTGGAAGAACATATAGAGGCAATTAAATCACTTTTATTTCCTTGATGCTCTTGTGATTTGTTCTTTTTGTATGTATAATTGGGGGCAGAGCAGATGGCAAAGGCTTGGCTTGTTGTAACATGTCCATAAAATAACCAAGGCTGTCAGCAATCCTTTTCTTTGTCATAGAAACTGAAATAATTCCTAAATATACTCCTGAATTATAACTGTGGTTGGGGGGAATAGGAGATTATTATTTATAGTTTGTGGAGCAGTGGGCATGTCTACACGAGACGCCCACTGCACAGTTGTTACTGTGTAGTTATTTAGTACTTGCATAACCAAGTAATAAATGACTGTGCAGTAACTGGTGTTACTGCTCAGTAGCATCCTGGCACACTTGCCTGGTGATGCTTACTGCATGATAGGTCATTAATACTATCCAGTAGTTAGTTACTACTGCGCAGTAATGTTGCATCATGGCTCATGCCTGGCAATACTACTGCACAGTAGTAACGAGCTACTGGGCCATAAGTGTCTCATCTAGGATGCAACCAGTAACACTTCATGGTCTGAACCAAGAGGAAAGCCCATTTGGATGAGAGATATTGTACAAACATATACTAAGAGACTATCCCTCACCACACCACACCAATAAAAAGTGAAAAAATGAAGAACGATCATGATCATGCCCATTTTATAGACAAAGAACTGTGCTATGGACAGATTAGGTGGTATGCCCAAAGCCACATGCAAAGTCTGTGATGATAACATTAAAACCGCCAGATATCCCTACGGCCTAATTTTAGCCCTATAAATATAACTTCAACCCTTCCTTTTAAATGGTCACCATTTAATAAAGTATGTACTGCATTTTCTGAGAAACACTATAGCTTTTTCCCATAAATGAAGAGTAGGTAAGCAATGTATGGCACTAGGCTACAACTATGCCCTTATACTATACTATACTATACTATACTATACTATACTATACTATACTATTTTCTCTGTTTCCTGAGAGAAGCACAGTGAAAAACGGAAATGAGGGTGAGTTCTGATACTGAGCTATAATAAATAATATAATAAATAATAGACTCCCTTTCTTATGATATTGTCAATGTTAAATGACTTTACAGACAGAAGGCTGCTCGTGATTTGCATGTTAATTTGCTTGCATCTGTAAAGACTATAAATCAGATTCCATCTCAGTAATTATGACAATACCATTGTCATACATACCAACATATGAATTCTTCCCAAACATTTCAAATGTCCAGAAAACAAAATCAGCTCAGGGCTAGGTGCTGCTATTGTATAGGTACAAAAAAGATTTCAGAAGAGCAATAAAATTAGCTGGAAGCAAAGACAAATGCTAAATGTTTCAGAGTGATGTGCTGACTGAGCACACAAGTGTCTAATAGCCATGCAAACTGAGTCTTCAGCATGTTTCAAAGTGTAATTGCATCTGCTCAGATAGAATAAATGAGCTTACAGAGCTCATGCTTTATTATAGCATTTTCTTCCCATGGTTTTCCTAAAGGGGGTTACCTCACAGGACAAATTAAATTATATACTTCTGATAATACCACTTCATTTATTGTTTTTTCCTCCAACACCTAGGATCTTTGTGGGGAACACAACTGCTAACTTAGGGTGCAGACAGACTTCACATATGAAACATTTCAAACTTCTCTGAAGCACCACAGAGACTGAGATATACTGAAGTGGTTAAAGCACTTCCAAATAGTATGCGCTGGGAAGAGGTATTATTTAGGTACACTTTATGAATTCTAATATCTGTTGACTGTATAGACTTTGACAGGAGATTCCTGGGTCTTTCAGCATCCCAGAGTGCTCCATTCTCTCCTTCCCCACATCCAGGGCAAACATTGTCAGTAGGTTCTCTCCTGCTGCTCTACCTCTGCTTTCCTGGAGCAATCCCACACTCTCTGCATCCACCCCAAGCAGAAATATTGGGGGGGGCACATGCCCCCCCCATTCCTCCCCTAGGGGGTCCACACACTGGCAGGGAGCTACCCCCCTCAAACCCTCTGGATGATGCATCCATGGCTCTACCCTGCTTCCTGCCCTGGATCTCATGCACTGCCCTGAGTGGCAGCACCCTCAGCCCCACTCCCTCCCTCACCAAGGGGGCCTTGATATGCATCCCCCATGCCCCTTCACACTCCAGAGGCTTACCTGTAGGGAGCTGCTCTCCATGCTTCCAGGCCGCGCGCACATGTATGCGGTGCCCCCCGTATCTTGCTCCCAGAAGCCCCAAGCAGGACTTTGCAGGCTAGAATGCTGCCCACCTGCAAGGAGAAACCTGCCATTTCCTGCAGGAACCTAAGCACCCAGGGGGCCCTGATTGGCAGGGACCCTGGGCTTGGGCCCTGTGGGCCCATGCAACAATCTGCCTCTGCCCCTAAGACTGGGGACATGACAGGAGCTGTATGTCTGACCAGCAGCTGAAATACTACATTTTTAAATTTTTCCAAGCCTGTTACACCAGGAAATGCTTCAAATTAATTTAGGATGTTATTACCTTTCTCAGTATTGTAAAGGTATTCATCAAGGTTGCTTTATAAAGGATCCACAGTCTTATAATAGAGCCAAATACCAATTCATGCACTGCTGCTGTCATGTGCCCATCAAGTGTTCCTAATATATAACAAATAATTATGCTTATATTTTTCAAGTCCCAGCTTTTCTCCAGTTTGTGCCATAACGGAGCATAGCAGGTCAATCTTTTCTTTTGTTTTCATCTAAACATTCTCATGAAATGGAAAAGAAGAGTCTCTGAGGAAGCACTCCCATTCTTTTTCTATACATAAGCATAACTGGTCTTCTAGGCTATCCTTCGTGAAGAGGATATTTGACTCAAAAATGCCCTAATGTATTGGCAGCTAATTTTTCTACAATTATGTCTGTCCTTTGTTAATAACACCTATTTCCTGTTTCATCTCTATGCTTCACAAAGAGTGCCCAGTGGAAAATAGTGACAAATGTGTAGTGCTGTATACTCATCTCTTGTCAACTTGTTATATCCATTTAGTATATAACTAAAGTCTGAGGGGACTGGCCTGGTCTTATAGCTGCCTAAGCATTAATCATTGCCCTGAGATCTTTTGTGTGAATGCCTGTTCCTGTAAGGCCATAATTAAACTCTCAGTTTTTCTTTAATCTTCTTTTAAGAAAGCTCCTATAGTTTGCTACCTTGCTTTCATGAATTCTTCTTCTCCTTTTGCTTCTCCTCCTCCACCACCACCGCCTTATATAGTCTGAACACCTAGGAAACTTAAAGAATAAACATCTCATTTTGCACGGTGCTATAACAGGCAAGTATGAGAAAAGGCAGTCCCTTATTCCAGAGTGTTTCACAGTCAAGCATTGACCCAAGGCACAGTAAACAGAGATAACACAAACAAGGGTGGAGTGCAGGCCAAGGTAAGAGTCAAAAGGAGCACATGACCTGTAGAGTATTCAATCCTGTTGCTGAACAGACTTCAGCATGGGCTGTACAAGTCCATCAATGATCCTAGAATATGTATTCACTGGATGAAGGCCCTGCTGCCACAGATTCCCTGCTATGGGTTCGATGTCTTCATCAACGACCTGAAAAATAGCTTAAAGTGCACCCTCAGCAAGTTTACAGATGACACCAAGCTGTGGGAGTAGTAGATGCATTGGAGGGTAGGGCTAGGATCCAGAGTGACCTAGACTAATTGGAGGACTGGGCCAAAAGGAATCTCATGAGGTTGAACAAGGACAAATGCAAAGTCCTGCACTTAGGATGGAACAATCCCATGCACTGGTATAGGCTGGGGGCTGACTGGCTGGGCAGCAGCTCTGCAGAAAAGGACCTGGGGGTTACAGTAGACAATAAGTTGAATATGAGCCAGCAGTGTGTCCTTGTTGCCATTAAGACTAACAGCATACTGGGCTGCACTGGTAGGTGTGTTGCCATTAAAACGCCAGTAGATTGCAACAGAGACATATCATTAGCCACAGGAAGCAGCTAATTTAAGTAGACTATGTATCTGTTCATCAATACAACTTCTATTCTGTTACTTTTATCTGTATAGACAAGAGGCAGGTTTCTACTTAAACCAAAAAAATAAATTTACAAAAAAATCTAAAATGCTCTCCACCAGTGTTCTGCACCCAAAGTGATCTGGAAAAACCTAAACCAGATAGATACATGGAGTAGCACATGCTTGCAGGCTTACTCTTCTGCTGGACTCCTCTAATCTTCCCTTGCTGCTTCTGTCTTCTTGAATGTCTTTCTCATTCCTCCACCCCTCTTTCCTAGCATTACCTCAAGAACTTTCCTTCTTCTTTCTCATAGGAGATAGACTGTCAGACTTCTTTTGTTTTTTTATTTCTTTGTTCAATGTTCTGTGTTTGAATTAGAGCTGGCATGAGTCATGACATGTGAATCAAGAGCCACAGCTTAACTTTCCCAGTAGTGGGAGGGCTTCATTCTCATTTTCAGTACTTGATCATGAAGTTCAGATTGCAATTCAAACATTACTAAAGCAAGACATGGGGGTGTGGACGTGGTGTTTTGCCTTGGGCTCATCTTTTCTGGCCTCTGTTTAATAACTGCAGCTCCTTATCATTCATTTATTTGCAGCGATCATATTTTTTCAGGGGAGGATGCCATTAAAGCAGGGCACTGGATGAGTCATGAGATAGAAACAGCTTAGCAGAGTGTATAAAAAAGACCATTTTACAGCACAGCATAGATAAGCATGGATTCTATTATCTATACTTTGTCAGCTCAGTACTACAGTAAATGACAAAACTTATTATTTAAATGATGTTTCTGATGCGGACATTTTTAGTCTATATTCTTCTCTCTGCATTTTTTTAAACTATCATGAACAAGAAATTTCAACACCAGAAAAACAACTTGGTTCAAACCACCATGAAAAAATAAGTGGATGTACATTTTAAATAGATGGTGATAAGCAGGGATCCTGGTTTTCTCAGATAAAAAAAAAAATCGCAAATTCTCTGACAAACCCCCCAAATCCGTTATTAAAATGAAAAGCCTTCTGCAGCCCCCCTCTAGCTCTGCTGCATCACTCACCCCCAAAGCCATCCCAACCCTGTTGGTGCCTCTCATTACCCCCACAATAGCCCCCCTGCTCTACTCATGCCTCTTCCCCCACCCACAGCCTCTGCCCCCTGAATCTGCCAGGGGGGGAGCTGCCAAGGCTATGGAGCCAGGGCCCTAAGTCTGCAGCTCCCCGCCCAGCAGCAGGCAGATGCAGCAGAAGCAGCATGGATCCAGCTCCCCCACTGCTCTTCCTGCTCCGGTAGGAGTGGGGTCAGCTCCTGGCCCCCCAGCCCTGCTGGTCCCCCCAGCTGTAACCCCCAAACCCCCAGCCCTGCCAGAGGGGCACCCAGCCCTCTGTAAGCCCCACTTACCTCAGGCTCCAGGATCGAAGAGTGAAGCTGAGCTTAGCAGAGCTATGGCTGACTGAGGGCCTCAGGCCCCACCCTTCCCCTCTGGGCAGGGCTGGGGGTTTCCCACCCTGTTTGCAAACAGCTCTTGCAGGCTAGAGCTCAACCAGCCTGCAGAACTGTTTGCAAAAGCAGGGAATTCATAGGTTTCTCTGCTAAAAGGAGAAATCCATGTTTTCCCTGATAAAAAGGGGAAAATCATGGTTTTCTCTGTTTTTCTGTGGGAAACAGAAAACCAGGATCCCTGGTGATAAGGTTCCTTTAAGCAATAACATTAATCACTGAGTTTGCAAAGAATTATGTAATACATGTTTATACTGTGAGCAGTACTATTGAATGCAATGGGTTTCTCATAGCTTCAATCATAGCTTAAGCATAGGTGTAAGTCTAAAATGTATCAAAGCCTCCTTCTTAATAGACACTGTTTCTTCTTTGAGTTTTCTATTCAATATTTTCAATTAAAAGACTGATTAGACCTGCTTAGATACTGTAATGATTAGCATGGCATAAAGCTAAGCATATCAGATTACCTTTTTGGCCCTAATGTAATGTTGTACAGAGCAATGCTTAAATCTGTTCTAAAGAATATGCAATTGAGTTTTAAAAATAAAAAACAGTGAAAATATTCTTATTCATTCTGGATATTGTAAACCCTCATTCTTTTTCCTTTTTTTTACCACTTTCACAGAATGTGACCTGCAAGGTCAAGGCAATTTCCATCTTTAATAAACCCTTGTCATGGTTCAGGGACCTTGGAATGTGGATGATCTTATAAATTGGATCTGCCTGGATCTCAAAACTCTGGATCTCATCACCCCTAGATCTGGGGAAGCAGCAGGTGTACAGCTTCTGTTGTACGTGTGACTTATAAGCAGAGCTGGTTGCAAATTTTCTAGTAGAGCAGTTTCTCACTGAAAAATGACAAAAGATCCATATGTGCCAAGGGAATCATTAATGTTTTGTGACTTTTTTAATAAAAAAATTCTGAAGCATTTTGTTTTGATAAGGTCAAGCCTCTGTTATGAGTTGATTATTTAATTGAAGTATTATATATATCAGGACTCTCTGACTGGTAGCTTATATTTAAATATGTTGGGTTATATTGTAGCTTGTAGAGTTTGTTGGCACATCTGCTGCATCTACAAACACAGCTCTGGAACCCAGGGGGTGAATGCCACCGCCACTCACCTGCCCCACTCCTCCCCCTCCAACTCTTTTGGTCAGTATTGGTAACTGAAAATCAATGGCAAGAGAAAATGGATAGAGGCATTCACTGCCTAGATTCCAGAGCCATTCCAAAGCAGTAGCTACAGTAGCCACGACAACAAGCCACCTTTCTGCCATGGGAGATGGGTCATCTGGAAAGAAGCTCTGTGGTCTGGATCCAGCCCTTGGGTCCAAATCAATTGGATGCCCCTGTGGTATATCATCAGAATGATAAATAGAATGAAGCAGACTGACCTTAACAAAATTAATTTTTAATTAAAAAATAATTCCTATTTTAGAAATGAATTTTTTCAGAATTTATTTTTCAGGAAATTTGAGCTTTTCATTCCATTTTAAACTAAAAGGAAATTTCAACTAGCCAGAATTTCCTACGTAATATAAATTTCATATCTCAGCCTACTCAACCAAGTCCTCTGCTGTTTCCTCTGTAGCGGGGAGATGCTACATTGATCCCAGCTTACAATTGCACCAAACATGACTGCAGTAAAAAAAGGCAAGCAAATAGGTGGGGGGGGGAGGGGGAGGTTCAGCACAAGACTATCTAAAAATATACATTACTATTACGTGTGTGTGTGTGATTCATACTTTCTTGGCCATATGTTATTCTCAGCAATTTGCAATTTAGATCAGTTCTTTAACACTTACATAGATAGATAGATAGATAGATAGATAGATAGATAGATAGATAGATAGTAGCAACAGAAGAAGAATTTTGCCTTTCAGTTCTCTTGCAAATATTCTTTATTGCCCTAGTTCTTGTTACTCTAGTTGTCATGATCCCTTTTAGTCTCTTGTTTTATTCTCCCAACTGATCAGACCCTTAGTCATATTTTAATTATGAAAGAAAGAGAAAGAAGAGGGCAGAAAGATGGCAATTGGTTTTCTGTGTGTAGCATCCTGCCATATTTAAGTAAACATAATTTTCAAGATTTATCTGATTACTTGTGATGGCACTTAAACCTCTGCCATTCCATTCTACATAAATTCAGTGCTGCTATCTACCTGGTAGTTTGCAGTAAGTAGAAAGAAATTCCTGTTATTTTAAGTATCATTTCCATTAGTCAGAAGGAGATGATCAGGTACTACCTCAAAGTCTACCATGAAAGACTCTTAGGCTAGGCACAGACAGTCAAAAAGCCCGAGGCTGAATTGGTTCAGTCTTTGCAGGTTAGTCTAAAATGCAGAGATTAAATTGAAACAGAAGTGAACAGACATTTACCTTTGATTCAGGAAATGCAGCCACATACCTGTAGTGGCTCAGACCAGAAGCCAGGAGGCACTAGAGCAGGGCTCTCTGCCTGTATGTTCACTTACTCTTCCTGCTGCCCCTGATGTCTCTGGGATTTGCAGTCCAGAATTACAACAGCAGGACTCTGCAGGGTTGCTCATCACTTCCTCTTCCTGCTTCTAGGTACCTCTGGGATTTGTAGTCTATAGTTGCAGCCAGCAGTAAGTTTAAATGAGGGAAGGGGTGTTTAACCTCCCTCCCTGGACCCAGACCCCAGCTGAGGTTTGCCTCGGGGTGGGCAGTCTCCCCCCCTGTAGACTGGGTTGTATCCCCTGCCAGGCTTGCCCCTCCCCCACCCCCTTATCATCCAGCCCTCACTGCTCCAGCTAGGGAGCAGAGGGGTGGGGTGAGTCCTGCTCATTGGAGTAGATAGCCCAGCCCAGGGCTGCAAACTGCTGGAGGACTCTGATTTAACTTGAACCAGGAAGGGGTGTGGGATAAGTTGCATAAACGAGTTTGACCCAAATCAGTTAAGTCTGATACTGTATTCAACCACGTTTATCTCAAACTGGTTTCAGGCATTTTCAAACTGGTTTATGTGCACCGAGTTTCTGTTCTGTTACAGGTTTAAACCAGTTTCTGATCACTTATATTAGTTTATGTGTAATGTCTGTGTCCCTAGTCTTACAGTATCTTTTTCTCAAATGGGATCTTTTTCTTTTACTCCCTTAACACCTTTTTTCTTTCCCTGTTTCCACTGAGCTTTCTCCCTCCCCCTTCCCCACTACTTCTACTATAATTGCTCTCTTTCTTCTGCACTAGTGCATTATTCTCCTGCTGCTTGGGTAGTACCCATGTATTTTTTCTTTGTCTCCCAGAGCTTCACACTGGAAGGAATGGAGGATGCTACCCCCTCTCCAAGTGTAAATGGGTGCTCTCTCTTTTCTTGTTGCACCCAGCTGGTCCTGTTTCTAGTTCAGCAAGATGTACTACTAGAGAGAGAGAGATGTTTGTTAAGGTGGAGACAGCACATTCTTTCTAGAAGTGAAGCTAGCATTGGAAACTTTGTATGGCTGAATAGCTGAGAGGGAACATCCTGGGCTAGGAGAGAGAATTTCACATTGTGTGTTTTGCAAGATTATGGTAGCAAATGGTTGAAGAGGATTATTTGAGTACCCTGTACTTAAAAGCTGGCTCTAATTTGCCACTGAAAATAATGATACATTGTGCTGAGGATTTATGTATACAAAATAAATTCTGCCTCATGTCAGGCATTCTCTTCTGCTAATTTTGTGTTCTGACCTCTAATTTGATCATATTTTGTAAAGGCCAGAATGTCTCCTAATCAAGTGTCACCAAACTGAGCTATAGCTTGAATCATTTCTGCAAGCTAAGAATAAGAGTGCAGTGAATCTGTGTGTAAATGAGCAGTGAAATGTGCTCTATCTATAGTTACATACATGCACATAGAATATTAAACTAATCCCAGAAGTTCCTGGTGCTGGTGCCTTGAACCAACACATCATTTTGTATTATGTATAAATATTTTCAGGCCCTGAAGCTAAGGATTATATTTAACTGGCTATATCAGCACCTGCAGTGCATTCTTGCTTTGTATTATTTTTGAGGAATCCATACTGTGTGTTCAGGGAGCAAAAGTAATTGCTGGGTTAATTCCAGAAAACAAAGTCTTCCATTTCTCCTCTACTTAAGCTAATGTTAGAGTGATGTAGCTGTGATGGCCCAGAAATTATACTAGAGGCAAGGATTTTTTAGGATGATATCTTTTATTGGACCAATTGTATAATTAGGATAAAGATAGACAAGCTTTTGCATGCAAGACATTCTTCATCAGGCCAGACCAGAATGACCTAGAAATACCATAGTAAAGAACAGTAGTGGGGGAGGGGAAGAAATGCCTAACAGTTGGTATCCCTGCTTCTAGTTAAGGCATTACAAAGGTTGCTAGTGCTCCACAGTAAGGGAATACTTAAAAAGTGAAAAACCTCCTTCTTACGGTGACCATGTGACCCCCATTTCACTGGGACAGCTGTCAGTACATTCAAATTAATACTTGTCTCATTTTCAGTGGGCTGCCTGGTTCAAGTGCCAGAAGCAGGGCTGCTCCCTTCTTCTCTCCCCCACTCCAACTCTCTGATGCTCTGAACTATCTTCCATCCAACACACACACACACACACACACACACACACACACACACACACACACACACACACACACACACACACACACCCTGCCCCGAGACTGGAGCATGGATAGAGATGGGTATGCTAAAGAAGGAGGGCAGAGCGAAGTGTCCCATTTTATGGCCAGGGAAATATGGCTAGCTTTCTTCTACTTGTCCTGTAATGCTGGGTGTGCAGGTGAGATGTGAGACAAAGATTTTACTCAAGGGATGGAGGAGCAGAGGCACAAATGTGGCTCAGCCAACAGAATTTTAATCATAATGTTTTGGTTTGTATTTCTATTTTTTTATATTTTATCAGATATTTGATTAGATATGGACATTTTTATCTGAAACCTAATGGGAATGTCAATGAAGACAGTGCTAGCATCTGACGTACTCATTTAATGCTTTTGAAAATATTGGAAAGAAGCCAACAAGTTATTTTTTTCAGAATTAATTTGACATTTTTTTCCAATACCAATATTTTTCTTTAAAATAATTTGTTAATAAAAAACAGCCTTTCTTCTTTCACCTTTACAAAATATTTCTTTCTGTCTCCTGTGTGGAATTTGTGGTGGCTTCTATATTCTCAGTAGGACACAATAATTTAATTTTTTATGCACAAGGGACTTTAGGAAAATATGAACGACCTGCACTGCATACTCCTTGACTCTGACCCTACAAACAGTTACATGCAGTTCTTTGTTCCATATGTTTGTGCAGCCTCTGGCACAGGGGTACTAAATCATGGCTAAAGCTCCTACACCTAGATCCACAGGGAGAGGTGACTATTTTAGGTGCCTAACTCTCATTGCTTTCAATGGAAGTAAATCACTGATGCTCTGCAACCCAGTTGCTACAGTAACATGCATAATGTAAATGGATGACTTTATGCATATCATTAACAGGGGCTCCACTCAAGGGGCTCCACTCAAGAAAGTGAGACTATTCCTATGCCTAAATGTTTGCAGGATCAAAGACTCCAAAATGTATCAACTTACCCCTGTACAGAGCCCATTAAAGGACCTGAATAGGGTGAGTTTTATTTTAATGGCACTGGGCAGAGTGGGTAAAATTGTCTCAACATAGGCCCTTAACCCTTTTTTTGTCTCTTCTGCCCTCTAGTGGTGTTATATGTCAGCCATCCTTGTTTCCCTTAGGAATGTACCTTCACCAAATGGTAAAGAATGGAAGAAGCAAGTGGTTTTTGTTTTTTCTTTTTTTGGTTATATCTTTTATTGGACTAGCCACAGAGCTGGTTTAATAAAAAATATAACTGAAAAACCTCGCTTCTCACATATTGCTTGGACCATTGCAGCTACAATAACACTTCAATTCTACTACAAATAGAAATGACTATGATTAATTATTCTTGTATTACACTAGCATGTAAGGGTGCCTATACAAGAGCAGCCCTGCTCTGATGTGGTGTAATTCTGGTGCCTCGGAGCAGACTTGATTAATCGAGTCTGCTGAAGAGTGGTAATTACTGTGCTCCAGCAACCTCCCACATCTCATATATCAGCATCCCCATGCTTCAAAATGGCAGCAGAGGAACTTTTAGCTAAAGCTTGTTCAATGAGCTTTAGCTAAAGCTCCCCCACTGCCATTTTGAAGCCAAGGGACACTGATACATGAGACGCTCTGGGAGCTTTTATTAGAGTGGCTCTCAGAATGGTTCTAATTAAAGTGCCCTCCCCCCACTCTTGGTGAATGTGTATGAGTGCCCCATGAGCCCCTAATCATGAATTTCATTGTGCTAGGTCCATAACAGCCACAAACCAAAGAGCCTATATGCATCAGCTGCCACAATTGTCTTAAACAGCTTCAATTTGCCTCTTGCAGTTTTGAATCTAAATTAAGCTCAGAAAGCTTGCAGTCAGCTGGTAAGAATAGTATCTTGCAGCAAGGGAAGTTTAGGTTGGACATTAGGAAAAATGTTGTCACTAGGAGGATAGTGAGGCACTGAAACGGGTTACCTGGAGAGGTGGTGGAATCTCCATCCTTGGAAGTTTCTAAGGCCTGGCTCAACAAATCCCTGGCAGGAATGATCTAGGTGGGGTTGATCCTGCTTTGAGTGCGGGGCTAGACTAGATGAGCTCCTGAAATCCTTTCCAACCCTAATGTTTTATGATTTGATGATTCTATGATCTAGGTATCCAGAGGGCATCAAGATATACTAAGCTATTATCGTCTACAAATTAGATTTTGATATCTAAACTTCGGAGTTTCAGCTTTACACCTTCACTTCCATGAAGCCATTAGACTACAAAGTGAGGGTCTTCCTCTAGTGTATGCAAATTGAATGTAATATTTTTTGAAACAATCCAACTCACCTGTGTCTCATCCATATATGAAGGAATAAAAACAAAAATGTAAAAAGCTTACTTAGTAAAAATTTACAGAAGGAAGCTCTGGTCTTTCTTTCAGGAGCATATTCAAAAAATTAAAAAGCAACTTTAAAAGCTATAAGAAATAATGTCTTAGTTGCTGTGTTGTGGTATCATGCCAACAGATAATGAGTTATTAATGTTAGTTAGACAACTCATAATACTTATACAGTTGCTTAAGTTCTTCCATACCTTAACTTGTTTGCAGCCTGTGAAAGAACTTTTAAATGAAAGTGACATTAAGATGGAGCTCAGTTTGTAATGAGCTCAATCTTAGTGTTTTTGTTCTTTATATCCTTCTAGGTGAAATGGAAGAAGAACCCCTATAAAAGAGGAATAAAAGTTTCAACCACAAAAATGTTTTGGTAGGTATTTGCCTCCTGGAAATGATCGCCATGTGCCTAATCCGTGCTGAGAGATTGGGCATTATGTGATCCCCATCAAAACCCCTAAGAAGCCAAGGGATGAAATATTGAATCATTTCAGTCCTTGGGACTTTAATGAAGTCAAGATCTCACCTAATATAACTCAGTGATGTGACAAAGGTACTGGGACACTTTAAAATAAGTATTTTCCTACTGGAAACCAAGATTTGAAGCAAATGCTGTGCTCACAAATCTTCCACACCAGCTTCAGCTGGACTAGTAGGGCTATATGTAAGTATGCAAGTCCAAAGCCTAACCCAACAGTCCTATTTACAATGGACTCATGTAACATGGTGATTCAGACATGTATCAGGCTTAAAGCTGTGAGTCTCAATAAAGGATGTGCAATCATAGCAGTGTCCAGCTAGCGGCACTGTAAATCCAGCTGAACACCTGTTTCCAAGGAAAATTGTCTAAAGCCTCACTTTTAAAACATGACCTAAATAAATATAAAAGACCTATGTGGGCTTAAGTGTGAAACAGAAATATTATACAACAACCTTTAACTACAAACCTTGTAAGATGTTGAACTGCTACTCTTATGATGACCTTGGAATACAATTGATTGCTGTTTTGTAAGAGCCTGCTCCAAGATCCATTAAAGTCAATGGAAAGATTCCTGTCCATTCCGGTGGGTTCTGGATCAGTCACAATCCTTTAAAAAACAGCATAAGCAATGAATGAAGCTTGCTTTTTGCTGTAGCTCCTGCTAACATAGTTTTTTTCAACATACATTTCTATGTATCAGTACAGCCATCGAGGCACTGAATGTCCGGACTTGGTCTGGCCTTTGGATTCTGTCTCAAAGGTCTAAAGCAGAGGTTTCCAAACTGTTGGTTGAGACCCCAAATGGGATGGCAATATCAGCAGATAAGGTTGTGAAGCTGCAGCTAGGCTGGACCAGCTCCAGGCAGAAGCCACCTCCATGGCCCAGTGGGCAGCACCCAGTGCAGGAGGGAGTGCTGCACCACCACAACCACCAAAGTAGGTTTGGAGGTGGCAGCGAGTTGTGCCCCCGCTGCTGCTGGGCAGGCAAGGTGTGTCTCAGCTTGGTGGCCATGATGGCACAGCACTCCCTCCCATGCTGAATCCCACTTTCTGGGCCGCAGAGCCCCCAGGGGCAGGGTAACAGGGTAGGGAGCCCGGACCCCACAGAAGGCAGCCCACATCCTCCCTGCCCCCCATGGGCTGCACTCCAGCTGTGCTGCCAGTGAGGGAAGGGACTTGGAGAGGGGGGAGCCAGGCTCCTGCTCTGCTGCAGCTGCAGCAGCTGCCACTTCCTGCAGATGGCAGCCAGAGCTGGGCATTGCTGGGGCGGGTGGGCAGGGGGCAGCGGGCCTGGGCCCTCTAGCACCTGGAGGACTGAGGGGCTGTGGCTTGGGAGTGAGGGGCACTGGCAGGGCCAGGGGGCTGGGGCTGTGGGTCAAGAGGGACAGGCACTGGCAGGGCTGTGCACGGGGAGCAAGTGTTACCTGGGGGGCGGGGTGGGGAGCTGCAGATTGGGAGTGAGGGGCCATGCTGAGGAAATGGGGTCATGCTGAGGAAATGGGGTCATAAATAGGGTCATGCTGAGGAAAAGTTTGGGAAGCACTCAGTGCCTTAGCAACGAAGTTTGGCACCCGGGGCAAAGCCCACAGCGGCAGCCCTCCCTCACCCTGCGCACAGATCATGGGGGCACCCCCCTCCATGCTTGCCCAGTAGTGCATGCAGCAGTCGGAGCCACCCTTCCCCCATCCTTGCACCCCCCGGATGAGCTGCTCATGGCTCTGTCCCATGTTTAACCCTGGCTGGACAGCTCCTGTTGGCACCCCTTCATTTTGCCGCCCAGGACAGTTACCCTGCTTGCCCGGCTCCTTGCTACAGCATTGGAAGCACTGGTCTAAGGGGAAGATGGAAGGTCTGGATAGGTTCCACTACTCCATACTCCTACCTAGGCATATGCATTGAAGTTTCTGGTGACCTCTCATGTATATACCATGACCTAGAAGGATTGATGGTTGCCTATTACTACTACAATGTATCAGCCAAATGCTGGTGGCTTCCTAGCTGTGCCATCCTGAAAAACAAATTATTACTACAAATGATGAAGCAGTGATATGATCTAACTAGGTTTTCATACTAAATTAAGTGCTGGAAAGCAGCATATCGGGTTACTTATGGATACCCTGAAAAGAGGTGGGGTCTAGAGTCTTGTTGTAAATACAATACTCATCACCTCCTGTTATAATGAAGGACCATGTACTTTTGAGACAGGATTTTATTCCAGAATTCTAGGTAACTCAGGTGTCCAAGACATTATGATAACTTAAGTAAGTAAAGGCTGGATAATTTCATCACAGGCTGTTATCTTTTTTTCTTATGATCACATCACTAAGTTTTGGTGTGTTTTTGTAGTCCCATCACAGTGGATCATTGCCACCTGCTCCCTGTGCATACTCTGCCTACACAATCCTGAGGTGAGAACTGGGCTCTGCTGAAGCTGCCCATTAGCATGTGAGAAGCATGTAATCTGCCGTGGGACACAGCGATACAGGTAAATTAAAATTTATTCTACCTTTTCTTTGAACTTGGTTTCTTGAGAGGCTACCCTTCAACTAGGTCAGTGGGGGCCAACTGTTTTTGGCAGGCATGCCACAAATTAGCCCACACCCTTCCCAAGGGCCATTCTGATCCCCTTTCCTTGCTATTACTTTGCTTTCCACTTGCTTCCCTGCCTGACTTGTTGCTTTGCTTTGTGCTTCCTGCTTTCTGCCACTCTGCTGCCTGTCCTCTCCCTGATGACCCACTTGCCACACACAGAAGCTGCCTGTGCTACTCGTGGCATCTGTGCTGCATGCTGACCACCCTTGAGATAGGCTGTCCAAGGAGTTATCTGAGGTGATGCCTTTCCATTGTTCAGTGGGATTCCCAGAAGTAAAGTCCAAGAAGCAGTGCTATATTTCAGGGGAAATTTTCTTCTTCAGCAAAAATAGCTATGTTCTTCCTCTAAATGACCAGTATTGTGTGTCAGTTTTAAGGATACCAAGGATTCTAGCGCTGAGGAGCAAGAAGTGTTGCTCAAGGGAAATAACAGGAGAAATGTATGCTGGACTTGTATGACAATCCAGATGGTTAAAATTCAAGGAATGGGTTATCTTGATTCCTTCATGAGTACCTATGGGAAAGAGATTGGGGGCGGCTGCTTAGTGCTGTTGTAAAAGCTGAACCAAGAAGGGTTGTAGCTGGTAGGTAGCAGTGATGCTGCATTTTATTGACCACCACTAGGTAGGATGCACTGAGAGGCAGCAGCACTTCAGCTGTGGCAAGGACTGTTTCTCAGTATACTTCTACAAAATCAAAGGCCCATCCAAGCCTATCATGTCTAAGGCATACCACTTTCTGAAGCTAGCAGCCCACAACAGAGACATGTAGCTAGTATCACATACAGCTGCCTTTGACTCTGCAGCTCAAATGACTCAGTACCTATGTAGAGCTGGATCAGCTGTGGGCAGCCTTTGATGCAAGTTTGGAGCAAGACTTAAGGAGCATGGCTCTGGGTTTGTAGTGAGACAACTTATCCTGACTGTCACCATGCCTCACAATGTTAGAAAGAACAGACTACAAAGCAAAGATAGTTAGAAAATGCTGTTCATAACATCTAAGAGAATGAGTTCAATATCAAGTAGTAAAACATCATAAAAACTCTGAAAATCAAATGAATAAACCAGTATCTTTCCACAATAAATCTTATCATATCTTATCTTCTAATTTTCACTGTAAATTCAGCATGCATGACTAATAGAACCAAGGAGCTGGTACTTCCCCTCTATGCGGCATTGGTCAGACTGCAGTAGGAGTACTGTGTCCAGTTTTGGGTGCCGTACTTTAAGAAGGATGTAGATAACCTTGAGAGGATGCAGAGGAGGGCCACTCGTATGGTTAAGGATTTGCAGGCCAAGCCCTATGAGGAGAGACTAAGGGACCAGGACCTCTTCAGCCTCTGCAAGAGAAGGCTGAGAGGTGATCTTGTGGCCACCTACAAATTCATTAGGGGGGTGCAGCAAGGAATTGGAGATGCTCTATTCACCAGGGCACCTCTTGGGGTAACAAGGAGCAATGGTCACAAACTGACAGAGATCAGATTTAGGCTAGACATCAGGAAGAACTTCTTCACGGTAAGGGTGGCCAGAATTTGGAATGGGCTTCCAAGGGAGGTGGTGCTCTCTCCTGCCTTGGAGGTCTTTAAGAGAAGGCTGGATAGACATCTGGCTGGGGTCATCTGACCCCTGCGCTCTTTCCTGCTCAGGCAGGGGGTCAGACTCTATGATCTGTTGAGGTCCCTTCCGACCCTAGCATCTATGAATCTATGAATCTATCAGTAATTCATAGTTACCCAGGGCAGGTAATTTCAATATTAATACAGAAGTATTTTACAACAGACTCTTCATTATTTGGCTGATCAAACTTGACATGATAATTACAAACTTTATGGGTGTGTCCACACGAGTGCTCAAACCCCTTTGAGGCGGGGCAACAGGCACGTGTGGGAACAAAAAACATTCCCCGCACTGCAAACTTGCAGCGTGGGGAGAAAATTAGACCCTTGGATATCCAGGGGTCTAAAAAAATCGAAGTTTAAAAAAGTGAAGGAGGGCACAGTACTGTGCCCTGATGCAACTGGAGGCTGGATCCTCCATGAAGGTGCTCTGGCTGCCAGAGTGTCTCTATGGATGGCCACTTGCCCTGGTGCTGAAACACCAGGGCAAGTAGCCAAACTGGTGTTTCAGCACCAGGGCTCCAGTGTT
>NW_017729034.1:92719633-92723549 GCF_001723915.1 Gavialis gangeticus
GAAGCCATTGGGGGGCTCTGGGGGAGTGGGGCTGGGTGGGGCAGCCATTGCGGGGGACGCAGCAACTGGTGCAGGATGGTGCAGCAGTTGCGGGGGGCATGTGGGCCTTGCAGGGGGAGTGGTAGCCCCTGCGGAGGACATTTGACCCCCATTGGGAGGTGTACCCCTTGTGTGGTGACTGAAACCCCGTTAGGGGGATGAACCCCTTGTTTGGGTTTGAACCCCCTGTTGGGGGGCCAAACCCTTGTTTGGGGGCTGTACCACTTGTTTGGGGGTTGAAACCCCTGTTGGGGAGCCAAACCCCTTGTTTGGGGGCCATCTCCTTGTGGGAGTGCAGGAAAACGTGTATTCATGAAACATGTATTTAGAGTTCACTTTACTATTATGATAAGAGACTTGCTTTAACACTGTAGATATATCAATAAAACATTGTCCAACTGATCGCTGTCTCTGTCTTGCTCTCTCTCTCTCTCGCTTTATAGTGGTCTTTTGTTTTACTTGTGGAGGAACATGGATTTGGGGATATTTTACAGAGTGACTTTGGGATTTTTTTTACCAGGGATTTTTCAGGTTTCCAATAGGGAACACCAGAATTCCTGCTGGGGGGCCAGTGCCAGGACCCTACCTGCTCAGAGCTGGCACCTTGGACCCATCTGGTTGTGGCTGACCTCCTGGCCAAATGCGGCCAGGAGGACATGCTTTGACAGGTCGAAGCAGGCCACCACACCCAGAACATCTTCCAGGTGATATCTGCCCAGATGCCTGGGCAGGGGGCACACATGACAGTAGTGCCGTACAGAGGCCAACCCTGCAACCACAGTCAACTGGCATCTGGCCCAGAGGGGCAGATATCTCTACTGGTTCTACAGTCCCTATCCAAGTCTGGCAGGTGCACAGCAGGTCACAGCCAGGCATCAGCCCCAACTGCCAGACTGCTGCAGTAGGTAGAGGGTGCAGGGAACAATCAGGGCTGACTTCAGCAGTCCAGCTGGCACAAGGGGTAGTGTCCCCAGGTACCAGTTGGCTGGGCCCCAGAAGCTCCTGAGCTACTTGCCAGGGCAGATTTTTATACTGCTGGAGCCAGGACAGAGCAGCTTTTTATACTGCTGGGGACAGCACAGGTGCTGGCCCCGGGATCTAGCTCCCCCTGGCTGCAGATCCAGGAGGAGCCAGGCGGGGTTATTTTGCCTCGAGTGGCACAATTTGCTCCACACCAAAGTGCATGCCTGAGCATGTGCACTGAAGCAAAAAGCCCTGGGTCAAATTTGCACCGCTTGTGCTTGAGCTGCTGCAAGCACATGTGCTTGTATGTGTGGACACGCCCTCTATGCGAATTAAATGGTAAGATTATCACTCATTCAACCACACGTAATTCCAAATGTAGAAATTCACAGTGCCTATACACGGGCTCCAGAGTGGAGGGGAGGGCTTTAATTTAGAACGGCTCTGAGAGCCACTCTAATTACAGTGCCTGCAGCATCGTGTGTATTCAGTGTCCTGCACTTCAAAATGGTGGCGGGGCACTTGAACTAAAGCTTGTTCGATGAGTTTCAGTTCAAGTGCCCCCACTTCCATTTTGAAGTGAGGGGATGCTGAATAGATGTGACACAGAAGCTGCTGGATCGTGTCAATTAAAATGCTCCAGTGGACTCAATTAATCAAGTCATTAGCATGCCTCAGAGCAGACATTGGGCACATCTATAGGTTCCCTTTCTTCCTAACTAAAAGTATCAACTTCAAAAGTATCTTCTAGGTAACAGTAGTTCATAGCCACATCTTTTCATTTACACACTCGGAAATGTCACTTGCTAAATGTCAAATATGTAAATAATGATTAAAGTTATTTTAAATCACAAATAGCATACTTTATGGGTGCGTACAGAAGTTACATTTTTCACGTGATGAGGCCCCCAAAAGCACCCTGTAGCCATAACACAACAAACATTTATGGCTACAGAGCACTTTTAAAATGGCCAATAGGGCAAAAATTTGACCCTTGTTTGTAGACCCTATTGCCCCAGCTCTGGGTGTGGCAGCCACAAGGCTGCTGTTAAGATGCTTGTGCGGGGTGGGAGAAGGGGGGGAAATGAGGTGGCAGGGGAGGGAAGGGAGCACCCTCTTGCCACACAGACCTGACCTGGGTCCCCCAAGATCCCAACCAGGGTAGCCAGGCTGGGCACGCCCTGCAAAGCGGGGAGGTCCATTTCCTCCCCACCACCTAGCCAACCTACAAAGCACCATAGTTAGAGCACCTTTCCAAAAGGCTGCCTGAAGTTCTGTATGCAGCCTGTGTGAGGGTTCATTCAAACTGGTATGGATAGGTATATGTCCCACCCCTCTTCTCCCACTCAGATTTTGCTAGGGTTTTCCTTTTAAAAAGGATTAACAGGAGCCAAAGTTGGTAATACTGTGTGAACTGTTTGATGTAAACACACCTGGAGTCCTTACCAGTTTGCCACTCCTCTTAGGTCCTAATTTGTCTTTTTTGGTGTTGTTCCAGGTTCATAAGCCTTGCATTTGCAAATCATTTTTATTTAAGCAGGGGTTTCTGTCACCTCTCTTTTGAGGTGTCCTTACAAAAATACTCTAGATCCAGTTAAGATTCACTTGGCACAATCTAACAAGGAGTTCATACCCTGTCACTTTCCCCAGAAGCACGTAATTAGTCCAATTTGCAATCTTTTTTCAGCCTAACGTCTTCCCACCACTGACAGCATTTCTAAAACTTCAGAGGCCAGATGCTGGCTGAATATATTTGACCATATATTTAAACAAATTGTTTAGTTAACATCCATTAATAAACACCCAGCACAATTCTGACTGTAATGCCACATAACATATCATTAAAATTAGCAGATATCTTTGTTAATAAATTAATGCTGCCATGCTAAAGACAGGGTTTTTTTTTTCCTGATTTGAAATAGCCATTCTAAAACCAGAGAAGTCAGTAAATTTAAACTTATGGTTACATGTTCAATACATGAACAAGTTAACACAATTAAATCCGTTTTTAGTAATTAAGATTAAGGAGCTGAGCAACAGTGATTATAGTAATGAGATGATAGTAATGAGAAGGTCTGTGGAAGTAGGAGGCAGATTTTCATTTTTAGCAATGTTTAGTTAAAAAAGCCAGCAAGATATCCACAAAGAGTTGTAAAAAGAAGGGTCTGATATGTGAGAAATTAAGAATTGGGTCATCAATGGACAGATGAAGTGAAGAGTTCATTAACAACCTACACATTGAAAAACTAAAAGTGCAAACTACTTGGGAAATGTTTGTGCAAAATGAAACCATTAACAGAAAAACAGTTTTGCTTTGTGGATCGTTCATTAACCAACAAAGGGCTAATACTGAATCTTTTTTTTTGCATCAGCAATTGTGATCTGTTCCATGACAGATGTTTGTAGCATGTTTTATAGATTTTATATCTCTGTTATTACATGATATTTCTGAAGTTTCCCTTACTTCCTGGAACAGCCTAGAATTACCTTCCGCATCTCATATTGGAAAGGGACTCAGTGAATGTGGAAGGTGTTTTTACATTGGGCAGTGCCAGGTAGGAAAGGGTTAAGTGCCAAGCCTAGGGAGTGTAACTGGAGCCTTGGTTTGTTTAGCAATCAGTGGAAGGAGGCAGAGCAAAGTTGAAAAGCCCAGCCCTGTAGTTCTTCTCTGGTTAAACAGGTTACTGCTGCTGTTGCAGCTCTTAGTCACTAGAATGTAGGTGGGGTTCACTCCTCCCTTAGTGCTGATTAAAAAGCGGCTCAGACAGACACAGCCTCTGTCTGCAGAGAAGCCTCCTTACACTACCCCTCCCTGTAGAATCAGGAGGAAGTTCTTGCCCATCCTCTTCTGGAGACCCTGACTGCTCCATAAAGATGGTGTCGTGCCAGTGCAGTCTTGCTTGCTGGAGATGAA
>NW_017729034.1:92728549-92748467 GCF_001723915.1 Gavialis gangeticus
CCCTCCCTGTAGAATCAGGAGGAAGTTCTTGCCCATCCTCTTCTGGAGACCCTGACTGCTCCATAAAGATGGTGTCGTGCCAGTGCAGTCTTGCTTGCTGGAGATGCAGGTGGCTCCTGCCCCTTATCCTTGGCTTAGCAATCATCATGGGCATCATTGCACTGTCTGGCAGGGGCTGGCTGGAGTCGGAGGCCGGGATAGGAACTGAGGAGCACCAAGCATCTTTGTGGGAGAAGTGCATTCGGACAGGAGCTAATCCCAACTGGGTGTGCAGCTCCCTCATGGACTTCGGTAAGTGCTTGCAAAATGGGTGGTAGCAAAAATGGTTGCAAAAGAGGGCTGGGTCACACCCAAGCTTGGTTGCCTATGTCATCCCTGCCTATATCAAATACCTGTAAATCTTTACCCACCTTCTTTGGTTAAATAGTTTTCCCTATGGATCACGATGAGCAAAATGGCCTTTCTTCTAGGCCTAGGAAGAAAAGTCCAGTTGCCTTATTGTGTGTTGCTTCTTATGGGGCTGGGAGAAATCAGGACAGGCTAGTTCTTGCAGGACTATCTCTACAAATGTTTCAGAATTAGAATTACATAAAACATTAAGCCTTATCTGCCTCAAGCCCGCCCTTCACTACAGCATGAAGAACTGATAGTAAAAAGAAAATGAATGGGATATTTCCAATCAAATGAACAGGTCCAGTTGTTTGTATGTTCCCTTGAATTTACTGCATGCTTTCTGCTAACAGCGATTTCAGCTCTGCAGCTCTAAGCTGTCTCTCCCTAAACTACCAAACTCTGTGATTATTGAGTTGATAAAGCACATTATTGCTGGGACAGTGTTCACAGGCCCAGAAGCTGTAATGCTGTGCCTATGCTTCTTCAAGTGTTCTGGCAGGAGTGAGGGGGGATCTGAGTTGGAGGTCAGAAATAAGGAAATTTTCCTGGTTTTGGTGTCTTTCTGAAATGCAATTTACAATGGAGCAAGGTGTCTTTTTTTAAGGTAGAAAAAACATGCAATTTCTTGTGTGTGTGTGCATGTGCCCATGTGTTAAATTAGTTGAGAAAATCATTTCAAGGAGCAGAATAGCATGATGTATATTTTAAAAGTAGCTTAAAAAGTTAGTAAATTATGTTTGGCTTTCTACTCCATATGGATATTACTTTCCTATGCTAGATGAAAGGCTTTGGCTAGTACTAGAAGCAAACAGTTTACCTGTTACGCTTGCTACTCTAAAATGCATTATTTAGAGTCAAATGTGGATTATTCCTTTATAACAATAAATGTAGAAGAATCCCACTTTTTCCCCTTCCTCCCTAAGCAGAAGGAGCTGTTCCTTAAACGTATTGTTTTTTTTAATAACCTATTTAGTGAAAGAGGAGGAAACATAGTGTTGTTACAAAAGAAAGATCCAAGTTGATCTGGAAACTTGTACACCTTGTTTTGCCCCAAATGTTGTGCATGGTGTATAGATGGAAGCAAAACTTGCTTAAATTTTTCCATCATAACACTTATTGTTCCTACAAAATACGTTTGTTTCATTTTGCTTGCAAACAACTACAGTTTTATAAACATCTTCTATCTAAGGGTCTTTGGTTGCTTGGTGCTGGTGTGTTCGGGTATATGGTGGCTTTTTTTTCCATACTTTTTTGAAAGGAAGGAAATTAACTCCTTTCAATATAGTAGCTTTGTGTTCACACATACTTCCTACAAATGGAAGTAAAGCTAATGCAGTAGGGCTGCACATTCATAAAAAGGGCTTCTGAATTTAGGGGATCAACTACACAAGGACCTTCCGTTTAATCTGAATTAACTTTTAAAGAAGATGAGATAAATTGCCACTTTACAAAGTGAAGTAAACTAAATTAAAACCACTTTCATTCTGAGTAAAAATGTTTGCCTGAGTTCCATGCACTGCTTCAATCCACTATTACTTAATATGGATTAGTTTTCCCAAATTTCCCTATGTAGAACTTTATTTGCCTAAATGTCACGTTATCCAATTCAGCCTTGTTTTTTAACTAATCTTTATGGCTAAGTACAGACATTGAATCAAACAGCCCGACACTGGATTGATTAAATTTTAGCAGGTTTGTCTGAACTGCATAGATTGAACCAATACACAAATGAACAGGCATTCACTTTTGATTTCTGGAAATGTAGCCACTGCCTGCAGTGGCCCATGCCAGAAGCCAGGGGGCACTGGAGCATACTTCCCTGATCTGTGGGAGCAGACAGCTTGGGGCAAAGCTGGTCTGCCCACCCACCCTGCGAGGAGGGGTTTGCCAGGGAGGTGCAAAGCATCCTCTGGAGGGGATCTGGAACAGAAGTTAAATAACTTGATTTAACCTAAATCAATTAAGTCTGATACTACATCCATCCAGGTTTATTTTAAACCAGTTTTGACCATTCTGAAAGTGGTTTGTGTGCACTGAACTGTTGTGTTACAGATTTGAACTGATTTCCAATTACTTATCCCAGTTTATGTGTAATTTCTGTCCCTAGTCTATATAAGGTTAATGATACATTTTTCTCAGATTAGGCAAAGGATGTAACATGCCAGATCATGGTCTGGAATATTACTTTGTTTGACATGTCAGTATGCTAATGTGTGTGTGTGTGTGTGTGTGTGTGTGTGTGTTTTTAAAAAAAAAAAAAAGAGTGCTTATGAAATTTAACTCAAATGGGCAAGGACCATGTTGCAGTGTGAAAAAACTAGCGTTCTGCTTGTACTATTTAGTTTACCCCACCATATATCATGCCTTAAGAAGAAAAAGGTTCAGTGTGGATCCCTCATTAATATAAAGCTATGTTGGACTGATTTCTTTACACACAATTCTGTGAGTCTAGTGTGATGACTCGGTGTGCTTTCTTTGTGAATGCTGAGAAAAGGAAATGCAGCTGAAGCACTCTCTGCATATGCAGAGGGAAAGAGGAGGGGGGCAATTCCTAGACTGCATTATTTCTTAAAATGCATCTGAAACTTGTGCCTACAGTGTCCTGCAATAAGCCAGGGGTGGAAAGGCAAAGAAAGGAGTATAGATTATCATTTTATGACAGAAAAAAGGGGTTGTTTTCACTAACCATTTAGGCTTGAAGTCAGCAAGTTCGTGTCAGCTCTTACATGTTGCCAGTACACTAAGAAGAAAGAATGGGGCCACTGCATTCTATTTTGATTTAAGATAATGTAGCTCAGAAAACCCTTGGATGAAGCTTGCCCTATGTGCCCGAATCATACTGTTCATACATATCATATTTGAAATGTCCTGATAAGGTCCCATTTCAGTCTAGCCTTTTATCTTAAAAGTGAAATATTTGGGGCTAAGGACCCATGCTGGTTGGTTAGAATGTCCTCATTCGAAATGTGTGATTTTTAAGTTTCTTGGCTTCACAGTTATTTGAATGATCACATGCATTTCTCTTTTATGTGATGGTGAAGTATCTAACGTGGTAGCTATTACAAATATAACCAGCAAGGAACTAATCCTTTGGGATTTATTAACTGCATTATCATTAACTCGGGGGGGGGGCAGGGAGGAATGTACCTGTCTCTTTAACAGGATGAAAAGACTACAAGCTTTATGAGCATGAGCCAGGCATCTATGAGTCATAAGTCTCTGTAGCTGTGTAACAACAACAGTACCTGGGAGATGGGGAGTGGATACAGAAGGCTTCCAGCCAAATGTGTGTTTGTATTCTTATCAGAGAGCTTACATGTATTAGGGAGGAATATTAGAGCTATATTGCATTTGCTTGATCTTGCTCCTCCATGCATACAGTATTTTCTCCCATACAACACACACCTTTTTTCCAAAAAACAGTTGCTCAAAATTGAAGTGCACATTATATGTGAAAATACAGTAAGAGCAGTTTCTGTTTTATGAGTAGGGATCTATTTAAATTGCAGTGAGACAGGAATTTTCTTGGGCTGCTCATGATGCACAGAGCAGATTTTGTGGTATTTTTAAAAGTGAACATCCCCCTCCAATGATAGGCTGAGGGCCCCTGGCAGCCCCACCCCTGACTGCTGATTGCCTGATAGGCCAGTCTCTCATCTTCAAACTGCAGGATTGCATCTGGCTTTTTAAAAGATGGTACCAAAACCCTTTCACTTTTCTGAGTGGAGCCTTCACTGAGTCTATGGCTAAGTACAGACAGTCAGAAAGCGTGAAGCTAAATTGGTTCAGTCTTTGCAGGTTAGTCTCAGCTGCAAAGATTGAACCAATAAGCAAATGAACAGACATTCACTTTGGATTCAGGAAATGCAGCCACATGTCTTCTGGCTCAAGCCAGAAGCCGGGGGCACTACAGCACGGTTCTCTGGCATGTAGCCAGTATGGGTTGTATGGTCGCTTACTCTTCCTGCTGCCCCTGAGGTCTCTGGGATTTGCAGTCCACAATCACAGCAGCAGGACTCTGCAGGGTTGCTTATCACTTCCTCTTCCTGCTCCCAGATGCCTTTGGGATTTGTAGTCCACAACCTCAGCCAGCACTAAGTAAGCCAGAAGGGCAGCTCCATGCTTGGGGGAAGGGAAGTATAACCCCCCGCCCCCCCCCCCCCCCAGTCTCAGACCCCAGCAGGGGTTTGCCTGGGAGGGGCAGTGAGCCAGCCAGTGAGACCAGTGAGCCACTTCTCACTGCTCCAGCTGGGGAGAAGAAGAGTGGAGCCATCCCTGTTCTCTAGAGCAGACAGCGCAGCCTGGCCCAGAACTGCAAAATGCTGGATTGCTGGTGGGCTCTGATTTAACTTGAACCTGGAAGGTGTCTGGGACAGAAGATTCATACACTGGTTTGACTTAAATCAATTAAGTCTGATACTACATTCAACCAGGTTTATCTTAAATCAGCTTCAACCATTTTGAAACTGGTACACTGAACTTCTAGGCTAGGGACAGGCATTCAAAAAGCCTGAGCCTGAATTGATTCAATCTTTGCAAGTTAGTCTAACCTGACTAGGCTGAAACAGTTTGTAACCACACAGATATTCCCTCTGGACTGAGGAAATTCAGGCACATGCCTGCAGTGGCTGAGGCTAGAAGCCAGGGGGCGGGGGCTACCAGAGAGGCCCTCCGTTCCCTGCCACAGTACTGAGCTGGGAGCAGGGGCAGGACCTCTGACCAGAAAAAAGTTCTTATGAAATTTAACTCAAATGGGCAAGAACCATGTTGCAGTGTAAAAAAACTAGCATTCTGCTTGTACTATTTAGTTTACTCTACCCTATATCATGCCTTAAAAGAAAGGTTCAGTGTGGATCCCTCATTAATATAAAGCTCTGTTGGACTGAGTTCTTTACACACAATTTTGTGAGTCTAGTGTGATGACTCAATGTGCTTTCTTTGTGAATGCTGAGAAAAGGAAATGCAACTGAAGCACTCTCTGACCATCCCAGGTGATTCCCTGCTGGCTTCTCAAGGGGAGCGAGTATTGCCAGCCCCCAGCCCCCTGCTACCACTCTGAGGCAAAGAGGGGTGTGCAGTGCATGCATCTGTTGATCATATGGAGCTTTTCAATCTCCTTCTCCCTGCTTCTTTATATTATCTGCAACAAACTGACAGGCAAGCAAGCCAGCAGGGGGCTAATAGTGTTTATCACCCCATCAGCAAAAAAGTAGCCTCTCTCCATTAGTTCAAACTCTTCTTAAACAGTTTACCTGTTGATTAGCTCCAAAAAGCCCTAAGTGATCACTGTTCTGTATGCTTGTCCCAGTGAAATTTGAGACACATGCACACAGACCTAGGCATTACCTAGGGTCCATGGGGTTGGGGTTTGTGCTGTGGGAGATGTGAGGGGGGGGGGATTCCTGATTGAGCAGCAAGGATGGTGGGGCTTAGGGCAGGGGGAAGCCAGGCAAACCCTGATGTACCTGTAGTCTCTGCTGGAGCTGCAGCCAGGGAGCAGAGGAGGGGCCTGCTCTGCTGTGGAGCGGAGTCCCGCCTAGCCCAGAGAGCATGCTGGGATGCTGAGGGAATCTTAAATCAGCAAGGGGTCTGGAGCAGACATTGCATAAACCAGTTTGATTCAAATCAGTTAACTCTGATAGTACATTCAACCAGATTTATCTCAAACCAGTTTCAGCCATTTTCAAACTGGTTTATGTGCACTGAACAGCTGTTCTGTTACAGATTTAAATCGGTTTCTGATCACTTAAACTGGTTTATGTGTAACTTCTGTCCCTAGTCACTAGCTCAGCCTCTCAGTAGCTCCCTCTCAAGCCACATGCTGTATGGCTGCAGGGATTGCCACACTTCCTTTGTATTCTAGTAAGTTTTTATTTTGTTTTGGGTGATTCCGTGCAAAATTGCAGGAAACGTCATTTTTCACGGTGATTGTGGAAACTGCTGTTTTTTGCAGTTTCCATGAAAATCACAAAACTGGGATTAAGTTGGTCCCTATTAATGAGGCAAAAGTGAAGGTAAAATCTGCTGGTGAGGCACAGAGAGCAGAACAGTGAACAGGCCCAGGTCCCTAGCTACTGCTGTTTAGTTATTTATTACAAGTAAAGGTCTTTTTTTCCTTTCATTCTGCCTTTCAAAAACAAGGTGCATATTTTATTCTGGGACATGTTGTATGCAAGGACATAGGGTATTTCCAGCTGATATATGATAAAAGGGTTGCTTTAAAGAAAGGTGATTTCACTTTGTAGTGTCTGCTCAGCAAAGGCGAATGATGATAAGAGAGACTCTGTTAAAGCTGATATGTCCAGCTTCCACCTAAATCAAATATTTTTAGCTTTGTGTCTACATCAGGGAGTTTTTTTTATAAAAGATTTGCACTAGACTGGCATTCATGCCAATGGCATTAGTAATAAACACTAGCATTGCCAGACGAGTTTAGAATCTGCTAGTGGTTACCCTAGGATTTCTACCAGAGCCAACAGTGGTTCAGCTGAACTGGGTGTGTGCTAGTGGCTCATATTTGGTGTTGTGTGTATGTTTTAATAAGGTTCTCTAAACTAGGTATGGCTTATTCAGAAGTCCTAATGAAATAAAGGGCTGCAATGCATAATCTGTACTAAGGTAGGGCACCTTGGAACCTTGATTTCTTGCTCTAATGATGTGTCTATGTCCATGTAAGCACTCCCACCCACTCCATTCTGTTCCATCCAGGGCCAGATTAATCCTTCAGTGAGCCCTAGGCAAGCAGACTTGTGGGCCCCCAGCAAAAGATGAAATCTATATATTACTTTTTTCATTTAATAATTATAATATGTAAAATAAGCACAACTGGGCCTGGCCCCTTCTTCACTTACGGCCCTAGGCATGTGCTTAGTTTGCCTGTGTGTTAATCTGGCCCTGGTTCTGTCACTGGACATGCTTTCCTACAATTTTGCATATCTTTTACACAAGAAAATCCACTCCCCTTATATTTCAGCTAAGGAGGAACTTCAAGACCTCCTTACTTGGTTAATAACACCATGTTTTCCCAGTTTTTCATGCCTCCTGCCTTAAAACTGAACAAAACTCCTATAGAAGACAGGGAAGATATGCCCATTATAGACTAACTAAGTAAGATATATAAAGAGCATAAACTATGGCAAACTTGAGATCAATTTGTCAGATGCTCTTGTAATAATTTATAATATAAAATATTGTCTGCAGGGGAAGAATGCTGATATTGAAAATCATCTCGTCCATCTCCATGTTGATGCAGGACTATTCTCTTTTTCTGAACAAAATAAAAGACTGTTCTGCAGTCATTTTTAACTGATCTATAGTCAAATTTCTGTTCATTCTCTTTCATGGCAGCTGCACAGCTGAGGAAGCTTATCCAACATTCATTATAATGTCTCTTCCTCTCTTAACTTTATCTTTTAAATACCAATGTTTCCCTTAATAATTCCACTCCCTTGTTGTTTGCACTCTTAATATTTATAGATGTATGTTCTTCTATTAGTCATCACTTAGAAAAGCCGTGGATATACACACATTTCTTTTAGTCTTTCCTAATAACTATATCCTTTCAGTCCCCAAACAATTTCGGTTGCTCTTGTTTTGAATGTCATCCAATTAGTAAATAGTTTTCTGGTGATGAGATGTCCTAGCTTTCAGGTGAAGCTAATAAAGGAGAGGGAAGAAAAGCTCATCTTTGCAAGTAGATGGAAACTGCACTGCTGTTTGATACCACGTTAAGAACTTCAGTTTGCCAGTTCTAAGTCAGCCACTCTCTGCCAAAGGAAAGATCATAAAATGCTAAATTCAAAGAAATTGAACTTTCAGTAAAAGAAACTGAGGGCTGCAAAACCATCCTTCGAACTGTGAGCCCAGTTGAAGTCGGTGCTAAACTGTCTTTTTCCATATGTAGGCAAAGAACTCCAATTTTCCTGAGCAGCAGCTGAGTGAAAGAGATAAGACAAGCTATGCTATCTGCAGAGAAAGCTAGTGGAAAAACTGACATATAGGAGAAAGACCTCACAAACTGAGACTGAAAGCCGAGACCTACTCAACAGCCAGAAGTCCCTGGTGTGAAATGATGAGAGGAACGTCACCACAATAATAGTGACAATGGGGGTCCTTTATATTTGCCAGAAAGCTTTATCTAGAAGCTGATAGAAGGAAGGGTCTCTAGTCATAGTCCAGGAACAGCATACTGTAGAGAGATGGCAGGAGTGTGTGGGTATGTGTAAGGGGGGATTTCACTATGGCTTCACCAGGTGTTCACTGGTGGATGCTCCTACCTTTACCTCTTATATTGACAATACTAAAAAATGTGTGGAAAGCTACTGGCATTATCAAAATCTCCTGTTTGGGTCATGTCTACATATGACTTTTCTTAATTTTTTTGCCAAGAATTTCCTGCTCTTGCTTTTGCTGGTAGTGGCAACAGGTCTGAAATAAGAGCAAAAATAGGAAAGTTTTTGCCAAAAGCCTCATACAGATGAGGCCCAAGTAACACAATCATTGGAATTTGCAAACAATGTTTGTTTCTTCTCTAATTATGAAGGCATTAATTAAAGCTGGCCTTGATATTAATCTATGCAATTTTATCTCTAAACATTTTCCAAAGCTAAATCTATTACTAGCTTATTACCAAAGCTGAAGAAATACTGCACAGACAGTAAAATAACTAGGGGTGAATAAAGGGGTAGTGACTAAAGGAGACACTGGAATGGAGGCCTCAGAGAGTGGGGGCAGGAGTCACACACCGTTTTCAGAAACCACTTCTATGGGGGGAGGTGATAGCATGGCAAGCAGCCAGGGGGTTAAAGCTGCTGGGTGTAGAGAATGTTTTGTGTCCCTGGAGTCACTTGTTTCCCCACCAAATTCAGTGTTTCACATCCCAACTTCAGATGGGAATTGCAGGAGCTAGCAACTGCCACAGCCCTGTAGCTGCTGGTTGTATCAATGCCCTTCCCCTGTCCCCGCAGAACTGTTCCCAAGGCACAAGATATCCAAAGGCCTGATGCTGCAAAGCACAAGACTGTGCCTCCTATACCTCTGTTCACAGGAACTAGGTTGCATACTGACTTGACACAGTAAGAAGTTATACAAAACTTATTTTTATTTGTAAACTAACTAAATGTATTTGATAAAGAAATTGCAGAGGCGCAGGGATTGCAAGACCCTGACCATGCCGTTATTACTATTACTTTCAGAGCAAGACAGACTTGAAGATGTCAGAGGCCTGACCAAGTTTTTACTTGCCACTGAAAACTCCCTTAAGGCAGGGTAGTGCACAGCTTTGGCTTCTTGCAAGGTCCTAGCTTTGTAATCCATTCAAGGAGCTCTTATAATTAGCAGTTTTGTGAGGTATTCTGTATGACAAATCTCAATAAATTTTAATGGGTAGTTTAATCTGGGAGGCTTTTTTGAGCTGTTTCTGGGTTATATTTAAATATATGTATACAGTAATTATTTTTAAATGAATCCTTTGGCTGTGGCAGCTCTGATCAATGTCCAGTACCAGCACTGGGTGGTCAGAGAGCAATGTCTGGCATGGAGTTATTGTATCCTGTCATGATCTAGTTGGGGGGATGGTCCTGCTTTGAGCAGGGGGTTGGACTAGATGACCTCCTCAGGTCTCTTCCAACCCTAATTTTCTATGAATCTATGATTACAACAGTGTTTAGTTTCCATCCAGAAATTCTAACCAAGTCCTCTCTTTCATTGCTAATCCTGAATCCCTTCCACAAGGGAAGGAGTGCACAGGGTATATGCAGAACTGGTTAGGGAAAGAAAAAAGGCAGGTGGGAACTCAGACAAATTTCCCATCCCTTCAACAGCTCTATCAAGAACCGTTCCACACTAGGGGTACATCTACATGAGATGCTTTACTGCACAGTAGAGGTAATTACTGTGCAGTAAGCATTTGTGTCTACACGTGCAGATGCTTACTACACAGTAATTGGCTCTAATTATGAGTAAATTTGCTACCTGCAAAGGCAAATAACAAATTTACTTGTGATTAGTAATTGCACAGTAGCACTCATGTAGATGCCTGACTGGGAGCAAGTGTGCTTCTAGTCAGCTGGGCAGCAGGGGCAGGAGATTGCTTTCTGCCCCTGGGAGCTGCCTGCTGTGGGGTGAGCTCCACCACTGGAGTCCAGGCAGAGACAATGTCCCCCTCCCTTGGCAGCAGGGAGCTTCCAGCCCCCACTCCACAACTGGGGGCCAGAGCTAAGGGATCCTTATCTCCCAGCACTAGCTCCATGGTCACAGGGCTGGTGCTGTGAAATAAGGATCTCCCAGCGCTGGCTGCTGCAGGGGCTGGTTGCAGGGCCACAGGGAGCAGAAGCAGTCTAGTGTTAGGAGCAGTAAATCTGCTCCTGCATCCCTGCATGGGTAGACATGTGTTCAGGAGAGTTTACTTGTGAGTAAACTGCTCCCAGATCATCTGCATGTGTAGACCCGCCCTAGAAGGACTGCTTTGAGGTGTGAATCTTTGGTTACTTTCTGTTGAATCTGTTAATGCCAGTACAGGCATAGTTTTACTTTATATTTACAATATATCCAGTGTTTGCCAGTCTAGCAACACTTTTCTCCACACTTGTGGCTGGAGTCATTTAGTTATGAGTACTTTGGACAAACATAGCACCCAGGCCTAAAGAACTTGTTTAACAAGTCATCAGAAATAAGACATCTCTGCAAAACATTCTGACTTTGAAAGAGCAGTGTTCATATAAACTGTTCTGAGCACCCCTAGCTGTGTCCTTTATATCTATGACAGGGAGGGTTGACATGCTGGCTCTAAAGGATTTTCTGTTTTAATGTGTACATGCAGAAAACCAGAGCTTTTTTGGCAAGTGGAGGGCTATACCTGATGGCAGCTACCTATTGACTCCTGTATCAGTACTTTTTAGGTCATGGACACACAAATTGTTAACAGTAAAGTGAAAGGAAAGGGAGATCTACAGCACATGAAATGCTCTGTGTCATGTGTGCATCCCTTTCATCTACCATGGGGTAAGAAAGTGCAGAGGGGCAGTTACCACAGAGAAAATGACCTTGCTCTAAATAGTTGTTGCATATGCCTTAGATTCTGAAGAGTAAAAATAATTAGCTATTCCCTGCTTCACACGAAAGACATGGCATCTTTGCATCATGCATCAATGATGTCTGCATTGCTTATATCTATTTAGAAAGACAGTGGGGCTTGGCTGTAGTCCACCTTTGTTCACAGGTGAGCATTTACTTAAAAATGGAAAACTGTGGTTCATTTTTCAGGAGGACATTTTTCTCTTTTGGTGCCCATTGTTGCAATGATACCAAGAAAGACTTTTCTACAGGATCCTTGACTGTGACAGATGTTGACTGGAAGTATGATGTCACTTTACTGTAATAATGTCACTTCTAAATATCCAGTTGGCCTTTTTCTTCTACCTCTCAGGGACTTCAAGCTACATTTGAGACCCAGGCTAGCCCCATGAACCTATCTCTTGAATGCATTCTAACCCATAGTGTAGTGTAAAATAATAATAATAAAATTAGGAAGTTTGTTCAGAATTTCACCATTGAAATGATTCTCTTCCCTTGTCCCTAAACTTGTAAGTTGTTTCCAAATCCTTTTGGGCTTTGAATAAATATCCTCCTTCCAATACCATCTTTCTGTTCTCAAGGTTACAACCCTTCTTCTTTATAGTTTCTTCTGTCAGGTATTTCAAATCTACACTTCTCTGGTTCCATTACTCCATACAGCAGATAGCTATCAAAATCCAACTCCTTGTTGCTTCTGCCCAAACCACCTCATACAAATACAATGTCTAACCTCTTAGCAAAACTACATGGTTAACCCTGACGCAAACACAAGGCATAACACCCTAGCCTGCCATAGGTTATGCAGAGGGACAATGGTGGCCAACGTGCTGCTGCTACAAATGTATCTCTTAATCCTCTTTCAGAGCTTTTCTCATTTCTTCATCCATTAAAAATACAGCTATAAAGCCATGATGCAAAACAGCTTCCATCTTCTGCTCACAACAGAAAACTGCACCTTCTGGGGAGAGTTTCCTCCTGTAGTCCTCCTTGCATTCTTCTTGTCTGTTTAGTCAAAGATCTCCACACTGTACCACCTCTCCTTCCACTGAATTTAGTGGAATTTTTAGAATTAATTACAAGGAGTTCTGATTTCAGTCAAATCTCTTTTTTTGGTTGTTGTTGTTTGCTTGTAAAACCTCATGAATATTTGTGGCACTGTGTAGAATCATAGAAAATGAGGGTTGGGAGGGACCTCAGGAGGTCATCTAGTCCAACCCCCTGCTCAAAGCAGGATCAGCCCCAACTACATCATCCCAGCCAAAGCTTTGTCTACCTGGGTTTTGAAGACCTCCAAGGGTAGAGCTTCCACCTCCTCTTTGGGTAACCTGCTCCAGTGTCTCCTGCTACCCTTCTAGTGAGAAAGTCCTTCCTAATATCTAACCTAAACTTCCCTTGCTGCAACTTGAGACCACCGCTCCTTGTTCTGTCATCTGCCCCCACTGATAATAGTTCAGCTCCATCTTCTTTTGAATCCCCTGTCTGGTAGTTGAAGGCTGCTATTAAATCCCCTTTTCAGTCTTCTCTTCTCTAGACTAAATAAGTCCAGTTTCCTCAGCCTCCCCTCATAAGTCATGTGCCCCAGCACCCTCACCATTTTTGTTGCCCTCTGCTGGACTTTCTCCAATTTGTCCACATTATTTCTGTAGTGGGGGCCCCACAACTGAACACAGTACTCCAGATGTGGTCTCACCAGTGTTGAATAGAGGGGAATAATCACTTCCCTGACATACTAGCAGCACACCTACCAATGCAGCTCAGTATGCCATTAGCTTTCTTGGCAACAAGGGCACACTGCTGGCTTATATTCAGGTTATTGTCCGCTGAACCCCCCAGGTCCTTTTCTGCAGAGCTGCTGCCCAGCCAGTCACCCCCCAGCCTGTACAGGTGCACAGACATGGCTGGTGAACTGAGACTAGTGGGGTGGTAGAGCATCCCATGGGAGTGGGGGGTGGTTTGCAGCCGGCTGGGAGCCGGGGGTGGAGGGTGGGTTGCAGCCTCCCTGCTACTGGCCCAAATGCCTGGCTGGCATCAAACACCCTTCCCCCACCCCGGCCAGATGCAAACCCCACCCTGGTCCTGCCTATCTGCAAGCCCCTCCGATTCCCCACCGCTCCCCTGGGACACTCCATCACCCAACAAGTCTGATTTTACCTGCCACACCTGCTGGAGCATGGGATTGTTCTGTCATAAGTACAGGACTTTGCACTTATCCTTACTGAACCTCATGAGATTTCTCTTGACCCAGCCCTCCAATTTGTCTAGGTCACTCTGAATCCTAGCCCTACCCTCCATCATATCTACTACTCTTCTCCGCTTGGTGTCATCTGCAAACTTGCTGAGGGTGCACCCTATGGCATCTTCCAGGTTATTGATGGAGACATTGAACAAAACCAGCCTCAGGACTTACCCCTGGGGCACTCCACTTGATACTGGCTTCTAACTAGACATCAAGCCATTACCCTCTCAGCCCGATGCTTCAGGTAGTCTTCCATCCACCTTACAGTCCATTCATCCAACCTGTACTTCCTTAGCTTTCCTGCAAGAGTGTTGTGGGAGACCATATCAAAAGCCTTGCTAAAATCAAGGCTGAACTACAGCTACTGGTCTCTCTGCATCCAGGATCCAGTCATCTTGTCATAGAAGACAGTTAGGTTGGTCACGCATGACTTGCCCTTGGTGAATCCATGCTGACTGTTCCTAATCACTTTCTTCTCTAAGTGCTTCAGGATGGATTTCTTGAGGAACGGCTTCATGATTTTTCCAGGGACTGAGGTGAGGCTGACTGGTCTGTAGTTCCCTGGATCCTCCTTTTCTCCTTTCTTAAATATGGGCAATATGTTTGCCCTTTTCCAATCATCTGGGACCTTTCCTGATTGCCATGAGTTTTCAAGGATGATGGCCAATGGCTCTGCAATCACATCATCAAACACCCTCAGCACCCACAGATGCATCCCATCCGGCCCCACGGATTTCTACATGTCCAGCTTTTCTGAATAGTCCCTAACCTGTTCTTTCACCACTAAGGGCTCCTCACCTCATCCCCCCTAAACTGTGCTGCCTGGTGCAGTAGTCTGGGAGATGATCTTGCCTGTGAAGACTGAGGCAAAATAGGCATTGAGCACTTCAGCCTTTTCTGCACTCTGTCACAAGGTTGTCTCCCTGATTCAGTAAGGGACTCACTTTCCCTGATCCTTTTCTTGCTGCTGACATACTTGTAGAAACCCTTCTTGTTACCCTTCATATCCCTTGCTAGCTGCAACTCCAATTGTGCTTTGGCCTTCCTCACTTCATTCCTGCTTGCCTGAGCAATGCTTTTATATTCTTCCCTAATTATTTGTCCAAGTTACCACTTCTTATAAGATTCCTTTTTGTAATTTTAGTAAGTAGGACTAAACAGTGGTCTCCAAGGGTACATAGTCTGTTCATACATTTAGGGTTCTAAATTAGTGTAGTGGAGTTCACTGTTACTGATGCCATACTTCTGCCTGGGTGTCAAACTAGCTCAGGTAGCTCTATATTACATGCTTTCTGCTGGGGAGATATACTTTAATTTAAAGTAATATTGACTGATTTTAAGGGAATTTCCCAAATGATATAATAAAGGGAAGAAAAGACCTTAATGACATAAACCATCATGTTTTATATAACGTTTCCCCTCCCTTTTTGTTTTCTTTCCAAGCCTGGGGAAGAGCTGCCGCTGCCACATACCTAGTTGGCTTTGTGATCCTGGTCATCTGTTTTGCCCTTGCAATCATAGCCTTCTCTGTCGATATACTTCGTTTTAACTTTGTGCGAGGAATTGGAGGATTGCTCTTTGTTGTTGGTAAGGTTGCCTTTTAAACTGATTGTTTTGCATCTGACACATGCTAGCTGAACTAAATTCTCTCACCTTTAAATAAATAATAATATCAATAAAAAAGGCCCAACTATGCATACTGTCATCACAATCTATTTTTACAAGTATGAAAACATTGCTTTACGTGTATAGTAATTCTTAATTAAAATACCAAAAGGACAGCAGTTAAGGACATTTGAATCCTTGAGAAAACTACGGTTTTTGCAAACATCCTATGCAAATACTTCTTTCACTTCATCACAGCGCAATACAGGTTACTGACCTAATGGCCCAATTTTTGTACTGGAATGTAAAAACTAGTGAATTTTATTCTCTTTAGGTGTAGGTAAAGGATTCATTCTTTAGCTACTCTGTACCCCAGAATGCCCTTTTGAGGTCAGTCTGCATGACTTTATGAATAAGGGCCTAATCCTGCAATAAGATGTGTATAGGTAGATCCTAATATCTGCCCGTAATTCCATTGAAATCAATGGACTCCTGTAAAAATTCAGAGGGATACCTCCACTGATTAGGTCCCAGAAATGGGGTAAATCCCTAATTACCTGAGGTTATAGACAACTGATCTACTTCATTGGGTGATGGAGAGGTCACCTGTTGTCCCACAGGGTCAGGCCCCTATTGCTCCTGAGGCTTCCTGGAACCCCAGTTTTCTCCATTTGCAGATGCATGCTGCATGCCAGGGCGTAGTAGCAAATATGCACATTTGAGGAATTCCCTGCTGGGGGTTTCTTGGGCCATGCCTCTGCAAACAAGGGAATCTGGGTTTCTCTCATTAGTAGAGGTGCACCCCAAGTTGGGGCTCAGTAGCATGATATGCATGCCTGGGGAATTTCCTGAAGCCTTGGGAGCACCTCCCTGGGGCATCTGGAGAACACAGGCAGCTCTGGGCTGCCTGCAATCTCCTGTCATAAAACAAAAAGATATCTACTGCAAAGAAAGCAGGCCAAATATCTCCCATCTATTATTGTGGCCTCAGTTTGCAGCATTTGTCACTTGACACGGGGCATGGATGACTGTGTGTTTGGCCTATCCATTAAATTTTAATGGCTGCACAAAGGCATCATTTGTTTGCAGCCCCAGAAAGGAGCATATTCATCTGCAAATAACTTCATAGCAGAAAATGTGATGAGATGAATTATTGCTTGTTCTCACTCTCTTCTTCTTTCCTTTTAGCTGCATTCCAGATTATTGGATTGGTTATCTATCCTGTGAAGTTCGTAAGCACCTTTGCAGAAATGACTGGATCTAACATGTTCAGCTGGGCTTATGGTTTTGGTTGGGCTAGCACTATAGTCGTAATTGGCTGTGCTTTCTTCTTCTGCTGCCTGCCCAACTGGGAAGATGAGGTCCTTGGTAACATCAAACCTATGTATTAGTAACCTTCTCCAGAGAGCAGTTGAACAGCATATTGTATACCCTGAAAGAATAAATTCAAGTATAAGCGCATAGAAAATTATGGTAGAAGAGCTTTTTTCTGTTATTTTTTTTTTTAAGTTGGGCGTTAGAGGCTGAAAAAGACCATTTTATTTTTCAAATGAATTTTGAACCTGCACAGTACTGAGTTAGTCAAAATGTATGGCAGTTTTCAGCAAATATTTTAGGTCAGAGAATGTGTGATACAAATGTTTGGATTAGTCCATTTGTTGCTTCCCTCTAAACACACAAATTCTCACTAACAGCATAACAAACATTGCATCTTTATTTGGACATCCATTTACAAGAAGGATTTTAGCCTTAAGTTACAAGGGGAGAGTGAAGAGGAATACACTGTAAACTTGAATAGTCCTTTTGGAAACCTCAAGTGGCACTCGTGTGGTTATGCAAATTTCTCATTGATAAGAGAGAATGTAAAAACACTTCAAAGAATGTGCTTTTCCATCCAACATAACTAGTCCTAAAGAAGAATTTTTACTGTTTGAGTCCACTGAAATTCAAGACTTCTGAGATTAGCCAATACCAGGGGTGAGAAGACAATCTTATACTGATTTAAAAATTTGAAAGTCTAAAAAATGTAAGTTGGGTGGAATGCTCCCCAAAAGTAGACAGCAAACATCTACATATACAGCTGGCGTTCATTTTTGAAGACTGCAATTCTTGCATGCGCTGAAGTGCTAAGTGGCTTAACACAGATATTCTTAAAAGAGAACAATTGCCATTCTTTGTACCATTGGACTTTATAATGTATTTTGTTGTATTTTAGAGATGTTAGTTCAGGCAATATTTTAAAGTTGTGTTTTTTTTATTGAGTATTTTTCATTTCCTTCAACCTTTAAACACATTGCTGTAGCTATGATACAGGCTTTGGGGAAAGTTGGAATAAAACTGAAAAGCTTTAAAAAGCCTTCTACATTTTTTTTTTTATGTATCACTAAAATAGTTTGTACCATTTAATACTTTGTGCACTGTAGACCATTAGGGGCAATAGGTTCAGTTGAAAAAGTCTTTGGGTGAGTATGTGTAGTTACAGTTATGTGGATACATTTCAGGGAATAATCTGAAACTCCAGCTGAATGAGATAAAGGTTGTGCTTCTAGTCCTGATAATTCAAGCATAAATCTGTCTTTTACGCTGTGGACTGATATTACCTTTGTAGTGCTACAAAAGTCAAACAGATTCATGTACATACCCCATTTAGCGCTACAAATATGGCAGAAGCACTACAGAGAAGTTGCTGTCTGAAACATCAACTTCTCTGTAGTGCTATTTTTTGTAGTACTGCTTGTAATGCTCCAGTCTAGAGGCTTTGCAGAGGGGCACCCAATTGTTACACCTAGAGCACTTCATTTTGTGTCTCTTGGAAGAGTAGCAGCACTTGCTACAGGCATTTAAGGTGATGAGATCCCAAATTACCAGTGACCTGACACTCAGCTGTGGGAGATCCATGACTGATGGATATGAATATTCTTTATAGGATATCTAAAGAATATTGAATGTATGAATAAAGTATGAATATTCTTTATATGAATGCTTTTGAGGTAAGTTACTGTTTTTGAATGGCATTTATTTGAACTGTAGAGAGATTACCCAATCTGTCAGGACTGCTTCCAGCATTTGCAAAGTGACAAAAAGTACAAAGTAGCTGCGCTTTCTTTCATTGTTTGTCAAGTAAGCTGGAGCTTATCACTGGGTTGAAGAAACAGCACAACTTGTTCCATATAATCATCATACCTATACCAGAGGTGAATTGTGTGCATGTATGTACTTAATATACAAAATGCAACCGATAAGACCTATCACAATATTGTCCAACTAAAATACATTAAAACAACAGTTTTCTAAAGGCTCAGTTAATTTTTATAATATCTTTTGTATTATATCTCTTAGTTTTGTAATACTTTTTTTTCTCTTGGTGAAAATGCTGTATATTGTAGATATTATAATGTCACTCATGTCTGTTAAATAACCTACATTGACCATGCTTTCTGAGAGAAGAATCATTTGACAAATTTTGGCTTTTTTTTCTATACAGTAGAAAGCTGTTGGCCTTATGAGGTAATCAGTACCACTAATGGGATGATAGCTAACTTGTATATCAAATGCAAAATACAGCAAGGAACCATGGCTTGGTTCAGCAAATACTTTGCACAATTAAAGATTAAAGCAAAACAGAAAAAATGAAAGTGGATATACATAGTCATGGGAGGTGACTGACTAGAAAAGTGTTCCTCAATATAACTGAATTGTCTTACATGTTCTTTCAATTGTTGTCCTACTTGATAAGAAAGAGCATTAAATGGTGGAAATATTTTATGAAAAATAATAAAAATAAAAATATTACCTGCCTGATGTTCAGGAATAAGCTACTGCAAATAATTATTATTTACACTCCCAATAAATGATAGTAATATATTTTGGTACTGTACTTCTTTCAGACAGGGTGGCTTCATTTAAAAATATATACTGATAAGTGATTAGAGTTAAGAAATCGGTTGGAGAAGTTTCACTTAAAACATTAATTTAAGGTTGTAATAATTCTTGACACCCTTTAATATGAACGTAAACAGGTACTGATTCTAAGTTAATAAATGAGGCTAAGCCATTGTTTATTTGAAAAGGGAAAATTCTTACTGTTAGGGAAAACATGAAACCAATATGAAGTATACAAAAGAACACACATTTAAATATCATCAAAAGAAGTCTGAGATACAGCAGTGCACCATTAGCCCAGGAGGTTCACAGATTCACAGAAGTTTAGATGCGTGTCCAGCAAGGTGCATGCCCAACCTCCTTTTGAAGAACTCCAGGGTAGGCGCTTGCACCACTCCCACTGGGTGTCTATTCCAGAGTCTGGTCACATGAACCATGAAGAAGTTTTTCCTTATAGCCAGTCTGAAACCTTCTTTTAGGAGTTTATGACCATTGTTCCTGGTTTTCCCCTGGGGCACTTTGGTGAATAGTTGTTTGCCTAGTCCCTGATGCTCTCTCCTGGTATATTTGTAAGCTGCCACCAAGTCCCCCTGAAGTCTTCTCTTTTCTAGACTGAACAGTCCCATATCTGTCAGCCTTTCCTCATAACGCTTGCTCTTCAGGCCTCTAATTATACAAGTGGCTCTTCTCTGGACCCTCTCAAGCTTTCCACATCTTTCTTGAAGTGTG
>NW_017729034.1:92753467-92774567 GCF_001723915.1 Gavialis gangeticus
AAACTGAAGCATAGATTTTGGACTGCAGCCCGGAACAAGATAGCTGACAAGGGGTCTGTTTCACTATGGCAATTTCCACTTTCCTCATAACGCTTGCTCTTCAGGCCTCTAATTATACAAGTGGCTCTTCTCTGGACCCTCTCAAGCTTTCCACATCTTTCTTGAAGTGTGGCACCCAGAACTGGACACAGTACTTCAGCTGCAGCCTCACCAATGCCGAGTAGAGCTGAAGAATAACTCCCTTAGTTTTGCTTGAGATGCATTGGTTGATGCATGCCAGTGTATTGCTTGCTCTGCTAACTGTAGCATCACACTTGTGGCTCATATTCATTTTATGGTCAATTATGACCCCCAGGTCCCTTTCGAATGTGGTGCTAGCTAGCATAGCATCACTGAGCCTGGTTGTTGCAGATTTTTTCTCCCCAGATGGAGTGCTTTACACTTCTCAGTGTTGAACAGCATCAACAGCATTAAACAGGTTTTAAAAAGATAATATTTTTTTAAACATCCAAATGGATTAAGTTTAGAGATGTATTTGATGAGGTGTGTTTCCAGCCATAACTTACTCCTGGTCAGTTTATATCTGTATAATAGTATAACAATGATGCCCTTTTGCTTAAATAGCTATTTCCCCTCCTTGGAACCTAACCCTTGTATATTTATAGAAACCAATCACATCCCCTTTCAGTCTTCATTTTACAAGTCCTGCACTTACTGTCCTTTTCCAATATTTGGGTCCACTCCTGAAGAAAACTACCCACTCTGTCACTGCATTGCACCCAAGACCTGCAATTGGGCAGTATAAATAGCTCAGAAATATCCCTAAATAACTCTGAGGGCATGTCTACACACATTTGATCCAAAATCAGTTTATTTGCAAGTAAACTACTTGTGAGTAAATGCTCCTTGGCAGGCATCTACACATGCAGGGACATGGCAACAGATTTGCTGCTCTTAGCACCAAAATGCTGCCACTTTCTGTGGCCCTGCAATGAACCACTGCCACCACTGGGGGAGCTCCAGGCTCTGGCTGCAGCAGTCAGCAGCTGGCAGCCCTCTTGAAAAGGCAACCCTGCTTTCTGCTCCCTGGCCAGCCACTTCCATAGCGAGAATCAACATACACAGTGCAGGGACAGCATGTGGCAGCTTTCTCCTCACTGGCTCTGCCTCCCTGTGCTATGGCTGCTCCAGCCTCTGCCTCTTATAGTGACAACTACCACCCCGGGCTCCTGCTGGCCACGGTGCTGGTCCACGACCCTGACCACTGGCAGGTCCACTGTCATCTGGGCCCTCCCAGCTCCCCCATGTGTAGTGACCACCTGCCTGGCCACAGCATGCTGTCCCCAGACTGCCATGCAGCTGCTGCCTGGACCCCGTCCAGTTGGCTGGACCCACTGATATGCTGCTGGATATGACCACTGGGGTCTCCCTTGCCCTCCTGGGCCTCCAGCCTTGCCATCTCTGGGCCAGCCAGGACCGGTGGCTGCATGTGGGACAATGAGGAGCAGCTGGAGGTATTCAAGATAACCAAGGCCACATTCCTGGACCTCCTGGGGCAGCCCTGCCCATATCTGGAGCAGCAGGCCACCGCCATGTGGCTGCTCCTCCCCACTGACACCTGGCTGGCCCTTGCTCTGCTCAAGCTGGCCACCCCTACTGGCCTCCACTATGTGGGCCATCTTTTTGGGATGGGCAAAGCCACTGCTGGGAAAGCCATCCTGGAGGTCTGTAGCACCCTCCAGGACATGTTGGGGTACATGGTGCTTCATGTGCATGACCCCTGGCGGTGGTGGTGGGGTTCCATGCCCTGGGTGGTGCGGTTCCATGCTCAGTGCATTGGCACCCTAGACAAGACCCACATTATCACCTGCCCACCCCACAGTGACCAGGAGGGACTTTCACTCCATGATGCTCCAGGCTGTTGTGGGCCACTGTGGTGCCATCATGCATGTGAGTGCTGGCTGGGTGGGCAGTGCCCACAATGCCTGTGCGTTCTGTAACTCCAGGCATTGTGTAGGGGGTGGGGGAGGACAGACCTGCAGCTGGGCACAATGATGGTCCCACCCTTCCTCATTGGGGAGCTGCATAACATCTGTATGAGGCCCAGGGGTGGGGTGGGGAGGCTCTTCAGTGAGGCCTGGGTGGAGGAGGTGGGGTGGGTGGAGGCTCTCTAGCAGTGGAAGCACCACCTGCAGCAGCAGTGATAGCATGCCCCACCTGCTGAGACCCTAGGTGAGCTGCAGACCCACCACTAGGGGCCAGATCACCAGGTACGAGAGGCCCTGGCTGACCATCTCCTCCTGCACTCCCCACTGTAGCCCACCTGGACCGCTGCCCACAGACCCTCTGCACCCCTCTGCCCACCCCAATACCACGCTGACTACAGACATGTCTGAGCAGAACAAGTTTGTATTTCCCTCACAGCAAACAGATGCCCCTGCTCCCTCCCCAACAAACAGAGCCCCTCCACCCCCCCCACCAACAAGAAAACACCTTCTTCCCTGTGCAAACTATTTACAAAGTGCTTTGCGTGCCATCCTAGCATGGGGGCTGTGGGATGGGGGTGCCTAGGGGGCAGAGCCTGGGGACAGGCAGCCAGCACTCTGGCCTCTGGCTGTTCCCCTGTGGGTGTTGTTACCTCTTAGCTCTGTGTTCTTGGGAAGCCCTGGCACAGTACACAGCCTGTCTGCCTCACAAAGGACTCACCCCCTCCCCATCTCTGCCTGAACAAGAACTGATTAGAGGAAGGACTTATAAAAGACAATGAAGATGCAGTGAAAGAGACACTTATAGCCCTCCAGACAAGGGTGATAGGAGTGAAGCAACTCCCCTAGTCTCATTTACATTGGCGATGGAACTGGATGACACCTCATTTTCACGGGAGAGAGGACAGCAAAGCACCTTCATTAGCATTCAGGATGGAGAACAGAGATTTGAAGGCAAGGACTTCACTGAATTCTGGGACCAGAGAAGCAAGGAGGCACTGCATGATGGGGGATTCCTGCTCCAAATGCTAATCAACCCACATCTACACACACCCAGCTCAGCATTTATCAGACCAATTCTAGTAATAACTCCTTTATTGGTACCCAAAACACTGAATCTGTCTGTCTGTATTGTGAGCTCCCTCAGAGTAAAGCCACCCATAGCCAGGAGTGATCAGTTCTTATTATCCAGCATGTGAGCCATTGCTTACCCATAAACAAACCTAGTGTTCTCCCTTGAGCCATTGTTAGTTCTCTACAAAAACCCCTACCCAAGCTCAAGTTTCTATCCTGGTGCTTGGATCTAAAACCTGCACCAGTTCCACTCCTTTTCTGCCTGGAATCCATTCATTGATCATGCTGAGAACTCTGCCTGTCTGCAAGCTCCAACAAACACCTGGGAACCTCGACTAGTTCAAACTTAACTGAGTGGTGAGATCTCAACTCTCTCTCTCTCTCTCTGACTCCAGGAGCCTCACTTTTACTTTCTTGCTCCAGGCACAGCTTTTTAAACCTGACTTTTGTTCACTTATCCTAGGGACAGCTTTCTAAACCAGACTTTTGTTGATCTCTCTCTCTCTTTCTCTCTCTCTCTCTCTCTCTTGCTCTCTGACTCCGGGCACAGGTTTCTAAACTGGACTTTTGTTGAGCACTCTCTCTGACTTCAGAAACCTGACTTTTGCTTTCTTACTCCAGGCACATATTTCTAAACCCCACTTTTGCTAGTCAAGCTTGAGTTGGACTTCCCCAAATACCTAATTGAAACTATGTAATATTGTAACTGTTTTATTTGTCTCTCTTGTATGGCTATTACTACTGGTATTATCATAAGTTCATATACATGGCAATAAATAACTTTTATGGTCAAGCTGGTTGCTACACTCTCTCTGAACCTCATTTACTCTTCCTTCCCCTTGACCTCCCCATTGGCAGCAATGCTTCTTTTGCCTAAGCCAAAGATCCGTGTAAAGTCCCAAAAGTACAGTGGGGTCTGCTCATCAAGTGAGTTACTACTAGCACCACTGTGACAAGAGACTGGGATGTGCTGAGTACTGAGGCACATCAGGGTATCAGCTGAAAGTGCTGATTGGACCCAGCCAACTCAGATATACTCTGTTAAGGTGTGTTTATGTGTATCTAACTGCATATATTATGAACTGAGCTCAAGGCACATGAGGGTGTCAGTCTGTCAATGCTAAATAATCTGGCCTGACTCAGGTGTGCCCTGTTAATCTGAGGGTGGGTATGTGCATACATGAGTTTGACTGATTTGGTGGTTGGAGGAACCCAGCCGCATTGAACCTGAGTCCTGCAAGATAGCTCCATTGGGGGTGAGGACTTTCTATACAGCTCCATATAGAAACACAAGTAACACAAGCAGTGCATTGATAGAATTACAGAGACCCCAGAAATGTACCTACAAATAAATGAGCACACCCCCAAGTGAAGGGCAAATCTGGTAACAGTGTGTATGCTGTGGTGAGCCCAGCAGGTGGGGAGCTCACCCAGGGGTGACAGGGTCTGGCAATCCTCCAACATGGGCAGCTCCCCCTCTGGCACCCTGTGTCTAGAGCCAGCAGGACTGCTGTGCAGTTTTGGTCCTGCTGCAGGCAGCTCCACCTCCATGCTTGCATGGAGCCAGGGCAAATAGCAGGCCTGGGCCCAGATGTGGGGGCTGGGTGGTGGGGGACCTGGGGAAGACACCAGGCATGGGGTTCCTGGCTGCTGGAAGTGGTGCAGAACCTCCTCCCAGGCCCATGGCAGAGGGAAGGGGGCAGGGAGGCTGCTGCTAGGCAGTCAGTTCAGGAGGATGGTGTGGTTCTGGGTTCACCTCTGGTGGAGCTGGTGCATCTTCAGGGCCCTGGCTGTGGGTGGTGGCAACCCTGAGGCCACATCCTACCAACTATAGCCACTCCCCAACGTGCAGCTGCAGGATCTGCAAAGCCATGGGTGTTTGCAACTTTCTCAGATAAGATGCTCTGTATCAGACTGTGCACTGCCCAGCCTCAGATCAGGAGTTGGGCATGCATGGGTGCCCAGGGGCCATGGTAAGTCAGCTGGGCAGGCCCAGAAAGCTGCCAGTCAAGGCCCTCATCTCCACTCACTCCCCAGGCCAGGCTGGCCACTGGATGCTGGCCATAGGCAGCCTGCTTTCCCCATCCCCTTCTCAAGCTGGGACAGGACAGGCTCCTGGAAGCACCTGCTGCTGTGGCTGCAGACTCTGCTCCTCCAATCTCCACCTGCTGGCTAGCTGCTCTCTTCTGCTGCCATCAAGCCCATGGCCATCAAGCCCATGGGCTCAGGGGACACAGGACTCCTGGACAACTGGGATGAAGAACTTCCTTCACCCTTTCCATCCCCACAGGGGTCCTCTCAAGGGAAGTGCCTCAGGGCCAGTCCTCGCCGCACTGGCACTGTGCCCCGAATGTACCCCTGCTGTATGTGTTGCGAATGCTGTGTGAGGAGTTGTTTGTGTGGACTGAGAGGTGCCTGATCCACTATGCCCTGCTGTTGATGATTGCCATGGTGCCTCAGATGCACCTGTGCACCTGGCATGGCACCCTGAGCTTCAACAGTGCAGGGGAGCAAGCCTGGGCTGCCCCACAACCTCTGTCGCCACCTGGAGAGCTACCTGTGCTGTGCTACATGCCCCTGCCTCCCACAGCAGAGGAAGACATTGCCACTGGCATCGACGTCTTCCTCAGTATGTGAGAGGCCCATGTCTGCCCAACTGTGGGGGCAAAGGCTACTCAATAAAGTTTTACACTGTCCCCCATGTCCCTGCATGCTTTGGGGTGGTGGGAAACCTGGGCCCAGGGGAGTGGGGCTGGGCTGGGCGGGGAATGGAGGATGGGCTAGGAGCAGGGCCCTCCCCAACAGTGCAGGCCTTACCACGTGGCTGGGGATGATATGGCCAGTGGGTCTGCTCGGTCCTGGCTGGCAGCGATGGTGTGCAGCTCTCGGTAGTGCCCTAGGATGGTGGGGTGCAGTGTGTGGGCACTTAGCTGGAGGCCCCCCCACCAGGGAGGAGCTGGTGCTGCTGGTGGCTGGTGGTGATATGGCCAGCTGTGCCTCATGGCTGGGGCTGCAGAGCTGTCAGGGCATGCACTGGCCTGGGCTCCCTGAGCTGCTGGTAGAGGCTGCAGCCAGGGAGCTCAGTGGGACAAGCTGCTGGAGGCCTGAGGGGCCCTCCCCCGGTGACACATCACTGTGGGTACCAGGCCAAGGCGGGGACTTGGGCAGGTCACCTGGGCTGCAGTACACAGCATGGCTACAGTCTGGGTCCTGGGGTGTGAGTATGGCTATCAGTTGCTGAAAAAAGGGGCATGGACTTGTAGGCACTTCTGATTAATGATTGTGGTCTGTGTTGCTTACCCACTGTGCCTGCAAGGCCTTGACCTTTATGTGGCACGGCCACACCAAATGCTCATGCCCACACTCCCATATCTGGCCACACAGGACCTCAAAGACATGGGCATTTGAGCACCTGCCCCATGTAAACTGGTGCTACACCTTCGCCTCACCTTACAGTGCCACAAAAGGTTACCAGTCTCCTCTATGGACCAGTTGGGGCCTCAGCTGGAAGGCATGGGTTTGGGCAAGGATGACACTATAGGGGCTGCTACGCCAGTTCTGGCCTCTGCACAGCTATTCCTGTGCTGCCAGGCCTGGGCAGCTGCCTGCAACACCCAGTGCAGGGACATGGTGTGGGACCGGGAGCATCCCACAGCACCTGCAGGTTCTGCTTAGGCTTCTTGGGGTGGGATGAGGGAAGCGGGAGCTGGCCCCAGTGGCCAGGATCTGCCTGCAGCTAGGCCCGGGTGCTGACAGGCCTGGCAGGAGTCTACAACACCCTGCAGGCCTGGACAGTGTGGGCCTGGCAGCCATGTGGCACTGCAGTGTCAGGCAGTGCTGCTGGGTGCAGGCGGGCTGGCACAGGTGGCCTGTAGCCTGTCCAGGGGGACACAGGTGCCTAGAATACCCTCAGGCTGCCTGCACATGTGCCCAAGGGCTCAAAATGCCTGAAGGATTTTAAGGGCCTGAGGCTGGAGTTGCCATAGAGGTGACTCAGCCCTGGGGCAGGAAAGGCTTCTAGCCCACAGCCCTGGGACTACCCTGAAGCTGGCTCCCTAGTGACAGGGTTGTCCTGAAGCCAATTTCTCCTGGTTGACAGCTACACAGGCAGTAACTAATTGTGAATAAATTCACTACTTGTATTGGCAGGTAGCAAATTTACTCATGAATAGCTTCATTTACTGCGCAGTAAGCATGTACACATGTAGCTACACTTTCTGTGCTTTCTGTGCAGCAAACTATGCTACCATGCCGTAAAACATCTTATGTATATGTGCCCTGAGAGTCCTGAACTACTTTTCTCCCCCAGGACTCAGAGCTTGGGTGTGCCACTGCTTATTAAAAAGTCCAGAGCAAAACATGCTTATAATGACATATTATATTTTAATTAATATATTGCCAGCTCTCCTGATTTTATCAAAACTTTTGGCACATTTAATAGTTTTCTCAAAGCCCCACCTCCAGACTAATGCTACTACTTGAGAATATCTGCTCTCGTATTTAAAAAAAATGGGAAAAAAGGCCTAAATAGTCTAAGGTATTGATGTGCCTGATTCTCAGTGAATTTCATGAAAGATGGGTCTCTCCAAGGCCTTTGAGAATCTACACCTAAATATCTATCCACTGAGACTGCAGAACAAAGCTTGAAAATATGCTCAAAGCATTGATTAAAATACTAAAAATATCTACAGTAAATTGAAACACCCCTACACTTGTTTTTAAAGTTATATTACATGTGTTTTCAGTTACCATCATGTTTTGTTATGGATTGGTGGGTTTCTATTTTTTGAACATCTGAGATTGGCAATACACTATAAAAAGAAAGCAAGTGAAAGCCTTATGTGTAGATATGTTCAGCATTTTATAATGAAATTATTATATTAAAATATAAACTCTTTATGACTAAGTTACACAAGTCTAAGAGTGCATGAGATTGGGACCATCTTTTCTTAAAGGATTTACATAATTATTCTTTATTTCTGGCAGTGACTACAGTACAGAGTGTTTTCTGTAGATCTCTGCAAATACAGAATTGCTGGAGAACCATTACAAGAACACATTTCAAGGATGGAGAGGTTAAGCACCAGGAAAAAGATTCCAAAAAAGGACTAAATTGCAAAAATCCAAAACCATAATCCTGACATCTCTATGTTCAGTTGTCACCGAACTCATGAGCAGGGATCCTGGTTTTCCCTGATAAAAAATACCAAATTCTCTGCTAAAAAAATTCACAAGTTCTCTGCTAAAACCCCCAAAACCCATGATTAAAATTAAAGTCCCCCTCCACAGCCTTCCCTGCTGGTGCCCCTCACTCCCCACCCATAGCCCCCATTAAAATTCTAATTAAAGCCCCTGGGTCTGCAGCCCCCTGCCTCTACTTCCCCCCCCCCCACTGTGGGCTTGGGTGGGGCAGCTCCCCATTGATGCATGCACTCCCAGGGGGCAGGGGGGACCTACCCAGACCTATACGTAGAAATCTATGTTTGCCTCTGGTGAAAGGCAAAATCTGGGGTTCACTCCATTTTTCCATTGAAAACGGAAAACCCAGATCCCTGCTCAGAATCCTGGTTTTCTCTGTTTTAAAAAATGCCCAATTTTCAGTTTTAAAAAAGTAACCCAAAATCCACATTTTTCCATGATTAAAGTGAAACACCACTATACATATATCTATATATTATTGGTGTTTCACTTTAATCATGGAAAAATGTGGATTTTGGGTTACCTTTTTTAAACTAAAAATTGGGGATTTTTTTAAATCAGAGAAAACCAGGATCCCTGCTCATGCGGAACCTCAGCTTTTTTTACTTTGTGGTTCCCCAGACATACAGTTGCATCTCTGTGAATGCCTACAACTGCCTTGGCTTTGATAGGACTGAGCAGCTTGGCACCTAGCTCATGCCTATTCCCAATTAGGTTCTCAATTAAACTGCTTGTCTTAATACTTAGAAAAAGGAGTTGCCATCCCTGCTGTTATACAGTGGTCTCCTGGTTAGACCCAGAAGGTGTGTCTACATGTGCTATTAATGCAAAGTAATAAACTCTGGTGCAGTTTGCACCAGAATTTATTACTCCCAAGTGCATGAGTGACCGCAGCCTGTTGAGCTGGGGTAGAGCAGCCCCGCTCAGCTGGGGGCCCTGAGGGTCAGCCTGGGGCTGCCCAGGCCTGGCTCAACGTGATATGGAGGGGCTGGCTGGGGTGCTACTGTGCAGGGCTAGACAGCAAGCAGCTCCTCCATGGTAGCACCCTCATGATTCAGCCAGTCCTATCACTGTCTACATGTATGTTTCATCACACATAACTATGCCACTGTGTTGGGCAGTACTATCCTACAGTTGAGTTGACTGCCTAATAGCACTGCATGTATAGATGGTGACACTTTACTGTGGTGCTAATTAGTCTGTTCTGCAACAAAGTCAACCTACACCAGGATGGCTGAGTGGTTAACATGTTAGACTTATGATTCAATGGAAGTATGTCTGTGTGGGTTCAAGCCCTACTGTTCCTTTAGATTGCTTCAGGCTAGACATGAGGAACAATTTTTTTACAAATTGAGTGCTGAGTGTTTGGAACAGGCTCCCCAGAGGTGGTACAGTCATCTACCCTGGAGATCTTCAAAATGCATCTTGTTGGGGTCATCTGATCCTAGCAGTCTTTCCTAGCCAAGTGCAAGGGGGCTGGACCCAATGATCTGTAAGGTCCCTTCCAGCCTCTAACAACTATGAAACTATGAAAGTGTCTTGTGTAGACACACCCAAAAAGTGGGAAAACTGGGTTTAATCTCCTTTTCTGTGTGAAGGAATTCAAACCCATAGCTCTTAGGCAAAAACTTTAACCAACAGGTGATGAGGCTGTTCAAGGTAGGAGAACTCCATTTCTATCGAGGATGTTCCACAGTTCAGTAAACTGAGATAATAGGAAAAGAGGGGGAAGCATGTGTTCTTAGTAGCTTAATGATGATGGCATTTTCCTGGAAGTCAAGAGACCTGGGTTCAAGGTCATGCTCTTAAGACAGTTTCTATATCACATTTTAGCATATCTTGAATAAAACACAGAAACAGTTGCAGGAGCAGGGCACTCAGCAAGTAAGTGCCAGGATTTCTACTTACAAAGCTCATGCTGAATTTGCTTGGCCACACCTGCTCCTAGGCAAGACCTTCTGTCTTCTGGAGCTCTGCTTTTAACCTATGAAACAAGAGGAACATATGCTTTGCACTTTCACAATTTTTTTCCCCATCTGTGGATTTCAGAGATGGGAAAAATAGGTAGCTCTATTTTAGAGTTGCAATAACTGAGGAAAATCCTTATGGGTTATGACATACAGAATCATTAGACAGGATTTGGCCATAGCATAGAGGAAGCTTACAACAGAGCTAGAACTAGATTTGTCTGCTGAACAACCAGGCAAGCCGATAGAGCATGGTAACACGGGGGTGGGAGGAGGGGTGTGATTATGACAATAGGCCTAGACTCCACCTTTGTGGGAGGAGCACCTCAGTAGCTAGCAGCTGGCATTACAGCAGCTGGTACTATCCTGTGCACCAAAGCAGAGCAGGGGGCAGAGGTGCCCTGTTATGTCTCTGTTACAGTGTAGTGCCTCTGGGACGTAATACTTATAGTGGGAGTTCTTAAAAGTGACTCAACTGGTACCATTGGCTTACAGGTTTCTGGTGTCACAATTATTTCCAAATTCCTTTTACTCGGTTTACATTTAGAAAATAGAAAATCTATCTTTTAACAGGAAATTCTCCCTGGAGATCTTAAGGTCAAGTAATTTCCCTTGTGTTCATCATCACCAGACCACAGACCACAAGTTTGTCTTCAATTACATCTGTGGTCAATGAGTTTAAATAGGCATCACTAATCACCTTCAGATGAATTATGATGATGTGAATGAAGTCAGATTTGGCTCTGGAATCAAAATTTAGGAAGCACTTCTGCTGTTGATCTATGTGAAGGAAAAGAAGCCAGCTCGCTCTTAGTTGGGTTGCATCCCGAAAGCTATTATGAATGAAGATGAACTACTCCACAGATATGACATTAGACCTACACCGAGGGACTATGTTGGACCATTTTTACTCACTTTTTCGTAGTAGAACGACAAGTGCCCCCGGCAGCAATGGGAGTGTAGTGGCAGGAGTGTGACGGCAGTAAGCAGTAGCTCCTGCAGATGCCACTGGCACTGTCAGCAGTGGGCAGGGGCGGATGGCGAGCGCTGACCAGGAATCAGCAACCACCCACAGATGCTGCCAGCAGCATCAATGGTGGCCAGCAACGATTGCGGACCGCTCGCAGATGTCACTAGCAGTGTTGGTGGCGGAGTGGCGAGTGGCAACCACGAACAGTGTTGGCAGTGCCTTTCTGTAGGAAATTCAATGCCACACTCCAGGGATGCATGTGCACCCGCGTGCACCCCTTACTCGTCGCCCCTGGTAGAATCAGTCTTGAAACTCTTTGTATGGGTCAACAGATATTTGAAAAATGGCATTTCATCTGGAAAAGGTTTTCCTATTTGGAAATTAGAGTCAGAATGGAAAGTAAAAAAAAGCTGAAAAGTTTTAGGACTTTTTATGTGAAAACAAAATGGAAATTTTAATTTTATTTCAAAATGTTGATTCAAAAGAAACATTTTTCTTTCAGTAATTCTTGCCAGAAAAAAAGGATTAACTGAAAATGGCTTTTTTCCAAAGGAAATCTTTGCTTTTTTTATTTTTGGCAGGAGAGAGAACCACATAAGGTTTTTTTTAATTTTATATATTATCTGGTTTAGTGCTTCTCATTTGAAAAAGACCATATATATTTTATAAAGGTAGGTGGGGTGTGGTTGACACATTTTAACCAAGGCAAAACTAAATCACAGAGGATGTAAAGAATGTAATTGACTATGAGCTGTGTGCAGCAAAAGTGCAGCTCAGAAATTCTGCTAAGACCCACTTTATTCTTGTCCCTAGGTACCTGAACTTTGTCAACACTACTTCAGATCTTACTGCAATACTATGTGTAGGCAGCAGTTCAGCAGGTAGGGCATCTGTGTTTGAATCTCAGCTACAAAACAGGGTATTTGTAGGACCTGGGGCAAGCTGTTTAAATCAGAATTGACCTTTTTTGTAAAATAGTGCTTTCACAACCTGGCTCAGTTCGCCAGTCTGAACAGATACTAGTCAGCTGTGTGTAAATCCAACTTCTGGATCTTACATGCTACTAGTTCCCTGGGTGTGGATGTTGGCTGGTCACTATTTTTATGTCTGGGTCTTGGAGAACCCCACAGTCCAGCTTTTTTTTTTGCCCTCATAACCAGGACTTCACCCTTCCTTAGTACCTGGTTCTTCTGGTGTGTGATGATGTACTAGTTTCCTAGCTCAGAATGGCACCCCTCTTTTGAAACAGCCCTTGTCCGCTTTACTGTACACATCCTTTCTATAGTCTCCAGGCTCCAGCCTCTCCTTTCTCAGCTGTTGTGTAAAAAGCAATTCATAATCAATCATTGTCCAAGCAGAAAATCTTTTGTGTCCCCAGGGAAATCATATAACATCAGTAGCCCGTGAAGATCATATTCTCCCATGAAGATTACAGCACAAAGTAGGATCCTTGAGACGGAAGGGGTACTTGCAACAAAACAGAGTTCATGCAGCATTTTACAAGGCATATTCCAATTTGTCCCAGAGGCTAAGATTATTTGCCTCCCTCATAGTCATAGGCCTCTGTCCACAAAGTGTCAGAGCCAAATTCTACAACAAAGTCTCCAACACTGAAGCAGACTGAAATGTTGCATTCATTCTACTTAAAAACTAAGAAGTTGAAGAGTTTTATGGCTATGAAATAAACACAATCTATACTATTGTCCTTTTTATTTATTTTGTTATTAAATTGAATGGGTTTTATATCATTCTTGCATTTATAGGTTTGTGCTGAGATTGCTAATAGTCATAAGACAATATTGCTGTCCACTGTAGAAGTTGTCACTGAGTAAGCTGTAGATATTAGCAGTGGAAAAGTCAGGGGCCCCTGTGGTTCAGTGGTAGAATCCTTGTTTGCTGCATAGAGGACCCAGGTTCAACTCCCAGCTGCTTGTACAAATAGAGGCACCAAATGTCTGAACCCAGTCTGGCCTTTGGATTCTGTCTCAGTTGCCTACAGTAGGGATGGAAGGTCTAGGCAGCCTCTAAAATACTCCTACCTAGGCATGTGCATTGAAGGTCTGGGTGGGTGATGTCTCCTGCATATACTGTGATCTAGAAGGATCAATGGTTGCCAATCAGTGCTTTTGAAAAGTGCCTGGGTTAAGGCTCTGGTGGACCTTGAGAGGGTGGAAGAACCAGAGAAGCAACTGTTGAGAATCATCCACCAAGTAGGTTTGGTGCACTGATGGTACTTGCAAGTTAGCGGCCATAGCAGAAGCACTCATGTTGCAGGCCTCTCAGATTCTAACCAGTCTGTGAATTCTGCTAAATACCTGTCATCAACCATCTCAGACAGGACACAAGAAGAAAATGAAGCAACTCTCAGCTGACCTCAGGATCTCAATGGGGCTTATGAGAGAAAGTGGTCTCCTAGATATTTAGGGCCATGTACATCAAATTACCTTCCTGAAAAGCTACTGAGAGACACTGGAGCACTGGATTTATACCCAAGAGCAGTGGAGAATCATCCCCACATATGCTACTATGCATGTTCATAGAAATTTGTCAGATCAAAACATAAATTATCCAAGTTATGTTACACAGTGTTCCTCAATAAAAACTGCTTCAATGGCTTGCTGTAGTTCAAATGTCATCCTTCAGAGCTGTAAGTGTTTCGCTATAGGTTTGTCAAAAAGAAGCAGTGAGATATTTTCTTCACTGTTCAAAATTATTAATACCAGAGGGAATCTTGATAAAACATTAAAAAACAAAACACCCCTGAGGAGAGGCTAAGCATAGGAAATTTGATCCTCAGAGTGGAAAGTTTCAGAATATTATGAACATCTGTTATTAAGGCTTAGAATGTGAATTGTTTCCTTGTTAGTATAAGTATGAGCCTGTCCCTGTTTAATGCAATTTTAAGTTGCTGTTTCTCGTGGAGGTTTCAGCCAGGAAATGGTTAAATGCCCAGGATAAAGGAGTGCTAGTCAGCAGAGAAAGAAGGCAGATGGGCCCAGCCCTACAGCTTCTTTCCAGCTTGACTTGTTATTGGTGTGACTGCTGCTGCTGCTGCTGCTGCAGTTAGTCATTCCAATCTAGGTGGAGTTCCCCCTCCTTCTACGTCTGTTCTGATTGAAAAGCTTCTCTTACACATACATGTAAGCGCATGCTTCCAGGAGCCTTTATAAAAACACCCTTCACCCCACATTGCTGAATCAGTAGCAGAACAATCTCATCTTATTCACCCCTCCTCTTGCGAAGCTACTGACTGCCCCACAAGATGGTGAAGTACGGCCTTGACTACACAAGGTGCAGATGGATCTTACCTCTGCTCTTGGGCATAGGGGTCATCTTTGGCATCATTGGGCTGGCTGGCTGGGCCTGGCTGGAGTCAGCAACGGTGCCGTATGTACAACGAGCGTCGTTATGGCAGACTTGTACGAGAGCTGACGAAAATTCAGAGTGGACTTGTGAACCCCTCACCACATGGGGTAAGTATTTGCAGAGGTCTCCCTATTCAGCCCTTTTAATCAGAGCTCCCAATAGTTGAAAGCTATCTTTAGGAGCATTTGGGGAAATAATTGAACCCACTGGAAAGCTCAGAAGAGTTCCATGGTGAGATAGAATAGAACAAGGATAATGCTTGTATGCTGAAAAACAAAACAAAACCCAGAGGGAAAAGGGAAGTTTGCTTCATAGGATTCAGTGGTGTATGTTCACAGTACAAAGATGCTTGTGGAAACAGCAGTGCAGAAAATGCTTAAAATATTATCTTTTTACTGTTTATGTTATATTATTTTTTAAAACAAATAACTAATAGCCTCTTCAGTAGAACCTCTTCTTTTGCAGAAATAAATAATGATTGCTGACCAAGTACATAAATTACTATGTAGCAAGTTGCATGGGTAAATGTGAGATATCAGCCCCTAATGCCAAGAGACAATTGGGAAGTAAAAAATGAGATTATATGAAACAGAGAAGTCCACAGTAAATGTCAGACCGGAACATACTTCTCAAAAATATTTTGGTTGATGGAAGTATCTACTTGTGATGTGATTAGGAAAGAGAATGTTAATACAAGAGAGAATCTTTTCCTTCAGTTTTGACAGAAAATGGATTTAGATTGAAGTCATTTTGATTATTCAAGGTATAAAGGTCCTTTGGTTATGAAATGAATGAAATGGTCAGAATGAAATGGTAGGCTTTTACATCCACCTTTCATTTGAAGAAATGTGCATGGACGGTGCAAAGCAGTGTAGAAACTGGCCTTCCAAAACCCCCACCAAAATTTATCGCCTTTTCATTCTGCTCCAGGGTCCTTTGCAATGGCTGACCAGTAGCAGTGAAAAGCTAACAGTCACTGATTTACTCACCAAAACCAAGTTACACACTAGTAGAATTTTTCAAGCATATTTTCTATTTACTGTTTTCTCCCTTTGGATACTGTCTCCCATATCTGTAAAACAAAAAAAGACATCACTCCATAGGTCCTTTCCTTTCTATATAAGAAATATGGTCCTGTAAACACTTGGTACAAACATAAAAGGATGGTGCAGGACAATTTGTTTGAAATTTCAACTTCTTTCCTTTCTCTCTTAGTTCTAGTAAACCAGTGGTAAAGATGCGTGCAATCAATCTGAGAGAGGCCACAAATTCTTGCATCAGATTTAAGCCCTGTGACAAAAATGTGGGGCCCATATTCTTAGTTCATAGATCCTCAGCTTTCTCATGTCTGTGTCTTAAACCAGTGAATCTTCCTTATGTCTGCACTTCTAAGCATATGTAGTGAATTGCAATATGAAGTCTAGCAGCTTCTTCCATGCTCTGGGTAAGAGAGAGAGGTCTGAATATATCTCTGAAAAGAAGAAATAGAAAAAAACATGCAAAGAGCTCTTAACAAAAAAATGAAATATTGTTTTGTTAAGTTTGGCTTCTATGGTCCTTAATTTGTACTTTCATTAAACGTCTTACGCACCTACGAATAATCCTCCCTCTCTTTGCCAGTTTCGTTTGGACAGGCCACCTTCAGAAGTTTCATTAGGGTGTTTCAGACAGTAATAGCAATTTGAAAACGAAACCGTTTGGTGTGCACTGAGTGGGAAAGTATGCAGCAGCAGGGAACAGTAATGGTGGCATTGCTGAATGCACCGGTTACAACTATATAGAGAAATGATCACTGCACAAAAATGGCTTTACTTCAAAATTGTTGAAATTGTTACTTTCTGAAACACCTTAATCGTTTGCTTAAAACATTAGTGCGATGCTCACCAGCTCAGTAACTACTGTGTGTTAATGAACGAGTAGACATGCCCATTACTTAATCAATGAAAATTTAGGCCTAAATGATTTTCCTGAGATTTCACAGAACACCTTTGGCCAAGCTATGTACCAAAACCTAGGATGTTTGACTACTCCAGTTTGGTGCCGCTTCCTTTCTTTATACCGAGGTATGCTTTGGATCTGGATTGAATAATCAGACCATTGGAATGAACCAGCATGAAATGGGCCCTTTAGAATAAACTAACACCACATCTTGAAAATACCTCTAACTGGAAACAAAACTGCTTTAGCTTCATAGTCCCCTGCCTGAATAAATACTAGTAGGTCCCATGCACTAGTAATAACCTGCTGTAATGAAAAAATTAAGTTACCTTTGCTATTTGTTTTCAGTGCCACACAGTACCTGATAAACCATAATCCACCAATTATATTCACCCCTTTCATAGCCATACAGACATTAGAAAAAGCACTGTAGTTTGTAGGGGAAGGAAGTGTTTTGATATTTTTTCTTGAGAACTGATATCTTTGTTTCTTTCCCATCGTGCAGTTCCCAATTTCCCTCTTAAGGGCTTGATTCCCAGCTTTTCTCCCTCACCTTTAATTCTCAGAAGTCTCAGAGAGTTATCTTTTGAAACTGGGTTGCTATAATGGGATTGCCCTTACTGGTGTGTAAGAAGTATTTAGCACTGAGAGTCTGCTGCCCACTGCCAGTGAAGTTTATCAACATCATTGGGACAATGACTATATTTTGCCCCTAATATCGTTCAGTCTAATGATCAAAACCCTTCATGGTATTCAGTGAAATAAATTCAAATCAAATTCCCCAGTAGCAAAGTCTGTGTTTACCCTGAATCTCAGCCTTTTTTGACTTATTTTATATAAATCATAGGTTGCCTAAGAAAAAGCTAACATCCTTAAGAAACAAATCTCACTGCAAGAGAATGAACTTTACCCATTAAGCTGGCTGCAGCAATGGAGTTTTTAATTTCTTAGGAACTGGCTGACAGAGCTGGTGGAATTTACAGCTGCATAAGCAACACAGAAGAGGCTTATACTCTTGGAACTTAAACCATTAAAGGGACAGACCTTACAAACTCTCCTGGGGCAGCTGTGTTCTAGGAGAGCTTCAGAATGTCCTAGATTTGGGGAAAATATTGTAAACAGAGTCCAGGGAGTGTATAATCTCTACAATGTCCCTGAAGAGTTCATATATTCTAATTAACTGATTGGCCTTACCACAAATACTTTATTACTTTACTTGCAATTGAAGAAAAAGGAATAAAATACATATTGCATTTTTGGACTCTGAAACAAGTAATGTGAAATAGACTTTGTGGAACGTCTCTTTTGTGTACCAGACAGCTTTCAAGGAAAGAAAATCTCTTGCTCTAGGACACCTAAATGTCCGAAGACAAGGTCTTTCTTTCCATCAAAAAAGTTTAGTATGGAGGGTTAAGAAAGCATTGTAAAATTTGAAGATCAACTTCAGCTCCATAATAAAAATAACATTTAGACAACATAAAGATAAAGCAATAATACACATGCGTGGTGACAGGTCATAGAAAAAGGCAGAAAGATGCTGTTTACAATACTGAATGTCAAAGTGAACACATAGATGTTACATTTATCGTTTGTATGGTGCCTTAAATTGAATGTGTGGCGTGTTCACACACTGGGGCTATGTGGTGCAGATGCCTGATAATTAACTAATTGTCAGACACAGCTTTGGACAGTCCCGTTTCTGGAACCGGCGATGGGCTGGGGACAGCTTTGAGTTTGGTACAGAGCCACGCCCTACCCAATCTGCAAGATGGGGCTGGGGGCAACTCCCCTGCAGTGTCATTGGGGTCAGAGGAATTTTATGGTCCATTCTAAAAATCACAGCTCTGCGTCTGGTATGGCAGGAGGCACAATGGTTGGGACAGGGAAAAAAATTCCTCTGATTCCAGTCACACGGTTGTTTTAACAAGCACCAGGGGACATAGAGCCATAGAAAAGTAGAGCTGGAATCTAGTCAAACCCCTGCTCAAGGCAGGATTGACCCTGCCTTAATAACCCCATTCAAATGCCCATCTAACCTGTTTTAAAAAATTCCAAGGCTAGAGATTCCATACCCTTCTTAGGTAGCCTGTTCCAATGCTTAATTTCCTTCATGAAAACGTTCTTCGTAATATCCAGCCTAAATTTCCCTTGCTATTTAGGACAATTACTCCTTATCCTGTCCTTACAGCCACAAGAAATAATCTCCACCCTGTGTACAACCACCCTTCAGGTATAACAAATCCACCTTCAGTTTTCTCTTCTCCAGACTTTTCCAGTTCTTTCATAAGTCAAGCTTCCAAGGCCTCTAATAATTTTTGCCACTCTCCACTAAATTCTTTCTAATTTGTCCACATTCCTTGAAGTGTGGAGCCCAAAACTGGACACTACTCCAGAGGAGGCCTCACGAATGCCCAATAGAGCTGATGAATCACTTCCCTTGTTTACAAGAGAAAATCCTAGCCAGCTACTGGCTTTTTTTTTTCAATAAAAAAATAAGTTGGCTCATATTCAGCTTACAGTCTACTCTGATCCCTCTGTCCTCTGCAGTACTGCAGCGTAGCCAGTCATTCCCCAGTCCATATCTGTTATATGATCATTCTATCCTACTGCAACAGCAAACCCCTTTGTGAAGCTGGTACAAGATCTCTTTGATTTTTTAGCTTGTTGGCTCCAGGTGTTCTCAGAACTAGGTGTGTCTCAGAAAGTCTGAAATACTTTAAAATATTTAATGTATTGTGCCTCAGGCTATGGAGATGTTTCAACGTGTTCTCTCCCTGTTGCTGGAAAATTATTGCTCCTGCTTTGTTAATCTGAATCTGGTGCCCCTAAAATGAAGGAAAAATCAATACGCCCATTCCATCAAATCTTTTTCTTATGCCTTTTCCTACATGCCTCCCATGTGCAAGGCATCCATCACTTGTCCTATGCACATGGCAAATGCAGATTTGGGGCTCTTTGCTCATGTCTAAATTTAGTATGAAATAGTAGGCTTATGTTCATAGTGGAAATAGAAAAATCTGTTACAGGACTTCTTCTATACCAAACAGAATTTCAGTATTTGCTGTGCTTCATACATCACAACCAATATTTGACTCTTGCCCTGTTCTGCACTGTGCAGAAGACTGCTTGTTTGCATATGTTAGTAGCTGAGAAAGATATTTTTCTTGTCTAGGAATTCCTCTTTCATAGGTGATGCAGAGGTGGGGCATAGGGGGGACACATGCTCCCCCTGAGATTGGCCGGTGCTGGCTGTGGAGTGGGGGGCGATGGCTAGTGCCCCGCCTGAGAACATGGGGGGCACCAAGAGAAGCACCAGTGGCACTTCTGGTTTGCCGCCAGCACTTCCACCACTGGTGGTGATCGGTTGCTGGAGGACCCCCCTGCCCGGTTGGTGATTGGCCGCTGGTGCCCCCCCAGGATCAGGAGGCATCAGTCACCCATGTCCTCTTTAGTATCCCAGGAAAACCATCTTAAATTTTGTCAGGAGCAGGAATCCAGACAAAGAGCAGCAGAAAACCATGTTCTAAATATATTTTTCTTTTTTTTTCACAATTTTATTTAGGTCAGAAATGTTAAGCCAATACTGCCAAACAACGTAGCTGGTACATCATGGGCACCTATACACGAGCAGTGAGGATGCTCCAACGTGCTGTAATTGCAGTGTGTCAGAGCAGACTTGATTACTTGAGTCTGCTGGTGTGTGGTAATTCCCATGCTCCTGCAGCCTCTAGCTTCTCATTCTTCAAAATGGCAGTGGGGGCACTTTATCGAAGCTTGTTGGACAAGCTTTAAATAAAGCACCCCTGCCGCCATTTTGAAGCATAGGGATGCTGATACATGAGACAGTCTGGGTGCTTTAATTAGAGTGGCTCTCTAAGAGCCACTCTAATTAAAGTGCCCTCCCCCACTCCCAGAGCATGTTTATAAATGCCCCATGATGCTAAGCCCTAGAACACATCTGTAGCAATAGTAAATATCTGCAGCATAACTGACTAAAGGAGAGCTGAGTCAAATGACACTATGCATGGGAAACAGAAATCTGGTATGGTTTAAACAGGGACTATGGATTCTTATCCCATTACCTGGATCAGCTTTTGTGACCCCTCTGTTCCTATTGGTTCTTTGCTTGTTTGCTTCTCCCAGTGCACCTATCCCCCTTCCCCATCTTTTTCTTCCTCCTCTTTTTCCATTTTTTGTATTCAAATCACTCACTCTATTTTCTATCCTGATCTATGCTGCCCTTTCACAGTATTTGATGAAGTGAACTCCAGTTCACAAAAAATGTGCTCTCTATGTATTTTATTTAGTTAGTCTATAAAGTGCATATACACCCTCTTATCTCCCTGACTTCAGACTAACATGGCTAATCACCTCTCTTCAACCTCCTATTACCAAGCTGTGGCAAGCTGTTTTGAGAACTTAACAATAATTGGAACCTTTTCTTCTTTCTGTTTTCATAGTTGCGTAGATTCATAGACATTGGGACTGAAAGGGACTCCGGAGGATTATCGAGTCCAGCCCCCTGCCCCAGGGGCAGGAAGTCAGCAGGGATCATAGGATCCCAGCAAGATAAACATCCAAATGTCTCTTGAAGGCATTCA
>NW_017729034.1:92774832-92786663 GCF_001723915.1 Gavialis gangeticus
TCATCGTAAGGTCTGCTTTCCTGATCTCTGATCATGCGTGTGGCTCTTCTCTGGACTCTCTCAAGCTTCTCCACATCCTTTTTGAATTGTGGAGCCCAAAACTGGATGCAGTACTCCAGCTGCAGCCTCAACAAGGCCGAGTACAATGGGAGAATGACATCCTGCGATTTGCTTGAGAAGCATCTGTGGATGAAGCCACCATTTTGTTTGCTTTACTAGACGCAGCATCATATTGAAGGCTCATGTTCATCTTGTGGTCAGTCATGACCCCCAAGTCCCTTTCATTTGTAGTGCTAGTCAGCACTTGTATTTCCAAGTACTATCCTGCTGCAGAGTAAATTAGTTTACTCCAGCTTAATAGGGGCTCATGTGTAGACACTGACAAGTTTACTGAACAGCTAATTAGTTTACTGTGCAATAAACATCTCGTGTAAATGCACCCAGTGGACATGTCTACATGTGATGCTACATTGCTACAGCAACATTGTGTCCACAGGCAAAAACTACTACGTCGCCATAGCAATGCTCTCCCTCATTATAGTGCTTTACTATGGTGGCATAGTGCCTAAAAATGAATGTGCACACTATACACAATGCAGTACAGGCTGTTACTTCACCATCTTTTAGGTCTTCCAAAAGGAAGTACTAAATGGTGGCACAGTAACAATGACGCCATAGTGGCATGCGTAGATGTGCCCAGCGTGAAGGGAGTTAGGCTTACAGCATTTAATTAGCCTAGTAGTTTTCATTCTTTGTGCTTTTCTTTATAATTTCAGGGTTCATCCTTCTGCACATTTATTGCTAGATTTAGTTAATCAGAAGTTCTTCTAAATAATAGTTATTTTCTTAGGCAGCTAACTCTACAGAGCAATTGCAGATGTCAACACAAACTCCCTGAATAATTATAGTTAAATAGCTCAGAACAGTATTAAACTTGTTAGGTGCAACAGAATCATGGTATAAATTATGGCAGAGTTCCTCACAAAGCTTACAAACTCAAGGTCTTGAGGTCCCTTAAGAATGTATTACTCAGACACTTGCCTAATCTAACCTTTCTCACTGAATGTAGCTCTTCTGAAAATTTCTGAATGGTTCTTGGTAAAAATTTCCTGAAGCTGTCACTTCTTTTCAGCTTTGACATACATCCCTCAAAGAATCTAATACAAGCTCCATAGTAAACTTTGCAACCTGGTTCTGAATAATTTGGAATTTCTTTGTGGGGATAAATAATCAAACAAGCAAAAGCTATTTTATAGCTGAAGAGGTTAAGGCAAGGGGGTGCAACATATTTAAACCTGGATAAACTAGTGGGCTACTGGCAGAGCTGTCTCTAGTCAGGGCAGTACTATCTTATAGGCCTGTATGAAGCAGCTAGTATTCGCTTTGGATTTGGCTGATTTGGGGGATAGTGATTCAATTCGGTGGTTCGAATCACTGTCCTGAATTGATTTGGCCAGATCAGCCAAATCTTTGAATCAAACAGGCCCCATCTCTGCCTACTCTTCCAGCCATCAATGGCTGCCCCGCCCAGTCCCACCGTCCTGGCTCTTTAAAAAAAAAAGCCCAGCACTCACTGGCTGTTGCCAGGTGAGGGCCAATCTCTGCTGCCCCCCACTGCCCCATGCTGTGTGTGTGTGGGCTCTTCCATGAGCCCCCAGAAGCCCTGATGGCTGCTGCAGCAGCCAGTGAGTGTGGGGCTTTTTTTTTTTTTTAAAGAGCCAGGAGCTGGGGCTGGGCAGAGCAGCCATGGGGGTGGGCCTGAGAGAGCAGGGGGGGTTCGTGGTAGAGCCCCCCATGCAGCATGGGGCAGTGGTGGGTAGCAGGGATGAGTGGGAGTTTTTTGTTTTTTTTTTTTAAACAACTGGGAGCTGGGCTGAGTGGGGCAGCCATGGGGGGAGGGGGCTGAGAGATTGGGCAGGGATCAGGGGGGCACTCAGGGTTTCTGGGGGAGCAGGCAGGGAATGGGGCTGGGGGGGGGGCCTTCCATAGTCCCTTCCCCCCTCCTTCAGCCCCCACTACTTACCAGCATGGAGTCTGGATCCAGCTTCCTGTGGCGGCAAGTGGGGACTGCCCAAATATCCAAAGCTCTCCAAATCTTTTCTGAATAAATTTGGAGTGCTTCAAATCTATTTGGACCTTTTTATTGGTCTCCTGATTTGATTTGGATTTGGAGATTTGGCTGCCGAATAAGACTGAATCTCCTCTGAATGGAATCGGCACCCAAAGCTTCACACAGCCCTACTATCTTATGGCAGAGTAATTACCCATGATTAAATACATGTGTAGATGCTGACCATGGGCATAAATTGCATCTGGTCAGCCCAGGAAGCAGAGGGCCAGACTCCCGCTTGCCACCTAGTCAAGTGGCTCCGTATTTTCAGTATTCTCATGCCCCATCCAGCCTCTCTGTTGCTGTCACCCAGAGCCCGTGGCAGAGCAGGGCAGGAGCGGCTCTGGTAAAAGCTGCTCTGCCCTGGTTCAAATTGCTGTTGTCCTAGGCACACATGTAGATGCTGCACCTGGGAGTAGTTTCTTCTGGCTCAATCTGCTCCAGAGTTTATTGCTTCAAATTAATTGCATGTGTAGATGCACCCACTGAGTCTTTAGGGAAAAAATGGTGTGAGAATATAAGGTGCAAATCTATCTTGCCTTTTAATATGGTCCTAAGCATGTCATTATAAACTGTCTTCCCATTCACCTTTTAACCTACTTATCTGCAACTAGCCATGATAATGCATCAGTGAAAAGAAGCATTTTCTTGTCAATGCCTTCTTAGTCAAACTCAAAGGCCCTTGCAGCTTATTTCATGAGCACAAAAGTACCAGTTGTCTGCCCCCCTGAGTGCGCATTTTTATGGAACAATTTAGCTGCTACCAAAAATAATTCCAGATGTACAGCCATGGCAAGAAAAAAAGTCATTTATTGCAATGAGGTAGCCACAACAAGGTTCCTGAACATGGTATGCTCACAGCACCCAAATTACAGATGAAGAGCCATCAGATAATAACTCTTTTCATGTAGAAATGAAATGTAAATCCACTGTGCTTGAGCCCATGCATCTTTACAAAAACAAGAGTGAAAAAAGCTTCAGGGTAGGGCTCTGCTATTTTGCATAAGAGTCATTGCTTATAATGGTAAAACACATAACATATCCTTTCTTTATCTATATTTAATATTAACCAGGCCATTTTTAAACCTAGTGTAATCTTGATAAGGGCTTATATTCAAATAGTAGCAGTAGCTGCACAACAGGTATACTAAGATGAACTGACATGATTTTTTTATTGGTTTATCAATCCAATATGCTTCCCCCCAACATAAACTTTACTTCAAAACAGAAGGGACTACATAGGGAAAATTATTGTGACATCAGAATATGTAAAGTATGTAAAAAATATGTTTAAAAAAAGATCTTGAGTCTGCTAATTATCTGCGACTCCTACTGAAGGTTGTTTAAAGTTGTGAGTTGTCAGTTCTTAACCCTCTCTCACAACCAGCCCTTTAATTTTAAAAAAACTTTGGTGCACACATTATTTTTAATAGCTAACTTCAACCTGGGCTGCTCTCTTTGATGATTCTTTTGCTGCATCTCCCTTGTTAAAGCTAAGCATTAAGGAGGATCCCTATTTAGTACAAAGTTTTATTGGATTCAGCTTCTGCATCAAGCCTGTACATGTCAGATGTGTGGGATGAGTACAGAAGATGCTGCACCGCACCCTCTAGATGTAAAACTAAGAAAATCTCCCATGTTCCAAATCTGAAGGGCTTCCTCAGTAGAAGTGTCTTCATTAGGCATATTTTAAACCCGTGAAAGAAGGAATCTTCCATGTGTCTATTTATACCTGTGCAGGTGAGACTGGGGAGGCTATTTATTTGGGTTTAAAAATAAATTGTTATCTTAAGTCCAAAGAAGTCCAAAAGACTAGCCACTACCAAGTTTGCTCATAGTGCCCAAAGTGCAGATTCAGTATATGATAGGAATATGCTACACAAAAGACCATTTCATTTTGATGCAGCCCAGGAAACTACTACCTAAATGTTGTCGATAAGACTGTGTTGTGTTCATACATACTACATAGTGCTGGCAGTGAGCTCATATGTAAAGCTGTTATTCTTTTCACGGCTTGTGTCTCATACCTTCTCATGCCTTGCACAAAGGCACACAGGGTAATTACAGGTCCAAATTCTGGACCTTCATTCCTTTAAAATGAACTGGTGAAAGGCTTGTCCAGCCATTTGTAAAGAGTCATATACTACTCATCACCAAGGAATATATTAAATGATAAAAGCTTTGTGGGAACCAATGTAATATATTTCCTGCTCCAGTGCTGGCAGTGCTGTAGCAAGCAAGCTAACAAGTTGGTTCTTGCTAACTTGAAGATTATTTACTTGAGATAAGACAATATTCCATAATGTAATGAAGCTGTGAGACAAATACATGCATGTTAATTGACATCAAAACAAGAAATAGTGGGGAGGAAAATAAGCAGAGTAAGATCCTAACATCTGTGCATCTTGCCATGAACTCCTGGCAAGTCAGGATGTGCAATTGCTGGGATTTGGGATAAAATTTCTTAGGACCCATTGCACAATTAAATTAAAATCTGCCAGGGGTAGACTAAAATGAGCGCAGGCTCATTTCCTAAAACAAGCCTTTTGCCTTTAATCTAGGAGGCATGAAACCGATTCTACTGTGGGAACTCATTTGAGAGAGGTATGATCTGTGTATAGGTGAACCAGTACCTTATTAAAGAAAAAATTTTGTTCTAGCAAGAACAAGATTATAATTAAAGCTGAAGGATAAAAACACCACAGCTGTATATTTCTTTTTCTTTTGGCTTTTGTTGCTGACTTTTACAACATGGGGTATTATTCCATTTTCACCGTAGTGTTGGCACTTCCTGTGGCCTTTCACTTTTTTGTTGTTGCTATACTTGTTTGATATAGCTGCACAGTTCACTCCAAGGATGCAGGAGGTGTTGACTCTACAAATCTCAGTAAAATAAGAAGGTAAACAACTACTGAAATCAATTTGCTGCTGACAATGCATTTATTTTTTCTTTTAAATGCTGGTTGTACATTCAGCTTCAGATGGAAGGAATAGTTGAGGAAATATATTCTTACTGATTGGGCAAGGAGGAATATGTGGCTCCCTTTTGACTGTATGGAGCAATGGAGGGAATTTATTAATTCACATAAAGTGGAGATGTTCATGTAAAGAGTAAGTCTGAGAGGACAGAATGAAGGATATGAATACTTATATACAATTTGGATTAGTGCACAAATAGTCCAAATTTTTGGTTCAATAAGAACGCAATTCAGCTGCAAATTCTATTTTCAGGGTAGGGTATTTACAATATGTTGTGACTCCTCATTTCTATGTTATCAGAGACTTTTTTGGAACCACAGAATGTATTTTCCCCTGAATACAACTCATTGCTAAGCAGACAAATAAATTTACTTGCTTGTATCTGTAAACTTCAAAGTAGAATACACGAGGAAGAAGGTCAGGAAGAAAGAAGCCAACAGCTTGAACCTCTAGTAAAATCTATAAACCCACATTTGACTGAAATCTCATTCTGTCAAAAGATACCCAGGATATGTTTTTGCAGCACAGTGCAGTGCCATACAGAAATACCTGTATGGGTTCAGGTACCAAAAACCATAGAGCCATTGTAGCTCAGAAGCATTCAAATAGTAACATTTTGGAGTGTGCTCACACTGCCATTCAAGGACTTCCTTGGATAAAATTGTATTTCTTTCCTGAAAGAAAAAAAAAATCTCTGATGTTTTCTGGGCTGCCAAAACCAGATCCATACAAATGCTATGGAATTAGCTTGGCATTCAATAAGGTTTGGCTTATGTTCATTTCTGTCTGGGCTGATCTAGAACCTGCAACTTTTCAGCTTCCTCCTGGTGTACAGTGAGCTCATGCACAACTGTGAAAATGTGTTGGCGTGGATAATATGCTTTCATTAAAAGAGTTAACAGTTGCAGTTAGATGTGTATACATGCTAAAGCAAAAAACAAAAGCCCAGTGGATAATTAAAACAAAGAGATTAGGAACCAAGTTCTGCCCTCAATTACACTTGAGTAACCTGATTATTTTATCTCTGTTAAGTCTGTGGACTTATACTTGGGTATAAAAACTGTTAAAAGCATTCATTAAGTCCATATCTAAACTAGATTTCTAATGATGCATTCATCAGTTTAGAAAGAGGGAGCACTAATTTCTTTTTTCTTTTCCCTAATGGAGGATGTTTATGCAGTTACTTAGCCACAAAGACCATTTTTGCCTATATTGGGCCTTCAGAAAACCAACCTTTTCCAGAGATGTAGTAAATATTTACAGCTGTCATGGCAACATTATGGGTTTCCTTAATATTTTGTTGCCTTTTTACTATACATGTGATTAGGATCCCTACAGACCAGTTTTGGCAATGTGTTTTTTATGTTATAAACATAAAGTTAGGCAAAGTAGTAGGAGCTATTAGTAGGGTTGAAGCATTGTAGGTGTGATGGTACAGGAAATATATGAGAAGTAAGACTGGAAGAAGGGTGCTTTGTCCCCAAAAGCTTGTAACACTTTAACAATATAAAGTTGATCCAAATAAAGATATCACCAAAAAAGTGCTTCTAACAGGTGCAAGAGATTTTTCTCCTCTATCTCTTCCTCCATACATTTCTGATGCTAGAAATATTACTATACTAGAAATCTGGTATAGAAATGCATGTAATTCCTTCCCACGTGGAGTACTTGCCAAAACATAACCCGAGAAGACATGCTTTGTGCGCTTTGTGGCTTCAGCTATGAAAATGTACTATTTTTTGTTAGAGGATAATGGCAGGTGGGATATTGTTCCTCAAGTAAGAGCTGACAAAAGGCTAGACAAAGGAATCCCATTCTATAATTTAGAGCTAGCTGATGTATTTTTTTTTTCAACAAGGCAAACAAATAAATCAAACACCCCTAATTTAAAGTTTCTCTCTTCTACAGATGGTTTCTAAAACTGTGGTTGTTACATGACTAAGCAGTTCATCATTTAGATGCAAGGCCTGCACTGCATGTTTGTTCTTGCCATACAACCAACTCCCTGCAGGCAGGGAGCATACCAGTCTCTCTCACTCTGCCTTTCACACAAAGCCAGAGTGTTTTCATTTATAACAATTCAGAATAAAAACTTAATAGTGCATATGTGTGGGAAAAGCAGGCTGCACAAGCCCCATCCACACCCCATGTCAAAGCTCCAGAGGCCTCTGAGCTGTTGGAGATATTGCCCAGTCCAACATAGAACGTGAAATCTTCCATAAGATCCTCTTGAAGCAAAGTCAGGCTCCTAGGAAACATAGTGCTAGCAATAACAGTGGTAGAGAAGAGCAGGCAATGCAGACCCACCTATTTCCAGAACTGTTGCTGGTAGTTCATGACCTCAGGGGAAGGCAGTTCTGAAAAGATTTTGGCTTTCAAGAGTGAGAACCACAGGGTTTTCTTTATATGTGATCTTTATTCCTGGAAAAAAAATGCAAAAAAACTGAAAATGGAACAGCGGCTTAAACTGGAGGAAAATAGGCAACAGCTGGGGAAAGGAAGGAATTTAATTGCAATCAGCTGAGAGGAGACAAAAAAAGTTTTGGCCCCAATCCTGTCTCTAGCTGTGCTTGGCTCAGCTTTAGCACGTGAGTGAGAGGGTGAGGGAAATGGCTGAATGGGTGAGTGCAAAGGGGCTTGGAGTTGGACAGCTGTGCAGATTCATGTGATTTCAGGGCCCAAAAGGCATTTATGGTGGCTGGAGTTAAATGCTGTGGCCACATGAGACAGTTGCAATACCCAGGTTCACACTACAGAGACTTTATCTGTAGCACAAATGTAGAGTGCGATACAGTGGCATGCTCAAACCACCACTTTGCTTCCCTCCATCCTGGAAAGCATGCTGCCATGTTTGTGTGGTGCTGCAGGTGGACTGATCAGTCTTGGTTTCCAGGCTGAGCTGCATCTGAGTCAGGAGATGGCATACAAGGAGCAGTGTGGTACACTCCTCTGTTGAAGTCCAGATACACCCTTAGATTTCATTGTGGTAGGGAGATGCCATAGCTGCCTGGCTAGAGCAGTTTTATGGTTACTGGGTGCATCTATACATGCAGTTAGGGCGATACAATACTCTGGCACAAACTACACCAGAGTTTAAGCTGCTCCCGGGCTCAACATTTACATATACACCCAGGACTGCAGCATGTTGAGCTGGGGCAGAGCAGTCCCAGGCTGACAGGAGCCCCAGGGGCAGCCCTGGGCTCTGGGTAGTGATGGAGGGCAGTGGAGGGGCTGCTGGGGCATGAGGGTGCTACAGTGCTTCCACACTGTAACACCTTTATGCCTCAGGCAGCCCCTGTCACAGTCTACACATATTTGAGTGCATATAATTACTCCACCGTAGGATAGTCCTGTCGCTGACAGGACTATCCTACAGCAGAAGTAATGAATTTACTTTGCCCTAATATGGGCACATGTGTAGACTTGGATGCTTTACAACATAGTTAATTAGCCAACTGCAATAAAGTGCATGTGTAGATGCACCCCATTGTGTAGCAGCAAAAAGGGAGCTGAAAGGAGGGCTAATAGCTGGTCTTACTATCCATACACAGGTTTTGCATCTTGTATATATGTTGCTGAATGATAAGATGCATGCATGAGAAAGCGGAGTATACAGCACATATTTTATCATGTCCCTATCCCCATTTCCCTCCTTCCATGTGTTGCCTCACTTGTCTAATCATGTCTGCTTTGGTAGTAAGATATAAACCCTAAGTCAAAAAACCCTCTGGTGTATACCTATAGCAGGTAATAAGGGCTCTGGTGGGGTTGATCCTGATTTAAGAGTTTGGGTGCCACTGTCATAACAATGATTTTACTAATTTTTCAGTATGAATTTTCTTAAGTTATTTGCCTTTAGGTAATACTTTTACTGAAGAATTTGCACCATATTTTAGTTTACTTAGTTATCTTCATGGTTGTTTGGGTTATGATAATTTTACAGCATCCATACTGTATGTAGGTAAGTTAGAAGTTAGCTTTTAAAATGTATCCTACATATGGTGATGCAGAAAGAGATGATGTCTTGATCAAAAATGGATAAAGTCCTGGTCAAAACTGAAATTGGGCATTTACATTCTACAGCACTTACATGTGGAGTTGGGTCAAGGTACAAGGGTCAGGTAGGTTCATTGTATCACAAGCAAGGGACATGTCGATCAAGGGAAGCTAAGGTGTTTCAGTGAGTAGTAAGTACCCGTTGATCTAAATTTTAAGATGAAAATTCTAAATATAATATTTCAATTAGCTTACAGTTACACTGAGCCTTCACACATCACAGTAAAACAAAAAGCAAAACAAAAAAAAAGGAAAATGAAATTCTGAAACGTTTTTTCAAAATCAAAAACTCATTCCCAAGTCTGAAAACAAATTACAGTAAAAGCTTTGTTATCCGGCATGAGTGGGGTAAGGTGGGTGCCGTTTATCTAAAAATTCCAGTTATCTGAGAGTTATACAGAAGACAGTGCCATACATGTACTGCAAATACTTGATGCGCATGCCAAATATACTCCACAAAGATTCCTGTTGCTAAAGTGAGGATTTGTATTAGGGGATATTGGAATTTCTGGTTAATAGAGTATTCCAGTTAGTAAAATGCCTGTTAACATAGCTTTTACTGTACAAAACTTCCTGCAAAACAAATTCTGAGTCCTCTCCAGATCTGCTAGAGACACATAGCCATAGCCAAAAATATGATGTAACTGGATCTTAAGTACTGTGGGACAAATACTCAGCCCTTAAGCATTCAAATCACTCCTAACTTTGGTGAACCTAAGGCGCACAGAATTTGGCTGCAGATTCATACAGTACTGGTTTCTGAACTGGTGTTCTATAATTGATCTTTTATCTAGTATTGGTTATCACCATGCTAAGAGACCAAAGAGTAAACAATGAGCAAAAGGGAAAATTCTGTCTAGGAGGTGATCTCTGCATGCAGATCTTGGGGTTGTGATCTGTCCATAACTGTTTGTATCTGAGGTTTGGTATTGCTGAATGTTGTCAAATATTTATATACATATGTCAGGCCAGTAATTCTTATCTAGATAGCTTTTTGAGAACAGAAAATGAAGTTACCTTCTAAGAAGGGCTGCCTCCTCTTTGGTATCTATGCGCAGTACACATTGGTACTACAGGGTGAAGTTACACATTACACTTAGAGTCTTAGACCATACTAAGGGCACATAAAATGTGCCCGTATGCAGGTTGAACCTTGTTAACTTGTTAAAATGGGCAATTTTCAGTCCTCCAACATCCCAGGATACACTGCTCCCAGCCCCTTCCTCCCACCCTTCCTTTTCCCTGAGCAAGAATAGAGCCCAGGTGTCCTGGCTCCTAGACAGGCCCCTCCCTGCCAGTCCTCTACTAGGAAGTCAGAGCTGTGCAGGCAGGAAACAATATTAACCCTTAATGTGCACCTGCTCATAGCATTTTCTAACTTTAACCTTGCTTAACATTCCACAGATTTAGTATGATCTAAGTTTAACATGTAACTTCACCTTCAGCTGTTGAAGTAATACCTGTTATAAAGGCTGTTCTTCCAATGACTTAAAGAGCTCATTTTTCTGTCTCAATACTTGATACATAAACTGCATAGAAGCCTTGGATAAAGTTTTGGTCACAGTCAGTACAAGAGAAAAAGAAATTACATTCTTTTAAACACTGTAAATTTTGTGTTGCTCTTCCAAGTAAGAGTATTATAAACCAGCAAGAGGTTTCTCATGTCCTCTCCTTGAAAGTGCCCTCTTGTTTCTTATTTGTTTGAATTAAAGTCACTTGTTAGGCCAACAAAAATACTGCAAGGGGATTTGTCTTGCTAACATGTTTTCCTTTGGATTTCAGCCTGGGCAAGAGGTGCTATTGGAACAATCCTTACTGGCTATATCATTTTCGTCATCTGCTTTGCCCTTGCCATCATTGCATTTGCTGTCTCTTTACTTCGGTTCAACTTTATCCGAGGAATTGGAGGCTTGCTCTTTGTTTCTGGTAAGAATCTTCAGGAAGCAAGTGTTGCTTTTTAAAATAGTACCTGTAATAAAACCAGAACCTTGCTTGCCTTGGCCCTGGCCCTTGCTTGATTCTTCTACAACGAATCCATACCGATTTCTACTTTGTACTTGGAAACCTCGATTAAAAACATAGACAGTCCATTGAATACAGGCACTAGCCAAAATCCTCACATCTCTAAAGCAAAGTTGTGTTATAGATAATAAAAAGGAAGAAAAGATGTCAGTTTAGTCACTCATTTCTTGTTTTTCTCTTTTCCAGCTCTGTTCCTGATTATGGGCTTAGTCATTTACCCGGTGAATTACACAGAAACCATTAATATCATAGAAGTTGGTGCATTTGGCTGGTCCTATGGCTTTATGTGGACCGTTGCTATTATGGCAATAGGTCTGGCATTCTTCTTCTGCTGCCTCCCCAACTATGAAGACCAGATCCTGGGAAATGTCAAGCCTGATTATTGCTGTGGTACCCCGTAAACACTAGGAACAGAAGCAGCTGACATTTGCATTCCAAAGATACTTACAGACTACCCTAGTTTTCAAAAGTATTATCATCAGGTATGAGTAGAAAGGTTTGGCAAGTTTGATTTGTTTTCACATGAAAGTAGAGAAAGAAATGCGAGTTTTAGAATGGAAGATTTAAATGATTCTGTATTTTCACATCCAATTTTTTTAGGACTTATTAGTCTGCATACTCAATATGCTTATACTTAATTACTCCATGAATTCTCACATCAAGA
>NW_017729034.1:92791663-92804049 GCF_001723915.1 Gavialis gangeticus
CATACTCAATATGCTTATACTTAATTACTCCATGAATTCTCATATCAAGAAGTGTGCATAATTTTTGTGAGGTGTTTCAGGCATTTATGCTTGCATTTTAGTATAAACAAGTAAGTCATTTGGTGGGCCAAATAATACCTTCCTGAGGCAAAGCAGTTCACAACCCTTCCCCCCCTTCCAAACTATATTTAGCTTCTATTTTAGTTTACTTTAACCTGAAAATCTGAAATGTTTGCTTTTTGCCAAACTTGTGTAACCTGTGCCTGCTGACATTGTCAAAAATTCAGCCCCCAGTTCCTAATTTAGTTCTTTTTCTCATTAAAAGAAAAAAAGCACTTCAAGGTACAGGGATAAAGTGAGGGTGGGAGAATGGGAGGGAGAGAGAAAGAGGAAAGGGCCACTGGAGTCTGGATTTTAGCAAGATATTTAATTCTCTTTCCCTCTCAATATTTTTGTTTCATCTTTAAGTAACTAAAGTGTCAAAAATTAATAAAAACTGTAAACATAAAAAGCAGTATCTCTGTGTGAAGTCCAATGCAGTCCAGGCTTTAAAATCTTGGGTGAACATTTTAAGGGGAGCAGCAAACTGCTAACAGGCTGGGGAAGCACAGCTAGAGTGCTGTAGAAGTTTGGTGCTTCTCTGGGGACTGGTGAAGCTTATATATCTTAGGCAGTCTATACCAGTAGTGACGAACCTCTTTGGCAGATGTGCCACAAATTAAGCTCTGCCCCCTCCCAAGCTGCCTCTCTTATCCCTATCTCTGAGAGGTGTACCTGAGAGAGTAGGGGTTCTAGGTTAGCAAAATGGGCTCAAGTCCTCAGCTGCATGGAGTGGAGCAGTAGAAAGATGCTGCTGCAAGATTCATGTCACAGCCAAGACCCAAATTAACCTTTCCCTGGCCCTGCTGTAGTTTTATATGGCAAGTAAGTAGCCAAAGCCCTGAATGCAGCAGCAGCTACAGGGCCAAGGAAAGGTTAACTTGGTTATTGATGGTGACAACTGATACCTTCTCTTGTAGCAGCATCCTGCCCACTCTGGTCTACATAGCCAAAGATTCAAGCTTCTGTTCTGCCTCTATTCTGATGCCTCCATTTCCTGAGCACTCTTGAGTTTGCCCACCATACAGAACCTGCTTGTGTCACTTTTAGTGTGCATACCATAGTCTGGCCACCCCTGGCCTAAAGAATCTCTCCAAGCTATGTCAACTTCATTGGGTGCTCTGTAGGCAGCAGTGTTTCCCAGAATCTCCACATCTTTATCTGCAGTGGCACTACCCTTGATGGTCCTCAAAGATATGCTTGGCTCATTTCCTACGGTAGAGCCTTAGAGGGGTTCCTTGCAAGACAAGCTGCGTCTCTCTTCCTAGTTCCTGTTGCAGAATAATTATTCTCCAGCCAGACCCAAGATTTTTATAGATTCATTATTTAGTCCTGCCCATGTACCTCATTGTGAGTGGGTGTCCTAAATCAATCAAAAGAAATAGCGCACTTGGCAGAGCTCCCCCCCAGCGTTTGTTCTTGCCTGCCATGACTTGATGGGAGTTAAAGTCAATCCTCACAGGAGGGCAGTTTCTGATCTTAACTAACACCAAAGTGACACTCTCTCTTTAACCAGGAGCACTACAGGTGGGGAAGCCAGTGGACCTCACCCCACCAGGACAACCCTTTGTGCATTAGGGCAAAACTTCTGGGGAAGGCTGAGGTTCTCACCCCACATACCTTGTCCTCCCCCTCTGCTTGCTCCCTCCTTCTCAGGAAAATAGAATTGTGAGCCAAACTGTTAACTGGCCAGCTACAGACTTTTAATTCACTCTTTCTCTCCATCCAGAGAGACCTGACTTCCAGCCTGGCAAAACAATGTACTCAGTCCAAAGTAAGTCCATTCGCGATAAGTATCGGTAAAGTCTCAGTCATAGGTACTAGGGCTATGCAAAGCTTCAGATCACGATTCAGATTCGGAGATGATTAGGATGATTCGGAGGCCAAATCTATGAATCCAAATTGAATCGCTGGAAACTTTAGGCTTTCTGAATCGATTCAAAGCTTCTGAATTGATTTGGAAAAGAGTCAGCAATTTGGAGATCCAGCCATAGGGTATAATGGGGAATCAATAAAATATCTATAACTTTGTTGTCTTTTGGCTGATTCAAATGAAACTTGCAGGGATGGTAGCCTCATCTGCTGAGAGCATGATGAGTACCATGTTTCAAGGTGATAGGTGCAGGGATTTCTGGGAAACTGCACCTCAAAATGTGGTTTGAAAGAAATCCTCATGTCACATTTTTGTGTTAAGCCACAATGTGGTGAAAACTGCAAGGATGATAGTTCTTGCTGAGGCCACAAAGTTTGCCAAGTTTCAAGGAGATAGATGCAGGGGTTTCTGGGAAACTGTACCTCAGGTTGCAGACAAGCAAAACATGTGTCGCGTGTACTTGTTAAGCCACAGTGGGGTGAAAACTGTCAGGATGGTGTCTCCTGTGGAGGCCACAAAGCCTGCCAAGTTTCAAGGAGATAGGTGCAAGGGTTTCTGGGAAACTGTACTTCAAACTGCTGACAAGCAAAACTCATGACATAGGTGATACTGTGTATGTGTTAAGGCATGGGGGGGGTGAAAACTGCAGGGATGCTAGCCCCTGCTGAGGCCACAAAGTCTGCAAAATTTCAAGTAGATAGGTGTAGGGGTTTGGCGGAAACTGTACCTCAAGCTGTGGACAAGCAAAACTCGTGACATGGGTGACACTGTGTGTTAAGGCACAGCAGGGTGAAAGCTGTAGGCCTGATAGCCCCTGTTGAGGCTATGAAGTCTGCCAGCTTTCAAGGAGATAGGTGCAGGGCTTCTGGGTTCTGGGGCTCTGCATCTCTGGCTACTGACAGGGAAAACTTGTGTCATGGGTGCTTGTGCAACCGTGTCTGTCTTGGGGCACAGGGGTGGGAAGCGGGCATGAGATTTGCTTTCAGGACTTTGAGGTGCAGTTTCCCAGAAATCCCTGCACCTATCACCTTAAAACTTGGCACACCTCATGCTCACAGCAGAGGCTACCATCCCTGCCAGTTTCATTTGAATCAGGCAAAAGACAACAAAGTTATAGATATTTTATTGATTCCCCATTATTCCCTATGGCTGAATCTCCGAATCAGCTCTGAATCGGATTTGAATATTCCAAAGTGATTCGGCCGAATTGAATCAGAAAAACTGTGGAATCTCTGACATCCGAATCTGCCAAATCTGAATCGAATAGTACCCTATTCGCACAGGCCTAATAGGTACCTGCTCCGCAGAGTTTCCAGCGAGCCTCACTCTCGGTGCTCAGGTTACCTGACTTCTGTCTCCTTCGGGCACACCACCCACTTGGCTCCTGTGCCTCCGCATGGGAAGTGGCTCTGTCATTAAGTTCCTCTTGGCTGCAGCTCTGGCTCCTCCCCCTTTCTGGGGGAAACGCTAACCAAGTACAGCTCCTCTTATAGGAGCTCAGTCAATTGGTAATTTTCAAAAATGCTGCTCCTCAGCGCCGTGGACTCTCCCAGTGTCAGCAGAAATGATGTAATCCCCCCAGCTGGTCCTGCAGCATCCGGTAAGTTTCTCCACCCCGTCTTTCTCCATAACAGGGTCATCGGTTCCCTGTTACACTTGTATCAAATAGGCAAAGGAATTTCATTTTCATTTACTCCACTTAGATACTTGTGTGCCCCTTCTCGCCCTAGTTCAGTAGTATAGAAACAAATCACATCCTATTAGCAAGATGGGGAAATGTAACCTCTTTAAACTCAAACAAGTTGAAACAGAGCTCTTTTCTCATTTGACCGTTTCTTGTATATTTTTTCAGAGTGAGAAATGTGCATATACACACACAACCTCCCTACCTTGAGACTTATGGCCAGGGATCCTGGTTTTCTCTGCTAAAAAATCAAAAGTTCTCTGATCAAAAATAAAACACCTGTGTTTTTCCACAATTAAAATAAAACACCACTATATGTATAGGTATCAGTTGAACAAAATGCTTTATTGATATATTTATAATTTTAAAGTAAATTGGAAGCCTACCAGTGCCTCAATTATTATAATAAAATAAATTCTAAATATGGATATATTTTGATGTTTGATTTTGGTTTTTTTATCATTGAAAATCAGAGCTCCTCCTGCTCCCTTTGCTTGCTAGGATGTGGGTCCAGCTGAGACTGTTCCCCCTGCTGCTTTGTGTTGCTAAGCAGCCCTGATATGCTGGCGCCCTGGTCCTGCCCATGCCATTGCTCCTCACTCCCAAACCACAGCCCCCCATGCCCCTGTTGGTGCCCCTCACTCCTGACCTGCAGCTCCCCAACCCCAGCCCCCCAGCATGTGGGGAAGAGGGGGTGTATGTGGGGCAGGGGGTGTGTGAGCATAGGCAACGCAACAGGCAATTCGTCGAGGAAGGATGAGAAAAGACATGCCCTGCCAGATCTCTGCATCCACAACGGTGCCTGGGGCTGCAGCCTGGCTGGACTGGGCAGGAGCCACCTCTGCAGGCCAGTGGGTAGGACCCACCACTGCCTCCACTGCTGCAGGGAGTGCTGCACTGCCATGGCACCTCTGATGTGTTGTCTATGGGCTGGACTCCTCCCTGTGAGTGCACACAGTTGCAGGGACCCACTGCCTCCCCAACCCAGGATGAGCTGCTTGAAGCTCTGTCCCACTTCCCAGCTGGGCCCCACAGCCATGCATTCTCACCTCCTCTGGCCCCAGCCCAAGGCACCACACACTGCCCTGGCTGGTCAGCACACCCAGCCCCAGCCACCAACCACCAACTCCCTCTCTCACCATATGTGCTTGGCACAAGCTGACACTTCTGCCTCAATCCCCCCATGCATTGCCTATGCTCCCTCCATAGACTTAACTCCAGGGATCTGTAGGAACTGCTTTTCACCATGCTGCCTGGCTATATTGCTGGCCATGTGCATGTGTGTGTGGACACGCATGTGGTACCCCCCTGCATCTGATTGCCCTTCTCCCACTCCTCCCAGGAACTCCTTGCAAGCTGGAAATCTGTCAGCCTGCAGGGGGAAACTCTTGGTTTCTTGGTTTTTCTTTTTTAAAGGAGAAAGTTGGTGATTTTACCCTTTAAAGGAGAAAATTTGTGTTTTTCCACATTTTTCTATGGGAAACAGAAAACCCAGATCCCTGCTTATAACATGGCCATGTCTACATGAGATGGTGACTGCGCAGTTGTTACTGCAGTCATTTAGTACTTGCATACACAAGTAACTGGTGTTACTGTGCAGTAGCATCCCCAAATAGCTTTTTGGTGATGCTGACTGCACAGTTGCACATTACTACTGCAGAGTAGCTCATTATTACTGCACAGTAGCATCGCGTCAGACTTCATGCCATGTGATGCTACTCTAAGTAGTAACGAGCCACTACACAGTCAGCATCTCAAGATGCAACTATTGTGTCTTATAACACAGTCACATTTTGTAAAAATGCTTTCATATGCCACATTTCACAACATTGTGGACAAATGTTTTAAAACTAATAAAGCTTGCTCAAGTCTTACCTTTTCCCTATAATTGCTAACTTATTTCATTTCTGTTTTAAGTGAGAAAGCTGTAGGCCAAATCCTGCTAGCCTTAGCAGAAATTCCCACTGAAGTCATTATCTGGAGAGGATTGTTAATTATCTTGCAATAAGGTTCTGTCTTTGTTAAATTTGCAGATCTTGAAAAATGCCACACCAGATGTTCAGCTTGAGAGTCAGAAAAGAGACCATGGTTTTCTTTTAGTAAAGGCCTTTGACACTTAAAAATTAATAAAACAAAATGACTAGATTCCATCGCAGTAGTACTGCCATTTGCTCCTAGTCACTGCGCACATCTACACAAGATGCTACGTCGTTATAGCAATGAGCAACTGTGCTTAGCTCATTGCTACGGTGATGAAGCGTCACTGGGCATGAACCACGACAGCAGCACTACTGCTAAAAATAACTGTGTGGCAGTGGGACTACCTAGTAATGCTGGTTACTGCGCCATAATTTAGTACTTGGTTAAACAAGAACTAAATGACTGCCCAGTAAGAACCATGCAGTCAGCTGCTTGCGTAGATGTGGACCAGCAAAACTGAAAGGAGAATCAGACCCTAAGTGTATATATAATAATCCCTCGAGAAATGGTAAACACATAACTTTTATAATTTATTTGAACTTCTGTGTAGGAAAAAGGTGACAATAAGATGCATTTAGTTTGGAATGTATATTTGTATAAAAAATTACTTTGACTCTTTATATACAGTTATTTGTTCCTTTGCAAAGATTTTCATTGTATTGAACGTACTCAAAGGATGTCAGTGTGTAACTTGTTTGAAGTATTGTGGTTGCATTTTATTCTATTTGAGGATGGCAAAGAAATTTCCCCAAAATACATTTCATTGTGGTACAATTTTAAAGTAAATTGTGGATGGGAGAGTAACTTGCAAATTTAGTATTACTAGAATTCTTATTATTTTGAATTTACATTCTAGTAGCACACTGCTCTAGTAACACCAGTCTATGTATACACAAAGACCTGGAATGTGCCCTGCAGATTCTACAGTTCAGGCAGGCAAGCAGCATATAATATTTGGGAGAGAGGGATGCATCAGTTTACTATGAAGGACAGTGAATTTATGTTCACAGAAACATGATGACACTGTGGTTCACATCTTGTATTTTTATTCCTCACGCTCGAGTAGAACAGCAATAAGACAATTCATATAGGAAGCAGGGAGGAAGTCTAGCTAATCATTTCTTCATTTTTAATGATTTCCAACTATTTCCTTAAAATTAATCAAGTAGAAGGAAAGTATTCAAAATACAAATGGCAATATAATTTCCCCAGAGGAATGGTTTAGAAGATTATGAAGAACTAAGAGCTAGACACCCCCTTTCATCTCTGTCCAGCAAGAACTTTTTTGGCAAACACACTTCCATGCCCATGGACCTTCTCTATGCAATCTTTTGACTCATTTGGCTTGTGGTGATAAGCAGCATGAAACCAGAGGTAGATAGAAGTCAACAGGTTAATAGTGATTAGGACTGGATTTTCTTTAGAGTATGGTAGGCACCTACTAGATACATTTAGCTTCATGTTTATCATAATGTAATAATTTAGGATTTACAAAAAATTTGAAAGGCCCAAGTAGTTATCTAATTCTAGTGTAGCTACTGGAAAGATTTTTTTTCTTGAGTTCTTATTATACAGAGATGCTGAGACATAATCTGTTGCTTCCAGTGCAGAAAAGGTATTGGGAAACTCCTTCTTACTACTGTCTCAGCTCTGACATTGGCATCCTTTGAGATTTGTGCAAGTTATTTAAACGCGATTTAGTTTTAGAATCTTTGTAATGTTACCTATTTCCCTACCATACAAGCTATGAAGAGAATAACTTCAACAGTGAAAAGTATGCGACATGGTTATTATTATTTTGCAATTTCCTACAGCATGACTCCTCAAAGAACGAATCACAATGCATGATGTCTACAGAAACAGGAAAGTAGGATGAAAGGCTTTTTTTTGTTTGTTTTTTAGCTTTCACTATCACAAAAAGCTTTAGCAAATAAAATCACTTACTTTTTGGTGCTGATCTAACACCCAGTGGGAGCATCTACATGTGCAATTAGTGTGCCTGAATAAACTCCAGGGCAGTTCATGCCAGAGTTTATTGCTTCTGGGTGCTTTGTATACATATGCACCCAAGACCACAGCACATTGAGCCTGCCAGCCTGGATGTGCTCTGCCCCAGCTCAATGTGCTGTGGCGGATCTGGCTGGGGCACAAGGGTGTTACAGTGAGGGCCTAGCCAGCAGGCATCCCCCACTGTACAAGCCACATGCCCCAGACAGCCTGATCACCTTCTATACGTGCATTACAGTGGATTGAATAACTCTGCTATAGGACAGTACTTAGGTCAGGTAGTACTATCCTATGGCAGAGTTAATTAGTTTACTGTGGCCTAATAGTGCTGCTTATGTAGAGAGTGATGCTTTACTATGGAGCAAATTAGTTAACTCCGCAGTAAAGTGCACATGTAGATGCCCCCAGTAACAGTGCTATGAAACCAACATAAGCATTACAGTTCCAAAATGCTCTGTGTGTTTCTACATGCTAACTTATTCCATGGGAGTTTGGGTGGAAATGGCCAACAACCTAGACTGCGACAATACAGATTCATATTTGGCTTTGACCTGTCCAAAAATCCTTAAAAAACATTAAACCTACATGACTAATAATGCCCATAATGCCCATCTCAAGGAAAGAGAAAGGTGAATCTAGGCAAAGTACCAGAGCACCACTGCAAATACTTTGCTTAATTCATTTCAAAGAAACAACAGAAAAAGTTCACCACATACCCCTGAACAGCACAAACAAGCATTTTCCAAAGTGCCCATGGTGGGAAAAGTGTGAGAAAAATAATACTGCAAAGCCCTACAGTCCCCACACATTGTCATTCAGGTTCTGATGGCATGTCCTTTGGTTTCCAAATTAGGCAAACCAACTGATTGGAAGTTATCTGAATCCTAGCAAAGATGGCAGACAAAATGCAGTCAGCCCTGTGATAAAAAGAAAAAATCAAACACGAAGGGAGGTTAAAAGCTTTTGCTATTTTGAGAATATGAGGCCTGCTGCAACAAAGAAAAGCAACCACCAGCATTTAGAAACAATAAAAAAAATTGCTGCTGAAGGCATTGCTGCCTGTACCTGAGAATGTACCATGTAATTTACTGAGAAAACAACCTGAAACAAATAGCTTTTCCTTATCTGTGCTATCTAGCTTCTTTCAAAAGTCACAGGACAAGTCCTGCTGAAAATAGGCAGCTTTTCAAATAAATGTTTACAAGGAAATTAATGCAAAGGAACCAATGAGATCTACAGAACTTTCCATCAGTAACATAAAATGTCTTTCAAATCCATTTGTACCTGTTTCTAGAGGAACAGTCAGAATTTGGGTAATGAATGGGCTTTGTGTTCTGATTTTTGTTTCCCTTGAAAATATTTCTCTATTTCACTGTGTTTCATTTGGGCATTCCCATTTACTCTGAAGAAACACTTAGAAATGCTTACACTGAAGTAACTTGATATCTGTACATAATTTAAATAAACTAGCAGTTGGAGTGAAAAGCTTTTACTGACTTCATTGGGGCCAGAATAAATATAAGGAACCATATTTTGCCACATTTCCTCAAGTGAAACCATATATATCTTATTCTACCAGTAGCCCTGTCAGGTTCAATGACACTGTCCCTTGTACAAGACAGTATTCAACACAAGTGTACCAAAAACTGGCTCGGTGAGACGATCCACACTGTAAGATACATGGGTAACTAAACATGGAGCTTGCTCCATTTAGCAGTCAATATGGTTGCTCACCTGCTTAAAGCTGCCTTCTTGTGTAAGTAGTTCAGACAGGGTCCAGATGCTGTTCAGTAATGCCTTGTTTGTTACATGAAAATAGAAACTGACTTTCCTTGACTACATCTACACATACAATTAGCATGTAGCAATAAATTAAACAAACAAATGAATGGGCAAGCAAGCAAGCAAACAAACAAATAATTTAGTTCTCCCAGGTGCAGTGTTTACATATGTGACCAGGTCCAAAATACATTAAGCCAGGGCTGAGCAGCCATGGCTGGCAGGGGGCCCAAGGGCTCAGCCTGCCAACCCGGGGCTGCTGCACCCCACCTCAATATGCTGCAGAAAGGCTGGCTGGGGCATGAGAGTGCTACAACATAGGGTTAGGTGGCAGGCAGCCCCTGCACTGTAGCACCCTTGTGCCCTAGCCAGCCCTGGTCAATGTCTATACATTTGTTTCAGTGCACATAACTACTCCACCACTGTAGAACAGTACTTGTCCTGGACAGTACTGTCCTACAGTGGAGTTAATTAATTTACTGCACCCAAATATGGGTTGCTTTTTTGCAGTAAATATCAGGTTTTCTAAAAATTCTAAACCTGGTGACAATAAATACAATTTCATATACTACCTTTGTTGTGGTGGTGGTTGTTTTTTTTTGTTAAGCATGTTGTGATGAGAGAGGAAAAAAAAGAGAAAGAGTAAGAAGAGAAAAAGAGGAGATAGAGAAAGAGGGAAAGAAAAAGAGAAAAAGACAATAAAGGAGAGAAAAAGGAAAGGAGAGGAGAGAAAGAGAGACAAGAAAGAGAGACATAGAGGGAAAGAAAGAAAAAGAAAAGAGGAGAGAATGGTGAGGGAGGGGCCTGGGTTTGCACTGCCTCAGGCCCCCCACCTCCACCCCAAGCCCGGCTGGAGCTCTGGAGCATGGTGCAGAGGGGCGGCGTTGGGGCAGGGTAGGGGAGCTATAGCCACCCCAAAATTCACTTTAGCCCCCCCCCATAGCCACCCCTCCAGAATCACCTGGGCTGCTGCCACCTACCCCGTGCAGCTTAGCCCACCCCTCCCAGTGCCGCCCAGGCCACCACCACCTGCCCCGCACAGCTGAACCCACCTCACTCCCACCTGCAGTGCAGCCCCCCCTCAGCCCCCACATCAGGGAGCTGATACTTCTAGACTCTGTGGCCCTGAGATAGTCTGCCTGGAGGTTCTGGTCTAGTGTTGTTGGCTGGTACCACCTCTGCAGTTGGCCCAGGTTCTGGGTAGCTGCTGCCAGCCATGGAGCTCGAGCTGCTTGCAGCAGGGTTTGCAGCCTTCCAGCCCCTTCTGGGGCTCCCACCTCCTGCCCCTATGTCTGGTCCCCCTGATGCCTGTCCTTCCCCACAGTGCCTGCATACCCTGGCACCTTTCTCCACTACTTGTCTCCCCTCCCTCCAGCTTCCTTCCATGCCTGCTGCCCCTACTGCCTGCCCCCCAGGGCTGCCTCTTCCCTCCCCTGCTACTTACTTTCCCATTGTGGCTCTGGCTCCAGCTGGGGCCCCACTCTGGCCCAGGACAGGGAGAACAGTGCACAGAGTATGTGTTGCCTTCTGCCCTAGCCTGGCTATGCAGTGGTGGTGGCAGTTTTGGCTCTGACCCTGAAGCCAGAGCTGCCACTACTGCCTGCTGCTGCCACCCACATATACTCAAATCTAAGATGAGGGTTTTTGTTCTCCAGGTTGACTAAAGGGAAAAAAGCTCCTCTTGGATTCAAGTAAGAATCAATGGCCTGCCACTGGATTGTCTCTAAGGAAAAGAAGATATGTAAGGATTCAAGATATGGATAGGATGCTAATAAAAATAATGAAGGAGGAGGATCCCCTTCATGCTGGGACAAATGACTGTAAAATTCACGCTGGGACAAATCAGGAATAACTAGGGCCAGCTTGGAGAAGTTGAGGTTCAGGTGAACTTCTGTGATATTCTTCCCATCCTAAAGGAGGAGGGCTAAGGTATGATGTGATAAGGAAGGTCTACAAATGGTACAAGTTTTGTGTTGATTGTCCAAGACTTTTGGGAGGTATTCCTTATCTCAACCTGAGTATGCGGGACAATGGCTGGGATAAGACAGTGTGTAGCATCAAAATGGGAAGCATCAGGCCAGAAAGACTTTGCTAAACGCCTCAAAAATCAAACCTCCAAGGATGGACCTTCCACCACCTCTCTGGGTAACCTGTTCCAGTGTTATACTACCCTTCTAGTGAGAAAGTTTTTCTTCATATCTAACCTAAACTCCCCTTGCTGCAGCTTGAGACCATGGCTTCTTGTTCTGACATCTGCCACCACTGAGAACAGTCTAGCTCCATCCTCTTCAGGAGGAAGAACATCCCCCCTTCAGGTAGTTGAAGGCTGCTATTAAATCCCCCTCTCAGTCTTCTTTTCTTCAGACTAATAAACTTAGTTCCTACAGCCTCTCCTCACAAGTCATGTACCCCATCCCCCTAACCATTTTTTTTGTCCTCTATTTTCATAGACTCTCTCCAGTTTGTCCACATCCTTTCTGTAGAAGGGGGCCCAAAACTGGATACAGAACTCCAGATGTGGCTTCACCAGTGCCAGACAGAAGGGAACAATCACTTTATTACTCCACCGTAGGATAGTCCTGTCTCCGATATAATCATATTATGATTATTAACTATATTAATATGGAGTGTGTCCTGCCATGTACCCCGTCCCCTGCTTTTGTTTTCTGGCATACTTACACTCTAGCACCATAGGGCATGTGTAGACGAAATAGGGGCCCTAAATTGAAGCAGTGGGTTTTAAAAAACACCACTTCAATTTAGGGCTGATTATACATCTGTGTTGTGCACACACCCCACTGACTTACCTGCCTGTCCAGTGGGGAGGGGAGGGCAAGCTGTTGGTGGGTGGTGTAGTCACTGGGCTGTGGGGGGACTGGTGCTTCCCTCCACAGCAGCGGTGGCCCCCATCCCAGTGGCACCTACCCACAGGCACCCATGTCGGAAATAACTCCGGGGGGGGGG
>NW_017729034.1:92809049-92822972 GCF_001723915.1 Gavialis gangeticus
TAACTCCGGGGGGGGGGGTGTAAAAATAGATTAGGTTCACTGCTTTTTTTGGGCAGAGCCTGCTTTCCCAGGATGCTGCCAGGCTGCCTGCAGGGCTTCCTGCAGAACTGCACAGAGCCCAGTGCTTCACTCCATGGCTGTAGGGGAAGCAAACTAAAACTCCTTGGGAGTAACTCCTTTACTACTTGAAGGAGTTTTAGTTTTCTGCTCCCCAAATCATTTAAGGCGCATTATGCTGCTAAATTTCCTACAGCGGCTGGAATTAATGCACAACACATCACGGAGGTGTGCAAGCACCGGACACCATTAAAGTGGTGCAAAAACATTTAGCCCACTTTAAAGTGTTGTGCACACATGCCTCTCGTTTTGTCTACACACGGCCTTACAAGGTAGACTTTGCTGTTTTTTAAGGACTCTTGCCAAAAATGTTGCCTACCCCTGTTTTAAGGTTAGAGACATTGCTTGAGACAGGTTATTGGACTAGTTAGAGCGGTGACTTAATTTGACATAGTAAATCCTGTATCTCTTAAGACGGCTGAGTAGATCTACATAGGCTGGTTTTGGTTTCTTGGATCAAGCTGAGATGTAATTTTTTCTGAAGCAAAATGAAAAAGCAAATGAAAAAACTAACTTTGGATCAAGCAAAACATTAAATTCAGTCTGAAACAAAAGATCCCCATATGGTTTCAATGGGGGAAAAAAAACCTGTTTAAGGAAAATTTGAAGCCAAAAATATATGCATTTTGTTCATTGCAACATTTATTGTGCGCCAATGTATTATTTTTCTCTGACCTCAAATATTCAAGGAAGAAACACTAAAGGTTCTCCACATTAGTTTTGCATGAATTAATCTAAAATGTTGAAGAAAAACACTGCAGAGAAGGGCAGGTTGTTTTAATGGTATCATAGCAGGGATCCCCGAACGCTAAGCTATGTTACATACAACTAGCTTTGTGCGTGAGCTCCTCCTCAGTTACCCTCCTAGTGGTGTTTATTAATCCTTTTGCATTCATGCCAAATCAAGTACAAAGATGAACAGATTGCCAAGGGCACAGTTACACTAGATTTAATTAAAGTTTACAAAGAATTTTGAAGAGGGAGGGCACTATAGATGAGCTAAGCAGTATGATTCTAGTGCTTGGACTTACACACTTGCTATTAAAAGCTGGAATGAAGTCTCATTAAAGCTTATGGATGGTCTAATTTGCTTCTCTATGAGGTGGTTCATTTGATTCGTACCAACCTGTTGAAAACCTAAGTCAATGTAGATGTAAAGGAGGAATACAAAATGCAATAGACTTTTCAAAAGCTCACACTCCTACTCCACCAATGGCATGTGAATTTGCATATGCTTATATTGCTGTCGTTATTAAAAATAAATTCTTATACTCCACTCTCAATAACAAAAGCTGTGCATTAAATACACTTAAAATAATCAACAACTATCTCAGGTTTGTATATACAGGACTGCCAAAATACTAGCTTACACAAACAATTACAGTATTACATTTCCAAATACAAATACATGTGGGTGTTTCAGAAAGTAACAGCAATTTCAAAATAAAACCACAGTAGTGGGGAACACTGAAGGCAGCGTTGTTGAACACCCCCATTGTTTATGACTATGTAGAAAAGTAAAATAGTCCAGTAAATGATCTTTGCACATAAAATAGCTTTATTTCCAAATTGGCATTACTTTCCAAAACACCCTCATAGTTTGACATCAAAACTTTGGTATCTCTCTGGAAAATTAACAAAATGTTTCTTTTAGACTTTGGAACAGTCAAAATGATTCTCCTGACTGTCTCAGAGGATTTAGAAACACTGCCACTCAACCTTGAAAGTGCTGAATCAACAGAAATACCTTAAATTGAAACTCCAGAGATGACACATTCAGCATCACTCTTTTGACAGAAACTTTTTTTTCCTCTCCCTGCCTTAAGCTAGGGCTGGGTTTTTTCCACCCTCATTGGTTAATAGTTGTCAGCTACAATGATTTAACATTATGTACCAAGGAGCAGCTCCCCTGAGTTTGCTTGAGGGCAGTGAGACACTTGGCAGAGAAGCCATCTCAAAGCTGATATAAAAGTTACAGCTGCTTTCCCATGGTAAGGCTGGGACAGAGTTTGGAGCTTCATAATTATATTCAAGAGTCTCCACCCTCTTGCCTTCTTTCCCTCCAATTAACAATTGTACTCTTCTAAATAGTTATTGCCAACTTATCCTGTAAACACAAAATGGAAGCCAAGAGTAACCATTCTGCAGTGGCTATAGTAAGGTATAACAGCACCATGGAGTTCCTTAGCTATGTGGCCTAATTAAAATTTTCTATAAACTACCAAAAATATTTTTGGAACACAAGAGAAAATGCAAAAGTGTCAGAAGACAATGTGGGGGTAGGACAGAAGAAAAAAGTACTTTGATGCCATAGTAAGATAATATTAAAGCAGTACACAAACTCTGTAATAATTTAGCCTGGTGGTTATATCCATTATAAGTGCTCTGCGTTCAGTATCAGTGCTGCAAAATGCTGTGTTGAGTACTTAATGAGGGACAGTATAAACCAAAGCCTTCCAAAAAACAGGGTTTCCACTTTGCCAAAAATGATGGGTGTCTTTATACATGGGGGTGCTTTAATTAGAGCAGCTCCAAGAGCCACTCCAATTAAAGTGTGTAGTACTTCATGTATCCATGTCCCTGCACTTCAAAATGGTGTTGGGGGTGATTTAACTAAAGCTCATCAAACAAGCTTTAGTTAAAGCACCCTCCACTGCCATTTTGAAGTGTGGGGATGCTGATACATGAGACATGGAGGATTGCAGGAGGGTGCTTATTAGCATGCTTCAGCAGACTTGATTAATTGAGTCTGCTCCCACGCGCTGTAATTACAGTGCATTGGAGCAGCCTCCAAGCACATCTATAGGCACCCTTTCCTACTTGACCCTTTCCCAATGTCATAGGCTCTGACTTTTTAATGCCAGTCGGTGCTTGTAGGCGTTGGCAAGTGGACTTGGGTATGTAAGTGCAATTATATTTTACCCAGTTAAAGTTACTGAAAATCTACTAATGCATCTTTTGTAACACACTATCGTCTGATCCTTAATAATGAGTCACAAAAAGTTAGCAAGGAGGAAAAAGACCCACCCATTCTTTCTATTAACAATTTTTTCAAGGGCTCAAGCAGGGTAGAGTTGAATCACACTAAGTCTACTTATACATGTGTTAGGTAGAACAGGATCTGGTGTTGTGAGGTCTGGCCCAACAACGGGAAGTCTCAGGTTCTGAGCCTGGTGTTCTCAGAGCTTCATAGATGCAGAACCGAGCCCCAGTGAGAGCTGGGATTCCCAGAATCTGGAACAACCCAACAATCTTTTTTAGCTTGGAGACATGGATCCAGGAATCCCATGAGGTGGATTTCCTCAGTGCTAGGAACCTCATGCTTTCAAGGTTGGGAGCTCCTGGGCCCTTTGGCCAGGGAGCTGATGCTTCTAGACTCTGTGGCCCTGGGATAGTCTGCCTGGAGGCTTTGGTCTAGTGTTGCTGGCTCTTGAAGAACCATGGGCCAGAGTCTAGTCCATATATTAGGCATGTAAGCTAATTTAGGCAACCAAGTACCATTCTAATTTCATCCTGATTGAGTCCTGAATAACTGTTAACACAAAGTGGGGGTAGGTCCTCCTTCTTTCTAACTTTTTATGGCTCCCTTCAAAAAGTAAGAGGGCAGATGTTACATTTTGAACCAGAGGTATTTCAGCTGAAACGAAGTGGCATTTTCCAGTGAAACTTTCCTTTCATCAAAAAGTTTCTGACCCAGGGCAGAGTGCTAACCACTGGAAAGCCAGGAGGAGGAAGGGATGGGGGCAGGGGTGAGGATGGACAAAAATGACCCCCCAGGAGCCTTTGCTACAGCAGATACAGCCCAGTACTGTATGTAGGGGAGGGGCAAAATTCCCCTTTACAGCTGCAGCTGTATATGCCTGTGTGTGTCTATTTTAACTCTCTCTCTCCAGACTTAGGTGACTGCTAGCCAGGGATGGCTCCTAAGTAGACTCCTCCCCACCACCTATGTAAACCTGAGAGGCTTCCCTTCCCTCCCTCCCTCTCCACCTTGCTCAGCCAGTCCCACAACCACCTGTTACAATCCTCCCACCTGAGCCCACTCCAGTTATTCATGCCCTGGTTCTCTGTTCCCTCTGCCCCCTCCCCACCCCACAAGATACAGGCCTGGAGGAACTGCACCACCCATAGCAAAGCTGTAAGGGAAAGCTAGTTATAAACGGTGCTCCAGGAGGCAGGGGACACTTTAATTAGCACAGCTCCAAGAGCCACACTAATTAAAAGCAGCCAGAGTGTCACATGTATCAGTATCCCCATGTTGAAAAATGGCAGCAGGGTGCTTTGAACTAAAGCTTGTTGAATGAGCTTTAAAACACCCCATCGCCATTTTCATCATGAGGATGCTGATACATGTGACACTGGAGTCTGCTGGTATGGTAATTACCATGCTCCAACAGACTTGATTATTCGAGTCTGCTCCAATGTGCTGTAATTATAGTGCATCAGAGAAGCCTCGCTGCACGTGTGTAGGAGCCCTATGATTTTACTTGACCCCTTCCCCCCCATACATTACTTCCCCCCACATAATCCTTCTGGGCTCAGGGCTGCCTGTCTTCTATGGCTGGGTGGCACAGCAAAAACTCCCTGGACTGTGATTACGACACTTTCTCTAAGTTTGTGCCTGGGGCAGCGCCCAGTTCCTCTCCCTCTAATGATATTACTGTCTGACCAGCTCCATAATGCAAATATCAGGCCCGGACCAATTGCCTCAATTGCCCCATATTCAGCATTCTGGAGGTGGTACCAGGTTTAGAGAGATGTTTAAGACTGATTTCACCATTGAAGTTAATGTGAGGGTTTGCTTGAATAGCTAGAATATTGGACCTTTGCTGTTAATTTCCAATAATTCCATCTGCATACACAATTTTCTGAATGTTGCCAATAGCAACAGTACCCCATTTTTCCTTTAATGTGTTTGCTAGCTCCACAGATTATACTGTCACTACTTTGGATTCAATATAGTACCTCTCTCTGCGGGTATTTCACTTTCATCTTAAAATGTCACTGTCTATGAGCACTGCCTTTTGATGCATCTAATTTTTTTTTTAAGGTCTTAGCTTGGTAAAGTAACTATTCAATCTTTTCCAAGAAGATTTCTGTGAAGTGCTAGCTGTCTGTAAGGGACTAGAAGCTCTGGTAATTCGTGGGATACTATCAAAGCAATTTTTGCTGGTCAGGGACTGACTAGAAAACCACTAGGCTATAACATACTTTGGCTATTAGGATTTATATGAATAATATCCCACGTAAAAACTGCTAGAAACATGCTAGCAGCTGTCTTCAATGTTACTAAAAGCTTGTACTAAAAGGTTCTGCTCTCCACATAAACCTAATGAGATCCTTTGGGCATGTCTGCCCTTCAGTGGTGTTGTGTCCCCACCCATTCATTCTTGCTAACATCATCCCAACCCAGAAGCAGGCCAGTGAAGCGGCTGTAGAGTCATCCCTGGCTGCTCTCAAGCATGCCAGAAATGTGCTAGGGGACAATCAAATAAGGACCCCTTGACACAGCCTTACTGGCCTCTCTCTAGGTTTGGCACATATCTACAGAAACAGGTGGGAACATTCAGCAGCATCCTGCCTGGGATATGCCACTGCCATATGACAGACATGCCATTGTATAAGATTGGAATTCACGTGTCTTCAGCTTGTAGAACTCGTGGCCACAGGAAGTTGTAGAGTATTACCAGGTTTAAAAAGGATTAGACAAATTAATGGAGGACAGGTCCACTGAGAACTATGAACAGAACACTGAAGGATATTAAGTGAAACACTGCTAATATATATACACTGGTGTTTCATTTTAATCATGGAAAAATGTGGATTTGGGGTTACTTTTTTTTAACTGAAAATTGGGGAGTTTTTTAAACCAGAGAAAAACAGGATCCCTGCAATCAGTCCAATTGCAGAGAAGCAAGTCCTGCTGCAACAGTTACATGTGTATGCCTGATTGCTCCTAAATGAGGGTGTATCTTTCCCCCTGCTCCTCTTCTCCTTGATGCTGGCTCTGTGCTGACATTCAAGAAGACTGTTGCCTTTTTGATTTGGAGCCACAAGGCATCGTGATCTGCAGCCTGTGTTTCCCACAGTTTGTGGTCAATACTGCAGGCAGAAAAGGACCTCTTCAGAGTGTCCTTGAAGCACTTGAGTGGGGCTGCTCTGTCATGTTTCCCCATCATCAATTCCCTGTACAGCATGGCCTTTGGTGGGCAGCTGTCATCCATCCAGGCCACATAGCTTGTCCACCACAGCTGAATCTGCAGGAGAATCACCTCAGTACTGGTGGTATTGGCTCTTTGTATCACCTCCACATTGGTGACATAATCCTGCCAGTGGATCTTGAGAATGGTGTAGAGGCAGTGCTGATGAAAACCCTCAGGGAGGTGTACATGAGTATATTGTGAACAGAAGTAAAATCATACATGCATTTGAATGAACAGAGTCAAAAGAAAATCACTTTAGAGTCGCACGTGCACATTCAACACACTTATATTAGGAGTGTACAAAGCTTCGGTTGCCGATTCAATTTGGAGAAGATTTGGTCTGATTCAGAGGCTGAATCACCAAATCTGAATTGAATTGGAAGAACTCCCCCCGAATAGATTCAGAAAAGATTTGGAGATTCGGAGATATGAAGGCAGTCTTTCAGGGGAACAGAAACAGAGAAGGAGTGGGAACGGGGTAGGGGGGGAAGACTGAAATCTGTAGCTGGCCAGTGACTGTGATCTTTCCCTGAGTCCCCTTCTAATCACAGCACTCTCAGGGAGGGACATAGAAACAGCTTATAAGTCTCTGTCTGCAGCCTTTCTGTCCCTTTTGTGAGCTGCTTCTGCCTGAGCAACAGAGTCTGAAAGGTACTGCTGGATTGACTTGGCTTCCTAGTCAGTCTCCTGCTAGTTTCTGGTCTTGGAAAGGATTGGATACAGCTTACTAATTACCCTTGCCTAGAATCCCTCTACTTATCCCTATCCAATCCATTTCTTTCAACTTATTCTTCCTCCAAAAACCTCTTATCTGTTCTTGTTATTTTTTTCCCCACACTTTAAAAGAAAGGTGTGTTTTCCTTGACAGTGTGATCCATCACTGTGCAGGAAAGCACATACATTATACACGCTCACATATGCACAGAGAAAAAGAAGAGATATTAATATTATTAATTAAACACACATACAGTAAACACAGCAGAGAAGAAGAGCTAGTACTATTCAGACACTTACATACAGTAATCAGAGAAGAAGAGACATTACAGCTGCACACATACACAGACATTTTCCAGCACAGGAAATATTAATATTAAGTGTGCTGGAAAGGCAGGAGCCAGCTCTTTTGGCAGGGGAGGGAGAGGGGCTAGAAGGGGTAAGGGGAGAGCTATAGCTGCAAGTACTCCCCACCAAACATAGATGCATCCTCTTTTCTGGCAGCGATGAGTCTTCTGCTGGCAGTGGGAGCAAGGTGGGAGCGGTAACTGTCCTTACACCTGCACCACCCTGCCTAACACCAAAAATAGCCATCAGCACCAGAATGACAGTCTCCTTCACCCCAATTTCATCTCCCAATGTGAACCTCTCAGTGCCAGTGGAGGAGCTGGATATGAAAGCAGGGGACCTGAGTACCCTAGCAAAAACAATTCTGGGGAATGAGGGGGAATCTGAGTTTATGCTCCACACCCCTCAAAGTTCCTCTGGAGCTAGGTCTCCTTTTCCAGAAAGCACCTTGGAGGAGGTTGAGGTTGTGGAGGCAAGTGGCTCAGCTGAGTCAGCTCTTCCTGTTGTACCTCAGCCAGCTGAGGAGGGGGATAAGGCAGGATCCCCACCCTCAACCCAGAAGTGGCTGTGGGGGAGTAGTGTAGTGTGGGATCATTTTGAGGTAGCAGATGATCCCAAGTATGCTATCTGCCAGCACAGCTGAAGGCAGATCAGCCGTGGCAAGGAGGTGAAACACTTCACCACCACAGCGATGCTACTGCATTTCAGGAGGCAGCACCGCCTTGCCCTTATTCTTCCTCAGCCTGGCACCAGCGGGAGTGTGCCCAAAGGGAAGTCCCCCTCTCACTCCAAAGCCCCCATCTCCATGCAGCAGAGGCAGGCCACCCTGGAATGGTGAGGGAAAGCCGCAAAGTGGGGCTTGTTGCAAGGGTGAGTGAGGTCACCCAGAGTCCTGGAAAGATGCTTGCTCTGGATGGCCAGCCCTTTCCCTTAGTTGACTGGCCAGGGTTCAGGCGGCTCATGGCCCCATTCTACCAAGTGCCTGCATGCACCACCTTTAGCAGGGTGGTAGTACCCTCCCTGTATGAAGCATGCAGGGAGTACTTGAGGCAGGAGCTGCAGAAGGCAGGGCCACAGGTAGCCTTGAACTTCACCTCAGACATCTGGAGTAGCCAGGATGGAGATCATGCCTACCTCTCTCTCAAAGGGCACTGGTGCAATCAGTCATGGTATTAGTGGGCTCTCCTTCAAGCTGAGGTGATAGATGAGCCCCACAGAGCAAGTGAGATCATGTAGCAGGGGTGGCTCATTGGGCAGGGTGAACTCACCCATGTGTTCATGGTCACCAACAATGGGGCCAATATGGTCAAGGCAGTTCGTGATGCCAACTTTGTTTGCATCCACTGTGTGGCACATAAGCTGCACCTTATAGTCAGGGATGCCTTGGAAGGGGACAGGCTGCCGGTGATGGTGCCATCACTACCACCATCCCTACTACCCAGCTGATTTCAAAATGTAGGAAAGTGGGGGGCTATTTCCAACACAGCATCAAGGGTGGCAAGATGCTGTGGGACAAGCAGGCAGAGCTGAGCATCTCACAGCACAAAATCATGCAAGATGTGGAGACTCAGTCGAACTCCACATATCTGATGCTGAAAAGGCTGGTGGAGCAACAGAAGGCCAACCATGAGATGGTCTTGCTCTGGGAGATTGGGATCAGCGGCCCCCTTAACAAAGAGGAATGAGATACCATCTCCCAGATCTTGGTGGTCCTCAGGCCATTCCTTGAGGCCACCAAGACCCTCAGCACTGGCGATGTCCTCCTTAGCCAGGTGATCCCCATAGTCAAGGAGCTTGAGAGCCAAATGGAGAAGTTCCAGGGGATCCATGTTCCTGGCTGGGGCAAGACACTTTCACCAGAGGTGCAGACAATGGTGAAGTGACTGAAGAAGGGCATCAAAAAATGGCTGGATCCCTTGCGGTCCAGTATGGTCCATTTGCTGGCAGGCGTGTGCAACCCGATGGTGAAGGGGAGCATGTGCAGCACCCACACCCTCTATCACAGGATGGAGGTGCTGGTGAACAAAGTCAGGAAGGCAGAAGGGCAGAGGTGAGGGGACATGGAAGAGGGGGATCCACTTTCCCATGCCAGCACTCCCAGCAGCAGCCAGTCTTCTCCACGCCAGCCACTGCCAATGAGGGCCAAGGGCATGGCTTCATTGTTGGGGTCCAGATGCACCAGACCCCAGCCTTGGGCAGGCAGTGCTGAGGCTTCGGTGGCTGCCTATCATGGCAAGAATCTCTCTGAATCAATGCCAAATCTTTCAAAGCTGATTTGGCCAAATAATTTCAGGACAGTGATCCAAATCTCTGAATCAAATTACTGTCCTTCAAATTGGCCGAATCTGAATCGAATACTTCCCTGTTCGAACAGACCTAACTCACATATGTCATAGTACCTTTGATATAAGAATTTAATTATACAAGTCAGCTATTTTGGGGGGATATGATCTTTTTAGTTTGCAAAAATTATTCTGAGTTACAGCTGGGAGTAAACTGCCTGCTATTTGTGTCTATTCTGTTCCTGGAAACAAAGCCTTTTATGCTTCTGCTACAAAGTGTTCTGAGTTACATTACCCCAGGCCAAACAGAGGTTCACTGTTGGCTCCAGGGAGGAGGGGAATCTAGCTGCAGGCTGGGCACCTGCAACCAGGTTCCCAAAGCAACAGCCAGGGCTCTCTGTCTGTGCTCATTGTTTTCAGAAGGGGTGTGAGTATAAAGCAGTGGAGGGAGCTCATTCTTGGGGCTCCCCAGCTGGTGCTGAAGGGTGGGGTGGATGAGTTGGAGCCCCTCCACCCTATGGGGGTGGGGTGGGGAATTGAAAACCCCCAGACTGAACTCTCTCCACTCTCTTTCCCCACTCCCACTCTGAAAACAGAAACAGGCCGGGAGCTCTGCAGACACAAGTTACAAAAGATGCTTCATTTTGAAACATCTTTATCTGATACCTCTTGCAATGAGGGGTCAGATTTTCATCCAAATCAGTCATTTTTGAAGCTGTCTGAAGCTATGCACTTGTGTTTGGTCACAGCTATAAACTGCTTTCTGTGGCTAGATTGGGTGAAAATTGTCACTGCTGTCTGTACCCTATGTACCCAGAACTGAAGAAATCAGAGCAATCCTAGATCTTGAACAGATTTTTACTAGCCATAGATGAAGGTTATTAATTTAGCCCTTGAACATTGAGGATCTATGTTTATAAAGCACTTTGAAGTGGTATAGTGTTCTGCATTATAACTGGCTTCCAGAAATGGCAAGCTATTATTGATACCGTTCTTCAGTACATCCACTTCCTGAAGACAACACCCAAACAGTGCCAGGCATTTATCAAAGGCACCACTCCACCACCCTCTCCTGGAAAGACAGGAAAAAATGTTACAGTCTGCTTCCTCATGCATCAAAGCTCCCAAGTTCCCAACTTCAGGCATCTGGAGAACTAAAGCATGGAAAGTGAGACAAAAAGGGGCTATTTCACAGAAAGAGAAGCTCCAAAAGATGCTGAGTAACAAAAACAAGAGAGTCACCTTTGAAACTATCAGAACGTTTCCTATTTGTTCTAAACCTGCGGCAAAATATCTCATGAATTGCCAAAGGAAAAAAATTGCAATTTGCTCTCCTAACAATTGTGATTTCTGGCATTGTTTCTGTAAACCAAGATCTGAAGCTCTTTACATTAAAATTTTAAAGTCTACCCCAACAGGATTTGCACAGTCATGTTCTCCTTCCTTCTTTCCCTCAGCATTATCTAGTGAATTTATTGCATGGCAATATCAGTCATTTTTATTCCTAACATGGAAATTCCAGTGAATTCCAGTTTCTGCACCATGCTGTGTGCATGCAGATCCATTTGTTTTGGTATCTCAGCAATGCTTATTATCATAGTGAGTCATGAGGGTGTTGGTTTAGGAATGGCAAAGCAGGTACAGCTCTGACAAAGCATTAAACACAAACTGGAAAATGTATCTAAAGAAAATGAGCACTAAGTTATGAAAGCGCAAACCTAATGTACGTGGACTGTTAGGAAAGAAATGTAGGCACTTAACAATGCACCCAGGACTGAAGAAATGAAAGCAATTCTGGGATTTGGTAGTAGTCATAGATGAAGGTTGTTAATTTAGCCCTTGAACAGCTAATTAATAAACCTGAAAGACAGGTTAGAGTCACCCTTCAAACCTTTTCCAAAAACTAACCCGCATTCTGCAAAGGCTAATGTGGGGAGAAATAGGAGTTGGGCAGTCCTTTGATGACAGCATTCTAAATGCCCTTCCACATAATTAGCAAGCTTTGATATTTGGATCTGGTTTTGGAAACACCAAAGGAAGAGAGACATTCCCTTTAAAACTTAATGTAATTTTTTAGTTGTTTAAATGGAGGCTCGAACAGCATGTGCTTCATAGCCAATATTACACGCTTCCTATTCCCTAGTGGCTGGGGCTATTCTAGTACACACTTTGCCAAACTCCGCAAAAAGAGCAAAACACATTCCTGGTGAGTATATATGAAGTGAAAGTAAGGACTGGGGTTCAGATAACACAGTAGGTCTTGGCAGATGTTCAATTTGTGCTGTTCCAAATGCACCTTCAACTTCCACATCCTCATGAGCAGGGGTACGTTTGCAGCAGCACAAATAGTAGCATGCTATTTTGTGTTGCGGTGCACACCACTGCTCATGTGGTTGGCAGTGGGACATATTGTTCCACTGCTCCATGTATTGCAGGGGGAGTTATCTGGGGCACAGGGTACCTCAGTGAGAGGCCAGCCAGCAGGCAATCCAGGCCAGCTGGAGAATGGCACTTGGAAACAGGACTATCTCCCGCATCTCCATGCATTATGAAGCCCTCATGCTGAGGCACCCTGTGTCCCAGCCAGCTGCTCCCTGGAGCCACTCCACAGTGAAGGCCCTGTACTGAGGCACAGGAGAGCAGCCAGCCCATGGCTGCCTGCTCCCCCATCTCTGCATTTGTCCCAGAACTCAGCACTCTGGCATGCTTTGTGCCACTTTTTTTTCCCCAGAGTTTTTTGTGTTACTGGGAAATCCCAGTAGCAAAATTTGCCCCAGTGCTGCTAATTAACAGTGCTGCTTACAGTTTAATGTGCCACATGTATAGTTGGTGGCACTACAAAGAGATTTACAGTGCCACAAACCACACATACCTGCATGTCTTGATCCAGTCCCAAAGTACAAACAGGCACACATTCATTGTGTGAAAAGTTAAAAGTTTTACCCTTTTGGCCAAGGTTATTCATAGGAGAGTGATATCTTTGATGGGACCATTGAATATCCATGGAGATGTCATGTCACCGTCCTCCAGCATTCACTGATTTGTTGGAAAGAATTAACTCCTAGTCACTCTAACGAGCCATGAACCATTTCATCAGCCCTTTCCACATTACACATACTGACTATGATTCTACCCAGGTACTTGGGGAAAGTGTGGATGTGGCCCTGCCACCACTATCTGGCCCTCTGAGTGTCAGTTCTGCTCCCCACATGAGCCCTGCCACCCCATCAGTTCTCTCCACAAGCTCACTAAGTCCCAATGTCTCAGTTTCTCTCATAAGCCCCTAAAATTGCCTCTCTAGTTTTAGTTCTCTCTTGGGCCACCTACACATCACCTTTTGGAAGTACTCAAGCACAGCACAGTAAACGTCTGTACTGCAATGTACTGCATTACTCTGGGAGGCAGCGGGGGTGGGGAGAGCTTCAACCCAGTGGCTTCTGCCCCTTGCGTGGAGCTGTGGCTGCAGCCCCTAGACTGAACCCTTCTACCCGGCTGCCTTCCACCTTCTAAGGTGTCTGGGAGCTAGAGCCAGAGCTCCACGCATGGGGCAGAAGCTTCCTGCCCCCTCACCCAGAGCGGTACAGCGTGGCTGTAGCAGCAGCAGCTGGAGGCAAGGCAGGCAGAACTTGTGTAGCTGTAGCCCCAAGTGCTGCACAGGGCAGGGAGAATGGTGGTGGCAGCTGCTGGGCTCAGGGCCCACCGGCACCTCTGAGCTGTCCGGGGAAGCCAGCTCCCCAGCCAGCCCCCACCTGGTGGGACTAGATGCCGGCTGGCAGGGCCCCTTGGGGATTATTCCCCCTCCCTCCAGCATCCAGCAGAGGGGACAAAAAGGGGCTTATTTTGAAGCTTGACAGTGGTCAGGGTGGGCAGACCCAGCTGCGGTCCCCCAGGGCCAATGGGGGTAGAGGGGAGAATAACCTCCCTCCCTGCCCCCTCTGCATTGGGGCCACGCTGGCCCACTGCTGCAGCAGCAAGGTGGGGATCACCCAGCAGACCTGGCTCAGGTCCCTGCCGGTGGGACAGGGAGTGGGGAATTAAACCCCTCTCTGACCAAACCCCAGAACCTGCCTGTCCCTGCTTCAGCTGCGGAGCAGAGGGGTGAAGCCAGCCCTCCTGGGCTGGAGCAGAGAGTCCAGCTCAGAGAGCGTGCTGGGCTGCTGGGGGATTCTGGTTTAAGTTAAACCAGGAAGGAGTCTGGGACAGACATTGCATAAACAGGTTTGAACCAAATCAGTTAAGTCTGATACTACATTTAACAG
>NW_017729034.1:92827972-92833756 GCF_001723915.1 Gavialis gangeticus
ATAGTACATTCAACCAGGTTTATCTCAAACCAGTTTCAGCCATTTTCACACTGGTTTATGTGCACGGAATGTCTGTTCTGTTACAGGTTTAAACCAATTTCTGATCACTTAAACTGGTTTATGTGTAATGTCTGTCCCTAGCCGTAAAGCATGGACGTTTGGACATGACTGGACTGACAATTGAAGTCGGTCCAGCCATCCACTGTGCCCACAAGACCTTCACCTTTATGCACTGCCACACTGACCCAGAGACCCTCACTCCTGCATCCTGCCCGACAGGACCTCATAAACGTGGACACAGTGGGCCCAATTTGAGGGCCTGCCCTGCATGAACTGCCTCTACATGTTGGTATAGCCCCAAAGTACCATGAGGTTGTACACTTCCTCCCAGGTCCAGTTGGAGAGCTTGGCAGTTGGCATGGGCGTGCACACATGGGCAGGGCCAGGGTTCAACAGGGAGGAGGACAATGTCATGGTTTTCCTGTGCTGCCCCTCTGGGCCCCCATGCAGCTGTTCCTCTGTGGCTGGCCCTGGATGGCTGCCAGCAGTGCCCAGTGCAGGGGCATGGCCAGGGACTGAGAGCCATGTGGCAGAGGCATTTCACCACAGCACCTGCAGAGACATTGGTGGGGGTGAGCAGCAGCAGGGAGCAGGTGCTGGCCCTGCTGCCAAAGACAGCCAGGCTTGGGGAATCTCAGGGCTGGGCAAGGGGTGCAGCAAGCTGCAGCTCCTTGAAACACTTGCCACCAAGCAGAAGCTCTGGAGAGGGGCAGGCCAGGCAGAGACCGCCTGTGGCCTGCCCAGGCGGGGCACATGGGGCCTGGTGGGCTCCTGCACAGAACAAAAGTCGTGTCCTGGGTCCTGGTGTGTGCGCCCCAAGGTACAAAATGGCCATGGACTTTTATAACTTGCAGCTAGGGGCTGCCAGAGAGCAGCCCAGCCCTGTGGCAGGAAAGCCCAGAGGCTGGGCTCATGCTGGCCCCAAGCTGGACCCCTAGTGTCTGGGCAGACCTAGTACTAAAGTTAGTGTTGGGTCACATCTACACATGCATTATTGAGCGTTAATTAATTATGACTAAATTTGATACCTGCATTTGCAGCTTTCAAATGTAGGCATGATTAGCCTAAGTTAAATGCCCATTAAGGGTGTGCACATGTAGATACATGCCTGCAATGCACATTGAAACTCAGGCTCATATGCATTAATGTGACTTGCCCTGAAGGGCACGTTTTCATGAGTTGTCCAATACAGATTCCATTGTAATTTTATGAAGGCTTTTGTACAGTACAGTGAGATCAGGACTAAGAAAAGTAGCTGTTAAGTGGCTGAGATTTCATGTTCTCTGCAACATGAGTTTACAAACAAATGCGAATGAGATTTAGAGGAGGTCACTCCTTTCCCATGGTGAGAAAGATGTCTGTAGGAATGATGTGCTGACAACATGAAAATGACTCCCCAAAGACTAAGGATTTCTATATAGTTTTCATAAGCCTCCTATGCCTGTGCACTAGACCCTTGTTACAAATCTTGTGACCTGACACAGGGATTTCTTTGTAAAACTGGTGGAAGGACAGGAGAAAAGTTAATAAAAGGCTTGAAACTATGAATAAACCTGGCTGTTGACTAGCCTACTGTTATAAGCCTGAGCCTATTCATACTGAAGGCAGTGACTAAACATGTATGGACTTTAGTTGAGTCAGACAGTGGCCTTTAGTTAGCAAATGATCACCTAAACATGAAATACACAGAAAAGGGGAGAAGGATTCCCAATTGTTAGTTAATACATATAGTACAGTGTTGCCTAGTCATTGAATAGGATCCTGTTTGTGAAATATTGAATAAAAAACAGTGAACAGAAAGGTAGTGACCAGGGGCAATGCGTAGGGGGTGCACGTGGTGGTGCACCCCCTGCAAAATGTCGCCGCAGACATGGCGGTGCCTGAGGGCAGTCACTGCTTGCCACCCCACTGCCGACACCAACGTCAGTGTCTGTGGGCGGTCCGCAATTCCTGCTGGTTGCCACTGATGCTGCCAGAGACAGCTGCGAGTGGTTGCTGACCCCTGGGCTTGCCAGCCCCTCCCCACTTACTGCTGCTGCGTTCCCACTGCCGCTGCCATGCTCCTGCCACCACCATGCCCCCCCAGCCGCCAGGGGCACATGTCTTTCATGGTAGTGCCTACCACAAGGAGTTCATTATCTCAGTATAAAACCAGAGAAAACAGGTGACCAACAAGGAGCACTGAGAGAAAACAGTGATTTGCCCAATAGATTACCGCACATTTTGAATCGCAAAATAAAAAGTTTTATGCATGTACTTACTTAACCTCTATATAGTATTTGCCTTTTCACTGGGCAAAAGCCTTTTCTTTCTTTTGATTAGCTGCTACAGCCTGATCAATGTTAATTGTATATGGGCATAGAAGGTTATTTGACTAGTTTGGGTAAGAAAAAATGGGAATTGGAATTTAGACAGAGGCAGGTTTGTAGACTAATTCCCCAATTTCTTTCCAAAATATTGGACATGCAAGTAACTCTCCAAAGGGTGTCTCAGAATTTAGACAAGATTGTGTTCAAGACGAGAAGGAATTGTTTGTGTCTCTAGCACTAAAGATGCTCATAGTCCTTCCCTGATGCATTGAATGCAGTGAAGAACTTGTTAGGAAACTTAAATGGGAATAACAAACACATCTAGAACTGTTCAGAGGCTATTTAAATAGATTGTAGCATGGAACTAGAGAGATGGGGTGCCCAGAAGAAGAGCACTGGAAAAAGCAGGGACCTAGTCAAAGAAGACGTAGGTGGTGGATACAAAACATAGTAATAAGCTGAGGAGACAACTTTCTGCCAATTGGTGAAGCTGTTACTATGTTAGATTAATGAGGAGGTGGGTAAGGAAGTTTGAGGCACTATGCTCTTTGCTAAATTTTACAGTTTGGCCTGATTCTTCCAATCAGGATTAGTTTTGCCAAGACAGGCATTTAACTGCAACCTCTCTTGGATGCACTGTGCATTTTCCATGGTAACACAGCTGACTTGATATAAATGAAAGAAATCCAGTGTTACAAATGGCAGCCCTGTATAGATTAAACCCTATTGGTCCTCTCACTTTTACTTAACTTCTGTACCGCACCAGTAGATTATAATCCTGCTTCTTCGAATGAGAACTCTGCCCGTTCTGGAATCCTTCCATCTGCATCCTTTGAGAACATTTCCTGGTACTTGGCTCTATTCAGTTTCTCCTAACAGCAAATTTCATTTCAGCCTGTAAAGTATAATTAAAGAACTTGTCCAGTCCTGCCTTTGTTTGTTTTTCTTTTTTTTTTGTTAATATCTGTCAGCATCACTTAGAAGCTTAGCATGTGTATGCAGCAGGTGACTGAAATTCCTTTCTTCCTTGGAATTACATGGGCAATAATATCTGCATATTTAGTTCCAATAAGGTCTAGAAAAAGCTAAAGAATCATCCTGTAGCCCATTTTTATTTGCCATAGAAGAGATCTACAGGAAGGTATAATTTCCCCAGTTTGCTGCTGACGTAAGTTGTAACACTTAAGTTTGTGATATGGCATGATGGATGGCTAACAAATCATCTGTAGGTGCAGACAGAAGTAACAATTGTAATCTTTCCAAGTGAAAACACACTTGGAAGTGCTTAAAAATGGAAATGTTTCAGCCAAGAAAAATATGTATGGCCTCCGTGGTGTCTCCCTCAACCTGAAATGTTGTCTGGAGGAATGGGGATAGGAGGCAGCTGTGGGGGTTCCCCGGCTCTCCACCACCTGCATTTTGACTCTCCCACCCCAATCCCTTCTACCTCTCCTTCCTTTCTTTCTTTCCTCCTCTCTCAGAGTGAAGTGATAGAGCAGACAGAGGAGGAAGAGCCTGGCATTGGTGGCATGACAGGCCTCTGAATACTGGAGCAGCTGCAACTAGGGGGTGGGAATCAGTGGCTGCACAATCTGCTGGCGGTCTGACTGCCTACTGTCCATTTGGCTCTTGCTTACTTCCCCATGGAAAGGGTAGAGGTAGAGAGCAGAGCACTGTGGGACTCTGGAGGATTTATGGGTCTCCCTTTTCCTGTATTGACATAACAAGAACTGAATACTTCATAACAGACTTCATTTAAAGAGGTCCTGTTTTGGAGTGCTTCAGCTGCTTTTGGTACGGTTTCAAAGGAAATGTTTCAAAGGCCTTTGAAATGTTTCAGTTGTTACTTCTGCCACACCCTATATTTCCTGGCCTCCTTCTGGCTAATTGCTAGCTGAGGACAGCCTGGCCAAGGCAAAGGGAAGTATAAGGTTCACATTTATTACTGCCTTGTTGCTGCCATGGTTGCATTGTAGCATGTAAATATCAGAGCTAGTTTGGCTACCAGTGCCAGTCTACCTGGAGGAGGCCTGGTCCAGTGATTTGCATGCTTGCTGGGAACATAGATATTATTCACTGCTTTGCCACCAATTCCCTGCATAACCTTGAGTAGTTGTTTTAAGATCCAATAAAGGACTAAAGTATCACAATTGTGGTCTCTCCTGCCTGCCCTCTGCCCCCTGAGTGGAATAATCCAGACCCACTGTTGGGTAACCAGGGTCTTTATAAAATGCAGGGGGACAGTTAGGGGCCTCAGAATGATGATCCAAACGACATGTTCTGGATCTAGCTCATAGGGAAATTATGAAAGGCAGGGCTTGTCCTACGCTCCAGCTTCTCCAGGGCTGGGGTGCCTTCCTCAAGGCTGAAGAAATACATCTCCATCTACTTGAAATCCACAGCTCAGAACCCATTTTTAAAGGTAAAGTACCCTCAACCTCTCAAACCAAGCAGCAAACCATCTTTAAAAGTGGGATACTGTCTTCCCTCCTTTTACAACAGCCAGCAATTAAAGCTTCCATTCTGGATGTAGGAAATCCAGGTCCCTCCTTTGCCAGAGGGAATTTAAACCCAGGAGAATTCTCTATAACCAATTCCAGAACAGAAGTGGTCTCCACCCTTTCTATTAAAACTAAGCCACTGTACCTTTTGCTACCCACTGGATCAGAGAGAGAAAGCAAATGGAGCTTGGCTCTATAGCCAAGTGATTTGGAGGTAGGAACCACAAGTCCAATCCTTTCTCCAAGGGCTAGGGGTATTTTCTCCAATGGCTGTTTAAATTGAAAGACCCAATTATACCTCAGAGAGACCAGATTACAAGGTGAATGTCCCAACCAGTAGGTTCAGAGCCATGCTTCTCCATCCCTGTACCCAGAAGCTTATCTGGGGTGAAGGGGGTGGGGGAAAATAGGACCCCAGGGCAGCTCCCAAGATGCCCACAAAATGAGCTGCTACTACTGCCTGGACTCTCTGCATCAGCAACCAGCAAGCTGCCATGGCTGGGAGCCTTCTGTGATCCCCCAACCTTGGGGGTTTCAGCAGCATCAGCAACAGAAACAGTAGCAGATACATTTCCTGTGCAGAGCCCAGGGAGGTAAGGTTTCCCTTCCTCCCCCATATAGTGGTTGGCAGACCCTTCCCCCAAGCACTGATTGAGCTTGCTTTGCCTCTGCAGAAACCACCACTACCTCTTCCATTTTAAGCAGAATTAGTAGCCACTACTGTATTATGATGAGCCTAATTCTGTAGGTGTGCATGGTCTAAGCATACCTGCTAGATGAGCCCATCAAGGAACAGTGGGTGCAGTGCAACAGTGGGTACTGACACAGGGACTCCCCATCCAGGCACATTGTACTAGGGAAGTGGCATAGATGTACCTACTGCTTTGTGTAATCTGATATACTTATATAGTCTC
>NW_017729034.1:92833767-92834799 GCF_001723915.1 Gavialis gangeticus
CCTACTGCTTTGTGTAATCTGATATACTTATATAGTCTCCATAGAAAGCTCACGGATGTAGTGATAAAAGTCATTGTTTAGTAACCCTTCTTGATTTACAAGAGTTGGTAGTTGGGAGATGGTCCTTCAGTTGGATTGTGGCTATTAGTTAGTTAGTTAGAGACAAAGGGTCTGTACAGTTTAGCCTACTGCTCCACAAAAAAAGTTCAGTTTGGATCTTCTCATTCAGTTGTATGCCTGTATTTATTCAACTTGGTGATCACTACAGTGGTCATGCAGTTTTATTATTATGAGTGTAGTACACATTGGAACACACTTTCCTAGTCACCATTTTTACTTTGTGTTCACGCTTGTTACATGAGGCCTTTGAGGAGGAAGATCTTATCAGAACAATTAACAAAAAATCTTCACCCTATAGTGCCCATTTAATTTAGGATAAAGTAATAAACTTCTTTCCAGCAAGTGGACCCAAATTTCATACCACCTCTCCTTTAGCATTGATAAACCCAGCATTTCCATAGAACTACTGAAAGATTAAGCAAAATAACCCACCTAATCCTTTTTGAAAAATTTACTCTGCTCTTAGCTCTTAAGGGTACAGAGGAGATGGGAAGGTCTGAATTCTCATATGTGTACACCTTCCTTTCAGAAGCCCCTAAAATCAAAAATGGTGTCACAGAAGTTTACTGGGGAACTTTTGTGGAAATTCATTATGCACCATATGTATCTCAGATCAGTCACCTTCTCAAACCAGTAATTACTAGGGATCCAGGTTTTCTGTTTTCCCTCAGGAAAATGGATAAAAATGTGGATTCTTCCTTTACCAGAGGAATCTGCAGATTTCTCATTTTAACAGGGAAACTCATGGATTTTGCAATTTTTCAAAGAGCTCTCTGTAGGCTGGCAGAGTTCAAGCCTACAAGGGGCTGGGAGGGAGTGGGAGGAGGGTGGGCAGGCAGGGGGTGCCATGTGAATATATATGCACATGGCCACCAGGCAGACTGGAGAGCAGCTTAAGGCGGGTGGGGGGGG
>NW_017729034.1:92834958-92837915 GCF_001723915.1 Gavialis gangeticus
GGGGCTGCTGTATGGCTGGGGCCTGGGGCTGCAATGTGCAGCCACAGGGCCCTGGCAAATAGCAGGTGGCTCATCTGGGGGACAGGGAGAGCTGGCTCCCTGCCACTGGGTGCACTCCCGGGGGACACAGAGGAACTGGACAGGGGTTGGGAGGGTGAGGGGCACCAGCAAGGCTGGGGGGGTTGTGGGAGGAGAGGAGTGATTTTAATAATGGATTTGGTAGGTTTTATAAGATAATTTACAATTTTTTAAATCAGAGAATTTGTGATTTTTAATCAGGGAAAACCAGGATCCCTGGTAGTTACAAATACAGTCCTGGTTGGTTTTCTACAGGTCCCATGAAGCAGGAAAACACGGTAGTGAATAGATTCTTTTACAGCATCTGATGAAGTGCACTCCAGTTCACAAAAGCTAGTGCTATGATTTAGTTAGTCTATAAGGTTCAAATCTATCCTGCCTTCTTCTACTTTATCACTAAAGCCTGTGAATTATGAAAGAGTAGTCAGTGGCCACCTATCTATATGGTGATCTCTTAAACATTCCCTCTATTAAATGATTCACGTTCATTGCTGGGTGGCACCTTGTTTGGAACGCCCCATGACATTAAAGAGTTAATCAATCAAGCAGGTTTTTTTATGTAGGATCTGTATTACTTCCATTGGCTCAGCCACAGAATTCAACTCTAAGCTGGATCCAATTTTTATGAAGAATTGCCCCACCCGGTTTTAGGTGATTTCACTTAGGGAAGAACAGGCAAAACTGGCATAACTACATCCATGTGTGCAGGTAGAAGCAAAGAGTTGCTCAGCAAGTCTTATGTTGCTAAACCCTTAGGAAGTAAAGGAATTGTTCAGGACTACATATCTGATGCATTTTAGACTGCTTAAGTTGCCAGGTCTTCCAGCCAGCTAGACACATTCATATGCTCAAGTGAAGATAAGTTTGTTGAACATTTTCAGTTTAGTTCCTGTCTTTTTTCATTTAAACTACTGCCATGGCTTACAGCCCCTCTAGAGGAAGAAGGTGGAGATCAGGAGGGATTTCATGAAAAAAATCTCAGCACAGAGTTGCAACTTGTTTCATTACTGTTTCATCAATCATGTTTTATTACGTTAAGCCTGGAGACATCTAGGATTCAGAGAGAGAAAGCAGAACTGACCTGTATTTAGTGCTGTACAGATTAACTCTGTATCTGCAATTCTCTTGAGAAATAAATATCTGAAATGTTTATACTACAGTAACTTTCATTTCACACAATTCCAAACCACTTTATGTAGGAATCACTTCACCACAATCACCTGAGATTTCAATATGGCACTTGATCTGCAGTAGATAGCAGCCATGCATAACCATTGAGGAGAATATCTATATATCATTGCAAGAGTCTTAGTAGCAATGGAGACAGATAACTGATTAAAACAGAAAGGGGGAACTCGGGTTGGCAGAATGTAGTCATCTAAATTAGAATTTGGCAAAAATATCAAGATCAGTTTCCTTATGATTGTGAAAAATACTGTAGGGACTTCAAGGGCATTGAGTCTGCATCACATGAAAAAGAATGGGCATGTCTAAAACCACAATATAGCTCTTGCAAAGTGGTAAGTATCATTTCAATTACCAACACAGTTTCGAGCAAGCCTTGGCTGCTGCAGTAAGGTCTGCTGTTCAACATCAATCCTGTTTATTATGAGCACACAGAAGAGATCGTAGTTTTAGGGTGGTATGGCTACAGACCATTAGTCCTCTCTTCTGACTCCCATAGGGAAACATAAAAGACTATTATGTATTCTGGAATGTGCACAGTGATACTAGGTACATGGACAAGTAGGAACTTCCAGAACAGTATTCTTAACCCTGAATACAAGACAAATTGAGCCAAGTATCACTTTCAATCTTTACAAAGCTAGCAACAAAATCTTAGAGACTACAGCAAAAACGCATTGTATACAAAAAAGTGTCACCTATTTACCAATCTGACATGTTGTCTGTCATTTGGTAATATATCTTTTAAGCAGCAAAAAACAGGTTGTTTCTGATTTTTATTTTTAAATGAAGCTTTTAAGAGACCTGAATCGCATCACCAGGGAAATTGGGAACAAATTTCCCTGTCAAAATTCATTGGATCCCTATGGTAAAAAGCTTGGCTACTCTCGGGTTAATGGTGAAACTCCCATTGACTTCAGTGCAACCAAGATTCCTCCTTTAAATGATCCCACTTAATTCCAGTAATTGTCAGTAAATCCTTTTTTCAAAATAAAAAAAACCAAACTTGCTGTGCAGAAAAAATGAGCTGGGTGGGGCATAGTGGAGAATGTATTTTGTAGACGAGATTAAAGAAGTGCATGAGCAGCAGTTCTGTCAGACTTATCAGGCTAGACTCAGGCACTGTCAGCCGTAAATGAGCGTGACTGCTCATTTCAAAGGGGCACTCGTTCTCTGGGACTGGGGACACACCCTGCACACTCCACCTCTACATTCTTTACCATGAATAATCCAATAGATAAATAAGGATTTTCATAGGGATTTCTTCTGAAATAGAACATCACATCTCATTGTGAGCTGTCACGTTCATGCCTAGATAACCAGCATGTTCTAGTCCATGGATATCAGCTTTTTAATAGTAGGTGAGGGCATTCCCACATCTAGCACTAGGTGTTGTGCTCCCAGAGACAGACATACAGAACAAACTCCACAAGTTCCAATGAAGGAGCTACTTTCCTCTCTGTGGGAAGTGTTTCTGGCAGCACCTTACCTAGACTTCTTGCTTGTGGGTGAACCCAGATCAGAAGATGGGAGTTCCCTTTTTTGCTCCAGGTATCTGACAACTTCACAGCAGACTGGTACAGTTTGCCTGAAACACCTCAGCTCTCCTGTTGGTGCTGCTCCTGCTATGAAACAGTTCTCATGACTTACGGAGGAAGGTGGCCCATTACCCAACCCTGGCACAAGAGAGCTGG
>NW_017729034.1:92842915-92865371 GCF_001723915.1 Gavialis gangeticus
TGGTGGCCCTGGGTGAACTTTGAGTATTGCCCTCCCCCACTACACCAGAAATAATGATGATAATAATAATTATTTTCACCATTTTTGGGCCTCCTTTCTGTCTGGGCTCTGAGCAGCCGCGTCCGGCCCTGGTTTCTGGTGGAGTATGAGGAACTTACAAACCCAACAAGACTATTATCTATTAACTACCTACAGTCTTGCCAGCTCTCATGATTGTGGGTGTTGTTCTTAAAGTCTATGCTTTGGGAATGGGAAAAACTGAGTTTTTTCTTTTATATATATAGCAACACCAACAATCATGAAAGTTGGCATGACTGTATTTAATAGACATCAATAACAGGACTGTATTTGTATGAGAGAAGTTTGCCTTATATGCCCTCTCCCTTGCTCTGCGCCCTTCCAAGCTGATGCACTCAGGCCATTGGCTCCAACCCTAATCTCTAAAGACAGAAACCAACCTTTCCCACATTCAGTGACAGACAGTAAAATAGATATTTCACCTTATCTCTGATTTTAGGAAGAAAAACCAGTCTATAGCATATGTAGAGCTATCTAGTGCCAATACAATGAGGTTGGAATCGCAGCATAGTAAGACTGTTTTTTGAATCAATTCTTCCCTCAAATTCTTGTACAATTCCTAATTGAAATATAGCTATACAATTATAAAGGGAAGAGTAGAAAGTACATTTCACTGTCACTAAGTAATCTATGTTGAGAAGTGCTTTTACTGACTTTCAAAATAGTAAAATGAAAAAAAGTAGATATAGAAAGTATTGTGCTGTAATTTGAACCAAGGAAATGGAATGATAAAAATCTGTACTTTCCCCACCTCTTATCTGACTACTTGAATCAATTACTAATGGGTTGGATTTTGAATTTATACCACTGAGAAAGTAAAATTTGGCTCACTGGATTGAAGCTCTTCTCAGTTTAATTGTTCTATTTTAAAAATCTGGCTTCTTTCCCGATTGTTTCCCTAAACACATTGCCTCAGCATGCTTAGAGTGCCTGTGCTGCATGCTGTGCACTTGTGCCACCTGGAGAAACTCAGCTGCCTTGTTTAATAGCAACAGGTAAAAGGTTTTCTAAATATGAAATAAGAAGAACTTAGTGATGCACCTATCAGTCCAGATTTACTCATTATGGTATGTGAATGAGGTATCCTAAGTCAGTCTATTTCAGTCTATGTATATGCTCATTGTAATATCCAAGTGTAAAAGCTTTGCCTGGTTAAAGTCTATTGTAGAGGTTAAAATCCTGGCTCTGTTGAAGACAATGGAACCCCCACCATGACATTATACAAGCTTTCTAATGCTTATAGTATATAATATCTCCCATATCATAAATCCAAACATAATGTATTCTCTCTCAAAAAATGAGGCCTTAAAAGAATTCCTGGAAAAAAATAGTTTAAGTGATTTGTGTCTCCAAATAAATTTTTTCTTTTGTAGAGTCAACTGTATTTTATAATCCTTGAAGCCACACATTATGTTTCATTCATCATTTGATAATTTTCCATTTAGATTTTAAAAATTGCCAATGTCGACTAACACCACCTTTAATGCAGGATGTTTCAGGTAAAACCCCCCACCCTCTGAAAAAAAAAAAAAACCCCCAAAGCTTGGGCTGCCATAGCCCTGCTAGAAGGCAGTTTGAGCCATTTCCTGAGCAAAGCCCTCAGAGTTGCATACTTTTCCAATAATAAACTCCATTTTAATTGAAAGGAAAAGGAGGAATTTTGCAGCTTCCTGATAGTGGCCGCAATACAGTCAAATGTCTCATGATTATAGAAAACCAACAGATGTGTGAGGTTTTCCCTGGCTTTTAAAAAGCAAAGCTGGAAAGCAGGATAGTGGTCTGAGTTCTCTGCAACAAAAGAATTGCTGTATTATTTTTCCATAGTAAAAAATTGGACTATGAAAGAATGGACCGTGGAAGCTAGTAGCTGGCATTTTCCTAGGGGCACCCCAAGTCTAATGTGGTTGAGAACCATTGGTGTCATCAGTGCAACATAGCCATTCCTAGCCAGAAGTGGTACAGTAGCAGTTGCCTTATGCAAGGGGCTCCAAACTGTTCCAAATCTGAAGGAAACAGCCCCTCTGCCAAGTGCTCGCCCCATTGTTGCAGTAGGGGGACTGCTGAGGCAAGAGGGGGCCAGAGGTAATGCATGCAGGAGCAGAGTTCTGTTACATTGATCCTCCACTTTCATCCTTCCTGGCCGAGGGACAGATATTACACATAAACTGGTTTAAGTAATCAGAAACTGGTTTAAACCTATAACCAAACAGATATTCAGTGCACATAAACCAGTTTGAAAGCTGCAGAAACCAGTTTGAGATAAATCTGGTTGAGTGTAGTATCAGAATTAACTGATTTGGATCCAACTGGTTTATGCAAGGTCTGTCCCAGACCCCTTCCTGGTTTAAGATAAATCAGACTTCCCTGGCATCCCGGCATGTTTTCTAGGCTGGGCAGGGCTGGGCTCTCTGCTCCACAGCTCAGCTGGTCCCTCCCCTTTGTTCCCTGGCTGGAGCTCCAGCAGAGACTGCAAGTACAGCAGGGTCTGCCTGACTTTCCCCTGCCCTACCCCACCCCCCCACTTCTGCTCGCTACTCAAGCAGAAATTCCCCCTCCCTCCCATCTCTCAAAACAAGAGACCCCAGCCTCACAGACCCTAGGCATGTGGTATACTAGCTAATGCTGAGAGGTATCTGCGTGTGTCTCCCATTTCACTGAGACAGGCAGACAGAACAGTGATTGCTTAGGGCTTTTTGGAGATAATCAACAGGTCAGCTGGTAAGCTGTTTAAGAAGAGTTTGAACTCTTCTTATGATGGGGTGATAAAATTCAGCTGATGGTGTGATGAACACTGTTATCAATACCCTGCTGGCTTACTTGCCTGTAAGTTTGCTGCAGACAGTATAAAGAAGCAGGGAGGGAGATTGAAAAGCTCCATATTATCAACAGATGCATGTGCTGCACACCTCCCCTTGTCTCAGAGTGCTAGCAGAGGGCTGGGGTCTGGCAACACTCCTGCCCCTTGAGCAGCCAGCAGGAAGAAGCCAGTGATGGTGTAGGAAGAGCTCTCTAATCAGAGGTCCTGCCAGTGCCTGGCCACACCACCCTCAGCTCAGCTCTAAGGGAAGGAAGGGCTGCTCTAGTGCCCCCCAGCTTCCAGCCTGGGCCACTACAGGCCTGTGCCTCAATTTCCACAATCCAGAGAGAATATCTGTCCAGTTGCAAACCAGCTCAGCCTAGCCAGGTTAGAGTAACCTGCAAAGGCTGAATCAATTTAGGCTCAGGCTTTTTGGATGTCTGTCCCTAGCCCTGCAGTTCCCTTTAGATAGTGCAGTATACTCCTCTCATTCCTCAGCTGACCCATTTCTGCAGCCTAGTAGGAGATAATGGACAGCCCTATAGCTTTTCCCCTTACACTCTACTTATATTTCTGGGGGAATAGTTTCAGTGTTGACCTGAGCACAAAGCTATTATTTGTAGAGTTTGCATGGGGTATGAAGTTGAAAGCAAAGTGTGAGCATGGCTTATTGTTCTTTTCCGTCCTTTATACCTGCACCAGGATCAGACAGCTTGGCTCTAAATCTTCTATTAAGGTATTAGAGCAGATGAATAAAACCAAATTCAAAAGAAGATTCAGGAGTGTTTGATTTGCTAACCTGTGCTTATCTGCAGAAAGACACAGGCCAAAAGGATCTCTCTACTTCTAGCAGTACATTTCCAGCCATTCTGTTAGCTGTCTTGTCATCCTTGTTTTTCAGTTACATGGCAGAACTTTTAATGCAGTTATTTGGAATTCGAGGAATATAAAATTGAGGCAGAATTGATACCAGTAGTGGCCCAATTCAGACAGCTGAGCTGTAACTTTCCAACTCTAAAACAGTGAAAATGGCCAAGCAATAGTGCAAATCACTTCAAAGCTTGAAAAAGGCATGTTGCATTTCAGTCCAATAAACCCTAAAGTACGATACTTAAACCCTCACACATTTAATGTGCCTTTAAGAAACAGCAAGTACATACCTGAATTGCAACAAGCTAAGCTAAGCTGAGCTACATTAATATAGATATAAAGTTGTGTTATGCAATCAGTTAAAGACCAGGAAGTCCTTTAAAAAGCAGTTGATCTCAGCCTCATCTGAAACTGAGCAGCAACCCACCCCTACCTCTTCTTCTGCAGCTGATCGTGATCATCTAGGGATCTGATGGTTTGGATCAATTATCGGAGTCAGCTGAGAGGAGATTACCTAGTTTCCCAAAGGTATGTCTACAATCAGGAAAGACGGTGACAGAATGCATAAGCATACTTCTCTTAGTTTAGTTAATAGCAGTGAGGGTTTAGTGGTATAGATTTCATGGAGTACTGTACAAATTCATGAGGGACCCTGGTTACATGCTAGGATGACTGTTGATACCAAATTAGCCAGGTTATGCTTCAACATGTTCAATCGCTCATTTCAATTTCAGTGGAGACATACCTTAAAGAGCTGTAGGAACTTAGCTGAGATAGATTGAAGGACAGAGGGATGTTGCCCTTGGGACTGGCCTATAATGAAAGGAGAGAGAAAGGTTCTATAGTAAACTACAGAGAGGGTCAAACCCCAAATAGATGGTCTGGAAGAGGACTGGGAATAAGCATCCAGCCAGCTGAGAACCAGTTTGGCTAAGGAATGATGGTCAGAGGATCTGGTGGCCACTGAGGCTCTAGGGAGAAAGTCCAACAAATCAGCAGGGTAGCAGTATCCCTTGCTTTCTGGCCCACACACTTTTGTTTTGTTTTTCCTTGGAATTTTAGGGTTATCACCAGCACCCACAGAGGGGGGCTAAGAGAGAGAGGATGAAAGATGCCTTTGCAACTTTACTGAGGGAAACATTGGGGGAATAATGAAGAATATTAAACTGAAAATACAGATCTTCAGCTGTGGCAAGTAAGACTGTAATAGAAAATCCTCTTCTAGGACCCAAATGAACTGGGATATCAATAGAAGTCGTGACTGGAGAAGTGCGGTGAAGTCCTGAGAAGCTCTGGCAGAAAGTCCTGCTATTAGGTGATTACTGTTGCTAGGGAGAGAAGGAATGCAGCTGAGCTGATGAAGAGAACTTACCCCCTATTATTCTTGCTTTTAGCCAGTATCTGAATGCAGGTTGCCAACCCAGTAGAAAACATTACCTATGGATTTTGATAGACAGATTTATTGAGCTTTTCTCATTTAGAATATAATTGGCTACTGGATTTGAACAGAGACAGGAATATATAAATTTGTGTATGTATACATAAGCTTCTGTGTCAACCAGCAAGGTTTTCTAATTATCAGTTAAAAGACTCATGGGCATAATCAGAATTCTGAATTCAACATCTGGGAGGGTACTCTAGAAACTGCTATATATAGAAACTCATGGACCATCACACTTACATCCACAAAATCAGCAATCACCCCAAACACACCAAAAAAACAGTGATCTACATCCAGGTTCTCATGTACTGCTGCATCTGCTATGAAGAGAATACTTATGATACTGTTATTTTAAGACAATACAGTAGAGCAAGCAGATTGTATGGAATTGCAGTAGAGGAGCACAGGCCTGCCTTTAAGCAAAGGGGAAACTCCTTTGTGTGGCTTGGGAGCCACATGACAGGAAGGGGCAGGGCTTCGAGGCATATAAATCCAGGGCCTGAGCCAGAAGGGTAGTCTTGTCCTGCATGGTATAGGGACAAGAGCTTCTGGGGAAGCTGGTTACAGGCCTACAGATACTAAGTCTATCTACAAGAGTAAGAATGAGACAGGTAAGGGGAAAGCATAGGTTGCCATGGGATATAAATCCAGAGTTGGGGAAAACCTTACCTGAATGGGAAACAGTTTGCTTGCATTTCTGTCATGGTTAGGCTTAAGGCTGAAGGACTGAGTTGTAGTATAGAAAGGCACCCAGCATAGAGCTTCCTTGCTAGGGTCTGGGACCCCAAGGGTGGAACAGTATGCAAATAGCTTAACCAGGATCAGGGATCTCAGGGGTAGCCACAAGAGACTAGGGCCACAAGCCCAGAACCAGAACCCAAGAAGGTGAGACAGGACTGTGGCCCGGAGTCAAGGATAGTAGCCCTGATCTTGGGAGCACAGCCTAAGAGAGAGACTTAAGTTATAAAGGCTGAAGTCTCAACAAAAGTTTGAGGCCTTTGAGTCAGGCTCCCTCTAAATACCGAGTGATGCCTGAGCAGCATAGATATGCCTGAAGGGGAGAATGAAGACCACGATTATAGCCCCAAAGGCACAACTAGAGCGGTCGTAAAAGGGAAATGCCCAGTAGAGTTCGGGCTAGAAGAGCCCCTGAGGTGTACAAAGAAAGTCACCCAAGAAGTGGTTACCCCAGCCTCTGGAGGTAGCCTCCCCAGTTAAAAGAAAGACCTTAAGATCAAGTCATGGCAGGAAAGAGATAGGAGGTTAGGGAGGCAGGAATGCACAGGCAGGTGACTGTGATCACTAGAAGAGATCAGATGCTGGAACAGATCCCTAGAACTATGTCCTTGAGCCTGTTGCACACCCATCTTGCCAAACTGAAAACTGCCTTTACCCAGCAAGGAAATAGGTCTGTATCTTTGAAAGAGCCATCCAGATACCCTGCAGCAACCTACTACAATACAACTCCCCTGCACTGACTGCATGCCCTTAATTGTCACCTGCCATCCTAGAAACCTACATGAAGGATCGTCAAACAACTACAGTCTATACTTGAAAAGGAACTAGACCCTGAGAAAAATACTCCTAGCTGTCCTGCTCTTGGCCTTCAAACAGCACCATAAACCTTGCCCAACTCATCAGAAGTAAACTTGATGCTGATCACCAGGCACCTAATGGGACCCAGCCCTGTCTTTAGTAAATGCAAGACCCATCAACACATCTCTACTGCCACAACAGTCAACACTCTCCACAACAAAACCATAAGAATCTGCGGATGGTACACTTTATCCAGTGCACCAAATACCCTTGTGGAGACTACATGAGTGAAACCAGACAAAAACTATACCAAAATGAATAATTGCTGAGAAGATGGAGGATAGAGACATTAGAACACAGAAAGGAGACCATTTTTCACAGAGAAATCCCTCGCTCTCTGACCTCACAGTTCTTGTACTCCAAGGAAATGTATGTAACACCCTTACAGGCTGGGAACAGAAATACTATTGGACACTAATGGCACATCTACACGTTGCCATGGCACTGTGCTTTATTACTTCCTTTTTGATGTACAGTGCAGTATGGGCAGTTGCTGTGCCTTGTGCACGGCACGTGGTTAGATTTCCAGGGGAATGCACTGCTACAGTGACATAGCTGGTGATCATGTGTAAACGCACATGATTACTACATTGCCATAGTGTGCCATATGGTGACATAGCACATTGCTATGCTGCTGTAGGGTGATATGTAGATGTGCTCTAAGGGGCTTAACATAGACAGTGGTCTATTATAATCTACCTGACGCTTGACACAGGTGATGATGACCCTCCTGAGCAAACTTGTCCTCCCTTTATTAGGTTTTTACTACATCTCTCCAGTCTGTTGGCTATCTGGTAATTTATCTTGCATCCTGTTTTCATTTACATGTGGAGTTTTTTTGCAAGCTTTTGTTCAAACTACTACTTAACTTTGCTGTGTCTGCTTTTCTCTTGGGCTAGGGACAGAAGTTGCACACAAACCAGTTTAAGCCATCAGAAACTGATTTAAACCTGTAACAGAACAGAAGTTCAGTGCACATAAACCAGTTTCAAAATGGCTGAAGCTGGTTTAAGATAAATCTGGTTGAATGTATTATCAAACTTAACTGATTTGAGTCAAACCAGTTTAGGAAATGTCTATCCCAGACCCCTTCTTGTTTTTAGTTGAATCACAGTCCCCCAGCATCCCAACATACTTTCCAGCCCTGGGCTGTGCTGTGCTGTGCTGTGTGGTCCAGCAGAGAAGGGTTAGGGTTGTGGGGGGAGGGAAACAAAGGGGGCAAGGGAAGGTAGGAATTGCCCCTCCCAGGGAAACCCCAGCTGGGGCCTGGGGCCATGAAAGGGGGTTCAACACTCTTTCCCCCACTCAAACTTACTGTTTGCTGTGACTTTGGATTACAAATCCCAGATTCCAAATTCTGCCTGGAAGCAGGAAGAGTCCTGCTGCTATGAGTCTTGACTGCAAATCCCAGAGACCTCAGGGGCAGCAGGAAGAGGAAGCAAACACATAGCCCATGCTGCCTATATGCCAGAGAACTGTGCTGTAGTGCCCTCCTCCATGCCCCCTGGCTTCTGGCCTGAGCCACTGCAGGCCAGGCACGGCTGGTGAATTCAGACTGGTGGGGCAGCAGACAGTTTCATGGGAGCTGGGGTGGGGTGGGGTGGGGCAGGGAGGGGTTGCAGCTGTCTGGGAGCAGGGTGCAGTTTGCAGCCAGCTGGGCACTCTGGCCACTAGTGGGCAGACTGCAAACCTCCCCCTTCCCTTGCGCTGGCCAGCTGCAAACTGCCCCCCACTGCTCCCATAGGATACCCCACTGCTCCTGTGGGACACTCCACTGTCTCACCGGTCTGAGTTCATCAGCCACACCTGCTGCAGGCATGTGATTGCATTTCCTGAATCAAAAGCAAATGTGTATCCAATTCTTTCTCAGTTTAATCTCTGCAGTTTAGACTAACCTGCAAAAACTGAACAGGTTCAGCCTTGGGGTTTTTGACTGTCTGTACTTAGCCCCAGAGGCCTAGGGAAGGGTACTGTGATACCTGAAGTCTTGTCCATGTCAATCCCAACCATGCAGTTGGTCCAATAAAAGATACAACCCACAAGAATTCTTGCCTCTCATGTGTTTCCTGGATGACCGCAGCAAGAAAACATCACCTCAACACTACCTTGTCTACCTGTCTTACTAGTGGTCAAGACAATTTCTTATGCAAGCAGCTTCAGAAGTTCCATGAGTTGTCCGCTAGATGGCTGTATACATCAGCAAGAGAGTGGGATTAATTTAGAAGTGTGAACATTAAAGAAGAGTAGAATGGAAACAAAAACTGTGGGTGGAGCTATCCCTAATTGTGATTTTTTTTTTTCCCTAAGCAAAAAAAATCACCCCTTCCATGGAGAAATTTGTCAGATGGACCCAGAGACTCAAACTCAAATAAACAAAAGTTATAAAGAGGAAGTGTAATGTAGGAGAAAATAGGGGATAGTGCAAATATAGAGTAGAAACAATAGTTTTCATTAAAATCTGTAAACAATGGTATACCCTTTGAGAGGAAGAACAGGAGTAGGAGAAAGATGCCTGCATGACAATCAAAAGGTACCTACTGTCAGACCGCACCAGGTGTGGCCAGGGGTAGAATAGTACTTGCCACATCAAGGTCCCTTGGTTTTGTATGTGCGTGCTTTATCAGGATGCCATCAGTGATGCTATACTACTCCTCCTCCTCTTCCTCCTCTTAATGATTTTGTTAACTGTAATAAAGAGATGGCAGGCAATAGTTCTTAGTAACAAAAAATCTTCTGAGTTTATTGTTCACAAACAATACTAGACACTAATGTCATGAAGTAAGCGGGTCACTCACCCAACTTCTTTATCAAGGTCAGTCAGTTCTGAGTTCAGATTTGTAGCCAGTTTATTTTACATTAGGAATCTTGCCCCCACAGTGCACAAAACAAACAACAAAATAAAGAAGTGTGCAAATAACAAAACCAAAACCAATGGTCTTTCTTCAGACCTAGAGAGGGGTAACCTAGGCTCTGTGTATTTGTCCATCAGCACATCAGTCTTCCCTCTTCTCCCACCCTTTGCAATTTGCTCTTGAAGTTCTCTTCTCTCTCCCCCTGGCTTCATCCTCATTTACTGGCCATCAGTTGCAGCTTATTCCCTGCCTTCCAGCCAGTCAAACTCTTAATTGCTACCTGCAGCTGGGTTTCAGCCCTCTTCAAGCTAAGTACTTCCTTATACATGCTCATCCAGACATAGCACTAACCAGGCTTATCTGTTGAACATGCCCCCAGCATAATATGGCCTTCAGCTCAGTACAAAGTATTTAGGGTTCCTGAATACTGAAAACATGACATTTTATAACAATTTCCTATTTACAGCATACAACACCTTGTTCTCCCTGGTAGTAAACAGTGACATTCACATCCAGTTCTCACTAGACATTGTGACCTTCCTACCAGATAGGAGGACTTGTTGTTTACCAGATCACTCCGATCTTTGTTTTGGTGGTGTACTCATCCATTGCTTTCCATCTGTTGGCCCCCATTTCCACTTTGGCCACGTGTAGTCTGTTTTCCAGTCAACAAGGTCCATTGTTCATGCTGTTACTGAGTTACCACTATTTTGGTAACCACTGTTATAGTGTTACCACTATTTTGGTTCATGCCGCTATCAGGCCTCTGTATGATTCCTACATGCACTGACCAATGCTCCAGTGACACCTACAGCCACTACTAGGAAAACAAAGCCTGACATAGAAACCAGGTAAGTTTGCCTGACAGATTTCAGATTGCTTAGAAACTGGAGGACCCTGCAGGCCAGTGGAACGATAATCTCAAGCCTTGACCCTAACACTGCCTCCTTTATGCCACTTCCTCCTCGGCATCTCCCACATCTCTGTCCCAGTGCTGCTGGAGTGCTAGACAAGAAAGGATTTTTGCAAAAATTAAAAGAATGATGTCCCAGTTCCAAAGATCCCTGAGTCCCATTCTCAGAAAACCAAAACAAGTAAATCTGAGATGGAGGTGTATAAATAGTATCTGCCACAAAGTACCACCCAGGTACCAGCTCCAGGCAGTAAAGAGTATAAGGGAAACTTTGCTATCCACAAGGAATCACAGGACATTGGTGTTGCAGAAGTTTAGGAAGTCAAGGGCTTTCTATGGCTTAGTTCACCACCAGTAGTATCTACATTTTGATAGTGTGTTGCAAAACTACAAAATGTTTTTGGAGACTTTTTTGCTACTAGTTACATGAATTGCAATAGCTAGTTCTGTGTGAAGTCTCCAGGCCTGACACCTATGTCATGGCAGGACTGAGTCCACTACTGCTCGGTAACTCTTTAATGGGCTGTCTGGAGTATTTGTATCTCATTGCACATAGATATATTCTTTAATAAATCTGTGAATAAAGTTGACTATCCTTCAGGAAAAAAGCTGCTCTGTAAATAAGGTCAAATCAACTACTGAGAGGTAGTTAGCCATGTTATGAGAACCTGGCAGCACAGTTTGGGGAGGAGGTGAGCAGTCAACAGTGGTGAAAGAACAGGTGAGGGACTATTTAGAAAAGCTAGACATGTACAAATCCATGTGGCCAGAGGGATTAATCCCAGGCTGCTGAGGGAGTTGGCTAATGTGATTACAGAGCTGCTGGCCATCATCTTTGAAAACTCATAACAATTGGGAGAGGTCCCAGATGACTGGAAAAAGGTAAGTATAGTGCCTGTATTTAAGAAAGGGAAAAAGGAGGAACCAGGAATCTACAGACCGGTTCACCTCACCTCAGTCCCTAGAAAAATAATGGAGCCAATCCTCAAGGAATCCATTTCTAAGCACCTGGAGGAGAAGTAGATGATTGGGAACAATCAGCATGGATTCACCAAAGGCAAGTTATGCCTGACCAACCTGATTGCCTTCTATGATGGGACGATGGGGTGTGGGGAGACCAGTGGTTGTGGTGTACCTTATTTTAGCAAGGCTTTTGATATGGCCTCCCACAACATTCTCACAGGCAAGCTAAGGAAGTATGCGCTGGATGAATGGACTATAAAGTAGATAGAAAACTGACTTGATCACAGGCTCAGAGGGTAGTAATCAATGACTCAAGTTCTAATTGGCAGCTGTTATCAAGTGGAGTGTCCCAGGGGTCAGTCCCAGGGCTGGTTTTGTTCAATATCTTCATCAACAACCTGGAAGATGGCATAGAGTGCACACTCGGCAAGTTTGCAGTTGACACCAAGCTGGGGGGGGGGTTATAGATATTCTGGAGAGTAGGGCTAGGATTCAGAGTGACCTAGACAAATTCGAGGATTGGGCCAGAAGACCAAAAGAAATCTCATAAGGTTCAGCAAGGACAAGTACAAAGTCCTGCACTTAGGACAGAAAAATCCCATGCACTGGTACAGGCTGGGGGCTGACTGGCTGGGTAGCAGCTTTGCCAAAAAGGACCCAGGGGTTACAGTGGACAATAAGCTGAATATGAGCCAGCAGGGTGCCCTTGTTGCCAAGAAGTCTAAGAGCATAGTGGGCTGCATTAGTAGGTGTGTGGCCAGCAAATCAAGGGAAGTGATTATTTCCCTTTATTCAGCACTGGTGAGACCACATGTGGAGTACTGTGTTCAGTTTTGAGCCCCCCACTATAGAAAGAATGTGGACAAATTGGAGAGAGTCCACAAGAGGGTAACAGAAATGGTGAGGGGGATGGGGGCATATGATTTCTGAGGAGAAGCTCATTTAGTTTAGGGAAGAGAAGACTGAGAGGGGATTTAATAGCAGCCTTCAACTATTTAAAGGGGGTTCAAAACAGGATGGAGCTAGACTGTTCTTAGTGATGGCAGAGGACAGAACAAGGAGCAACAGTCTCAGGTTGCAGCAAGGGGAGTTTAGTTTGGATATTAGGAACAATTTTCTCACTAGGAGGGTAGTAAAGCACTGGAACAGGTTACCCAGAGAGGTTGTGGACTCTCCAGCCCTGAAGGTTTTTAAGACCTGACTAGACAGAGCTTTGGCTGGGATGATCTAGTTGGGGATGGTCCTGCTTTGATCAGGGGGTTGGACTAGATTACCTCCAGAGTTCCCTTCCAACCCTCATTTTCTGTGATTCTATGTTAGTCTGAAGTTGGTCAGAAAACAGGGTAGATATATGCACCTTTATAAACTATATAAGTTATGTATATAGAGCGCAAGCTTTCATGAACCCAAAGTCACTTCATCAGATGCTGTGAAAGGATGTGCAGAAAGAAGAGTATAAGGAAAGAGAAATTAGAATGCAAAAGACAAGGGAAGGGGGAGAGAGAGAGAGATGGGGGTGAAAGGGAGCAGTGCTAGGAGAGAAAAGCAAAGGAGCAGTAAAGCCTTAGGAACAAAGGAGGTCAGAAAAGTTAATCCAGGTAATGAGATAAGAATCTACAAATGCTGTTTAAACTATATTTAACACAGTCCAGTTTGTGGAGGAGTCCTTGTTCCACAGTTTTCCATTCAAATGGGTGTTTTATTTTTTTTTTCCTGAAACGGCAATCCTCAGGTCAGCAATGGAGTGTCCAGGGAGATTGAAATGTTTTGCCACAGGCTTTTGTGTCTTTCTGCAGCTGATGTTGGATCAGTTTTCATTCATTCTTACACATAGAAACAGCTTTTCCTCGAAGCTGTGCGGCAAGCATGCCTCGCAGTGCAGCATGAGCGCACTTGCGCGGCCATGCATACTGCACAGCTTAGAGGGAATGCTACATAGATTTAACATATTTAGATATAGTCACTCCTATTTCAAAGTTTTGCTCCTAACCCATAAAGCATATTAGTGTCTATATTTGTGCTTTGCATTGCTGCGTATTTTTAGGGGATAAAGCTATTAAGGCAAAAGATGAAAATGTGCCTTCTAAACTGCCGTGTGAAATAACCGAGAAGAATGGAAATTCCTTTCGTGAAATATTTTTAAAAGTGTTTTCATTCTGAATTAATATGAAGCCTGAACACTTAAACATTTTTACCAAGAAAATCTGAATAACTTTGGATCATTGAAGTGGCTTCACTTAGACAAAATCATGTACTTTTGATTGTAACATAAAAATGGAATGTAAAAATGAACATTCTGATTGGGGAAGAACATTCCCTTTTTTCCTCTGAAATGAAAATTTGCAGTCCTATCAATTTTGCTAGAGTATTTTGATGAAAGAACATTTTCTGATACAGAATGCTTTTCTTGATGTTTTTCTAACCAGTTCTATATATGAGTCTGTTATAAAGGCCTTCCTTGATTTATTTTTCCATGACTACCAGCTTTTTCTCGCTAGTCTAATAGCCAAATCACTTTCACAGGCACAGTGTAAAATCCTGACGACAGCGAAGAAAATAGCAGTCACATTGACTACAGTGTGGCCAGGTTTTCACCCACAGTAAGTTGTAACTTTCTCTCATTCTCAGTGAGGTATTTAGATTACTGACTTTAAGGGCACATTTCTGGTAGATTAGCTCTTCCGTTTTCATATGACCTAGAAAGTGTTGAGTAAATTAAAAAATAGAAATGACCTAAAAATTCTTGAACACTTAAAACATGAAACAAACTTACTGTGGGTTCATTTTGAGAGATGGGTAAAAAGTTTGAGTCAGTTCTTACTTCATCCACAACATTTCTATCACCCTGATTGCTCCCTTTAATAACCGCAATTACGCTTATTTAAAACATGAAGCCTTTAATTTTGAAAAACCAGAATCTTTTTCCATTTCATTGTGCTGTTATAGCTAATTCTCTTACCATTCATTTTTCACTCCTTTACTCTGACAGTGGGTTTATCACAAGTTTCAAAGGCAAGTCTAACAACTTCATCCATTTTAAAGCACTTCCTTAAGTTGAAAAATATTGTGGAACCCATAAGCTGTTTAAGCTTCTCCCAGCCAACAATTGGCTTTTTGGTAAGTGACTGGTGACAATTGCTACAGCACCCAGGGGCTGAGAAGCCTTTCAAGGGATGAAAGGAAAGAGGAGAGGGAAAATGAGTCTGGGATAACGATGGTCCAACAAAACAGATGATCTCCAGTAAGTGGTTAATGTACTTGACCACCCATGACAACAATCTTCTGAGTCACGTGTCACCTCCTGCTGATAGCTCAAGACTAGGGAATGTGCTTTTGTTTCACCTTTTTGGTTGGGAGCCAGCACAGTATTAAAATGCAATGTGAATTTAGAAGATGCACAGATAATGCATTAAAAATGAAACCACTAGGTCAGCTGATGGTGCGTTGAATGATTTTACTGTATGCTGAAGTTCAGCTTCGTCAAACGTGTGCCTTCATCTCAGTCTTTTGGTAAAAAGGAGACCTTTGTTTCTGAGCACAGTATGTGAAACTGGCAATTGTAAATTAAACGGCAAAACTTTACAAACATAGGTGAAACTTTTCTCTTGCTTAAATGTCGTGGCGATAAAAATCAGTGTATATTTCAGTTGACGCAAATAAGGATTTACACTTGAATACCCTGGAGACCTTTCTCATGCAGAATAGTGATTTTGTTATTAATAGTTGGTCCCTTTATGCCGACTGCCAGTAAACCCAAAGAGTTCATTACTAGAAAATGAATAGGAATGTCAAGACGTTCCTCTTTGTCAGTTGCTTCTAATTACAGGACCGTGACTTATGCAAATGTGGAGAAAATACATTGTTACAAGCTACTCTGACAGGAAAATGAGACATTTCTTCTCGGGATATAAAGATGGTTCTGGGACCCAGCCTAGTCAGTCCTGGGTAAAACTGCCAAAGGTTATGACAATTGCAATAAGTTGTGATTCATAGCATCTTAACATATGGACACATGTTTACTTGGAAACTGCCTTTGATTTTCAGCTTCTTTTGCAAGAGCCACCAACCAAGCATCAAATGATGATGTCTTTCATTTACTACCTGTAAACAGCAGACATTCCCCATGCTGGAAGAAGAGTGACTGCGCTCAAAAGCTTGCCAAGAAATGTTTTCCAACTACTCAGTCTAATAAAAGATATCACTTCTATTTAAAGAACCTTGCCTGCCTGTTCATTAAATGTGGAACTGAAACACCCCATGGAACTTAAACTTGCGTGCAATGTGGGTGCATCTACGTATACAATTAATGTACCTTAATTCTCTGCAAAGAAAATTCAGGCTTATTAAAGCACTCCTGGGTGCACACCTACACATGCCCCTGTGGCAGTAAAGACACGTGCATTAATGTGCTGTTGCTACTGTGCATTAAGTTTAGTCCCTCTGATATGAGGTACTGTACTAAATAAATGTGCAATAGCTAGGCTAAAGGGCAGTAGCAATGGCAGATGGTCTTTCTGCGACACTTAATGCACAGTAGACTAATTTTTAACTAGAGCACTAGCACGGTTTTTGCTGTGACCTGCTAATGCGCAGTAGAATTAGTCTGTCCGTCCAGGGTGGCTCCTGCCCCACTGCCCTTCTCTGCCCCCTTGCAGCTGCCAGGGAGAGCTCCAGGCTCCCCCAGGTGCCAGTCCCGGGCTGGCAGGGGCACATGGGAGTCAGGCCTGGATTCTGGGGAGCAGGGGGGAAGCTGTTTGGGAGCTCCCAGCCTTGTGGAGTTCAGGATTGCAGCCCACATTGGCAGTGTTGGCATGGAGTAATGCCCCATGCCCAAGTGTGGGGTTAAGGAGCACTAGGGACTGGGGGTGAGACGTGAGGGGGAGCAGTGCCAGAACCCGGGGGCAGGAGACATGAGGGGGAAGCAACACTGGCAACAAGGGGAAGGGGAGATGTGGGGGGGAAGCAATACCAAGGACCAGGGGGGAGATGCGAGGGGGAAGCAGCGCCAGTTCCTGGTGCTGCTTGCCCCCCCGTCTCCCCCCTCCGGTTCTGGCACTGCTTTCCTCTGTATTCCCCCCTCAGTGCCAGCACTGCTTTCCTCCCCCTGTGTCTCCCCCCAGACCTGGTGTTGCTCAGTTCCTGACTCCCACCAACCATGGGTGGGGAGCAGGAGTCAACTGGGGCACGTGCTGCATGGGCAGCAGCAGGGCTGATGGGATGGGGTTAGATACTGGTGGCAGAGAGCTCCCCCATCCTGGTGCTGGAGGGAGTCAGCTGCTGAGCAGCACTGGAGCTGAGGACAGCTTTCCCTCCCCACCCCCTGTAGCCCCCTCCTGCCCAGTGTCTACACATGCACTACTACACAGAAGCTAATGTGCCATTAATCCACTACCTGAATTTGTTGGTACCACCTTCATCTTTCCTGTCAACTAACCTATCTCTTTACAGGATATTATTCTGCCCAAACATTTTGTACTTTAAAACAGTGGTTTTTTAAAGCTCTTGTTTCTTGTCTCCATGCAAGACTTTGCCTACCCTCTCATTTCATTTACTTAATAACACATTTAATAAGTGAATCAGTATGTCATAGCAACTGCGTATTACAGCCTTGTGGGTTTTTTGTTATTCAGGATACAGCTGATGTAATAGCTGCAGATTCCCATCAGAGTACAGGATTTCTCTCAGTTCTCATGAGTTATGACACCTACATTACTCGGGGACAAACAGTGAAAAAAATGCACGTAGACACTGATTCAGAATTGTTCAGCTAGAACTTGGGGCACATTAAGGTCAACAACTTCCCCTTATTCAACCACACATGATACCCCTGGTTATTCTGTATTTTTAGCTGTAAATACTTCCTGTGTTTAGTGCTGTTGGTTGTTCCCCCAAGAATACCTGTAGAAGTAAGGTTTTCAAATGAAAAGCTGCTGCGAGGCCTCATAAGACTTGTATTGCTAAACCAGCTGCCTCATTAATTCTCCCACCAGATTTTAATGGACGCCTGTCAAAGATTACATGCTGCACATACAATGAGCTATTCTTCTTTCCCAGACAAAGCCACAATTTTCATGCCATGGCAGCCTTAACAAAACCACCTCAATAACAGTTCAGCATGTCCAAGGGAATGCTGCTTCCCTCCTGAGCAAGAGGAATGACGAAGTGGCACTAGCACTGGCAAAGAACCTCCAGTCTGGTTGCCAGATGATGATGGAATGCCCTCCGGCCTGGTTTAAAGGAAAACTGGAACCTGCCGGTCATTGGCTTTGGTGTCTGACAAAAGATATTGCCATGTCAAACTGAGCTCTGAATTTAAGTTTTGACAAAACTTCAGGACAAAAGAAATCTGCTATATAGTTTAAAATTGGAAATAAAGTGGGGTGGGGTGAGTGGGAAATGTGTTTCTGTGTGTGCTGACAAAAAGAAAGCACTTCTCGGTAGATTAGACAAGCCAAACGCTGTGCAGCATTGGTTTTAGAGCATTACAACTTGAAAGTGAAACCAGTCAGGGTCAAAACTGACACTGACTGGGCTATTTTCATTCTTCAAGCTGAGAGCATTGCAGTCCACAAATAAATATCTTGAAGAAGTAATCCATCTCTCATGGGTTTGGATGGAGTAAGCTATTCCTTTGGCTCATTCTTAGAAAGAAGTGTGAACCATTTTTTTTGAGCAGGTCAGAACTTGAAGTGATCTATACAGTCTATATTCATACACTGTTGACTGCTAGGTTGTCTGAATACCTTATACAAATGTATAACGCCTGCAAAATAACTATTGAGTTTTGCTTTTCCCATCCCACTTTTTGCCTTGAAAAGATAATGAAGGGGACCAGCAGGCTGCTGCAGTCTCCTCTACACATGGAAGATTATGCTGAGAGATCACAGGACAAATAAAGGAGGTAAATATGTAGCTAAGAATAAATGGTCAGTGATTCAATTTTATGTTTGTTATCTACACTTTAAAAATAGTCAGTGATTCCATTTTAGTGGACTTCTCCATTATAAACTCTTATATCAGTAACCCATCTGAAAGCTCCTGATAAATGTGCACTGAAATAACAAGAAACGGGATTAAGAGAGGGAGATTTATTGTGATTATATTTGGAACCTTATTGGAGTCTCCTACAATTTATTTTTAAAAAGTACTCAAACATATACATTTTTAATTCTTTGTATCAGTTGAGATGGCTGTGATGATAAGCAGAGGATCATGGATACAATTTTTACAAGCACCCAAGTGATGTAGGAGCCTGCAACATTGTTTCAGAAAAGAGATATAATGTAAATACTTTTTCTTGGAAAAATGCCAATTTGTTTTCTGGTTTTTCAAGGAAAAATACTTTTGACAGCCAATTGAGTGGGTCTTTACTCAACAGTTAACTCCAACTCTTACCTGGGTCTTTGCCTCTTCGCTATCTTCATACAAATTTCTGACCCTGGTTTGAAGGTACTTTTAGCTTACCTGGTTAGGGTGTTGGTGGTTAGCTCAGTTTGTCAGAGCATGGTGCTATTAACATCAAAGTAGCAGCTTTGATCCTCTGTTGGACTAGGTAACCTCTTGAAGGTCTTTCCTGCCTTCCATCTCTATAATAACAAAGAAACCTTAGCACTTTTTAAAACTTGAGTTAGAGCATGCCCAGATTGCAGGGAGATAAATCACCTGAGTGCTGATACCTCCAATATTTCCCACAGTTCCTCTTGAAGGACTGGCAAGATCTCCTGTAATTAAATTATGAAAACAAACCTAGAGCATCTCAACACAAAAAAAACCTGGGAATGCCCCCAGATGCATACAATCTGTGGGTGAGTGTAAAAGCAGTGAGGATACAGTTATGCAGAAAACAGATGCTCACGTAAACTAATCAAGATACATGGGCTTGGTTGGCAATCACTTGGATTCACTGTATACTTACTGTAGTTATGAAACAAGCATTCTTGAAATAACCTCCCAGGAAAATGCCTCTCCATTCCCAACTGATGCCAGAAGCAAAGATACTTTGAAAGACAGCAATGCCAGAGAGCCATATCTTTATCCTTAATTTTACAGCTGACTATAGCTTGTCCCCACCCAGGCAGTAAAAACAACAAGTAGGAGAATGTCTCGCTTCCCAGGCAGCCATAAGCATTTTTTTTTCTGTCACAAAGTCTTGATCAAATTAACTGCAGGATGGACTGCAAGCTGATGGCAAATGTTATATAACCATGCTTCACAAGTTGTTTCAATAGACAATACTTCATATGAGTAAGCTATGTAGCACTGGAGGAAAAGATTAGCCACAAAATGTTTCTGATTCATGAGGGCTCAGGTAGCTATATAAAGCCAGTATAGCTTGTTCATCCTAAGCTATGAAACCGAATCAGTTCACAGCAAAATATGGAACTGGAGAGACACAATAAGCAGAGTGCTGGGTGGGAGGGAAGGATGTGCTTTCATTTTTTCCTTAATAACTTGAAATATAAAATTTCACAATGATTATGTTTTCAAATTCTGAACTGCCAGAGGCTGTGAGAGTGGGAAAAGAAGTATATATCAGAGTGGAGTAATGGCTAGATGGAGCTAGGCCTGTGTGAACTGCATGAGATTGAAAAGTAAAATCATATTCTCCAAGCAGAAGTAAGGAGGCTGGACACAGCGGTGGAGGAGCAAAAGCCGCTAAAAGAGGCACTGGGGAGAGAATCATCCCCAGTAAAAAAAAAAAAAAAAAAATACATGCCAGATATTTTGCAGAGGGCTTATTTAAAGGCACTCTCCTTCCTCCCCACTCCAATATGCCACAATGAACTGTGCTGACTTGGGGCCCTGGTTGGTTTGGGTTCCAGTTCAGATCTGTGGGAATCTCTTGACTAGGAATTCCTAAATATGCTTTCTGATCAGCCCTGCGGCTATGTAACTTTTGGAGGTGGAGAGAAGGTGGAAGTATGGCTTAACAGTTAGAGTTCTCATCTATGGTTTTGCAGGGATTATTTTCAGTCCTGGCTTTTGGGTAAGCTTGGGCCAATCCTTCAGGGCAAGATCCACAAAGGAATTTAGGCCCCTCTCTCCTGCTGCTAAATCAGTGGATTTAGTGCAATTAGCGTATCCACCTTTAGTAGAACTTGGTTTTGTTTCCCTCTGTTCCTCCATTCCCTTTGTAATGGGGATATTATTCCTGCATTCCCTGACAGGTGTGAATATAAATATATGAAGGGGAGGGAGGCAAATAGTACTGCGTGGGGAAAGAGAGAAGAAAAGAACAGCCAGTGAAGTTGACTCCTAAGGAACTATCTGTCTGTGATGTGGGTGTAAGTGGAACTAATGACAGGCACTTTAAGACCAGACCTTTTAGCTGGAGATGAAACAGAGTTTCAGACAAAGAACCATGAATGAAGTTCTGCTCTCAGGTCAGCAGTCCCTGGCCCAGGCAGTTAAAGAGGAAGTGGTGAGAGACATTTGGCTAAGCAACTGACTGGCTTGGGGGTGGGGGAAACAGATTAAAATAGAACATAGAGAATCAGGGGACAGCCATGCATTTGGGTTTTCTGACTGTAGACCTGAAACCCAGGTAAGTCACCTTTGCTGTAGTTTGCATCGTCATGACATATTTTGGAGCAAAGTAATGGTGATGTCTTTGTGTTGCTTGGAAAAAAACACAGAGCGGGCTGGAGGTTGTGATCAATGATCTGAACTGACACGCCCTGAAACTGCAGTACTGTAAAGATTTAAGAATGAACATTTGCGAATGCAGTACTTGACTGACAGGAGGCAAGATCAAATGCTTGTAGGAGAGAAAAAAACATACTCATGTGTAAGAAAGGGAAAGAGATTGATTGCAGGAATTAAAAATCATTCCAGACTAAGATTATGGTACTGAAGTGGTTTTATTTTTTATTTTTTTCCTTTTTGGATAGCTGATAATTTAATTCTAAGAAATGGATGGGATTGTTTTTTAAACATACCTTTAAAAGATGGAGATGCTTTAATATTCATGGAAGACTTTTACTCCAGGAAATCTTTTCTGCAGTCACAGAAATTACTTTATTAGCAAGATATCCAGATGACCTGGCAGAAACAGTTGTTTGATAAATATTTACTGGTAATTTTTGCAGAGAAGGGCCAAATTCCTGCCCAAAGTTCTTCAGGGTGGTAGGCACATAATACACAAAGAGTAAATTAATGACTTGTTATCACAGAAGCAGATATTTGTGTGTTTGATTGCGTTCAGGTGACAACTGGGTAAGCAAACACCATTCAGAGATTAACCAGATAGGTATTTCTGTACCTATTGCTTTGGATTGTGGAAGCTGGGACTGGTATAAATGGAAAAAGTGTGTGCTGAGGGAGGGGACAGTTTGACAGATCGGGGTGCAATGATTTTCCTGAAGGACTAAGGGTACATACAAATATTTGAGGAGGTTAGATTGAGTTAAAAATGGCCACCTGAACTGCGGTAAATTGGGCTGGGAGGCTAGCAGGGAAGTTGGGGGATTTGAGAAGCTAACAGGGTCTGCAGAGGAGATTGGAGGATTGTGGTGGTGTTAGTAGTGTCAACAGGGGGGATTAGAAGGGTCACTAGCATCTTTGGAGGGTTATGGGGGTCTGGGCAGGTTTGGCAGGATTGGGGAGTTTGCAGAGTCTGCAGGGAGGCTTGAGAGGATGGGGGGGCTCTCTCCCTCACCTCTCAGGACCATGGGCTATTTTTAGCCTCCTGATCCTCCCTGTACCCCGGATGAACAACTCCCACCCCCCAGCAAACCAACCCGCCCCACTCTGCATCCCCAACCCCAGACTTGTGCTATCCATCAACTCCAAATTCATGAGCAAGATAGGCACCAATCACCAGCTCTACAAAAATCATAGCCATAAGCTTTCACATTAAGCTGCCTAGCAAGAGAAAAAGTAGCCAGGAGCCCAGCTCTGCATTTGGTTCAGTATCCTTTTGGCTAGGTCCCTCCTCCAGTTTGGAC
>NW_017729034.1:92870371-92882107 GCF_001723915.1 Gavialis gangeticus
GCCCCATCTTCCCCTCCCTCCATTTTGATTTACTTCCTCAGCTCCCAGCACTGGTGAACGCCAGCAAAACTGGCACCAGGAATGGCTTGCAGGATGGGGGGGTCTGGCAGGTTCAGCTGGTGGGGGGGGTCCTGACTGATCCAGGCAGAGGGTACCTTGTCTGCCTGGGGTTCGGGGGAGAGGCCAAGGGTCCAAAAATAGCCTCGTGCCAAGGAAAAGGGAGGAAAAGTGCAGCCCCGGGGCTGGGGCCAGTGGCTGGGCTTTTCCAGACTTGGGGCTGCGCTAGGAACTGTAGAGAAATTCAGGACAGTTGGATCATATTAAAAATGGCCAACCCAACCTAAGTTAGATGTACCTCGGTGGTAGGGTTAACTTAGATCTAGCTGGCCATTTTTAAATGAATCTAATGGTCCTGAACTTCTGTACAGTTCACCCTTAGATCAATTTAACTAGTGTAAGATCGCACCTGAGTGAACTAAGTTAGATTGCGTGGCCATTTTTAACGCAATCTAACCTCACCAAATGTCTGTACCCAGCCTGATGGAAACAGGAAGAAGTATCTCTGCTGGTCTGAAGGAGTATCACATCAATGAGCAAAAGATCCCCATCTTTAGGAAACTTGACAAAAATATTCCCCTCTACCGACAAATAAAAGACCAAGTCAAAAACACCAATAAATCAGAAAGATTAATTTCTTAACAAAATGGAAGATCTCATTATTTAATGTGATGTCATTGTTTCCTTTTCTCTTTATGTTGACATATTTAAAGATGACCTTTTCCTTTGGTTTGTTCATGTTTGGTCTCTGTCTAAGGCCAAAAGGTAGGAGCGGGGAGCTATTCTTCCTCCTTCCCCAGTGGAAAACCAGCTTTTACCTGTTCCAGGAGGGTTGGGTTATTCTCTCATTGTTGCTATCTCAGTGTAAGAGAGTACTGAATGCTCTCTGTTTTCTGTTTTCTTTCTGACTTTTGGTGAGCACAAAGGCCATGCGTAGACAAAATGAGAAAGCTGAAGGTTTGGTCAGTGAAGTCACTTATTACCATTTGTTAAACTTCCATCTAGGAGTAATACTGGCATAAACAATACCTGTTTTTTCCTCTCATTTGAAATAAATTGTGTTTACTTGTTTTGTATCTTTTTTTTCCTCTGGAAATATGATCCTTTCCCATTCACCCAGTTCTTTAATGACACAGAACTGGGTGAATGGGAAAGGATAATGAAATATTCAGTGAGGTGTTTGGCACCACAAACAAGGTGCTCATAGTACCTTGTGTTTACATACATGAAAGCTTGCAATGGCACACAGCAGAGAAATCTAAGAAAATGGGAAGAAAAAACCCGGAAACATTTTTCGGTTCCTCCTGTTTTTATTATTGCTGAAATTTTAAAACCTGAAAATTTTCAGCTAGTCATATACAGATTAAAAATTCTTAAAATTAAATATTTCCCCCCTATTTCATGAACATTAACATATGGAAAAAATATATGACATTTCAAAGTTTAAAAAATGTCATCAGCTCTAGCAGCGAGATGTTCTCCTCACCATTCTGCTTGCATTTACTCTGAGCCAGGTTTAGCAATGCGGCATGCACCAACCTGTCACATTTAAATGTTACGCTGAAGTTATTAACTGAAGTTCTCACAGGAGTTATCAGACTGGAGACTAGAGGTGTTTCTTAGGGATTAATCTTGGGGCCCATCCTGTTTCATTTTCATTAGCAACCTTGGTGTAGGAACTGGATGGATGCTTATGAAATTTGAAGATGCCAAAATGGAGTAGTAACAAGATGGAGTAGGCCTAGATTATTATACAGGAAAATGTAAATAACCCTGTGGAGTGAAGCATTAATAATGGAATGAAGTTTAATAGTATGAAGAGCAGTATAATGCACTTACTGGGATCAATAACATGTAATTTGGCTATAAGATGTGGGATCATACACTGGAGAAACAACAGAAAGAGAAGCCTGCCTCAGTAAGACTAAAATTTTCAAGAAGCTGAAATCTTCAGGTGTCTAAGTGAGCATGGCATCTCTCTTCAGTCAAACACATATGGGAGTTTATATACCCAATTCACTTAAACCATGTCTACAAAGTAAATGTGCACTGCCTAGTCTTGTGCCCTCAAATATACTGTGCTGCTCAGTATGGGCTACCTCCTAACCAGGAGCACTGTAGCCACATTCTCATGTTGAGTAACAGTGTCAATTAGCCTGCCTTTGTGCTAATTATCCTACAACATTGGAGGCTGCCAGTAGTGGTATGGCATGTTTGAGGGCACCTCTCTGGGCAGGGTAAATTTATCATATAGACATAACCGTAGTCACTGTTAATAGTCTCGCCCATCAGTTCCTAAATTAAACTGGAGCATGGTTTGCTTGTTGCATGAAAAATAATGAGATTGTATACTGAAAAATCATATGGGAAGTTCATTTAAGTCCAGTCTTTCTTTTATCCATTTCTAATATTAAAATATTTTTAGTGCAGATTCAAATATCTTAAATGGGAAAACCACAATACTTTACTTCAAAAGTAGTAAAAGATTCCAATTATTTTGAAACTTCTCTCAATAAATTTTCAAGTTGGAAAAAAATCAGCAAAGCAAGCTATTTCCTGGGGAAATGTCTAATTTTGACAAACTGGCATTTTTCCAATAAAAAGCTTCTTTTTTTTTTTAAAGTGTAGATAACATACAACAATAACAAACAAAAACAAAAAGACATAGTTAGCTTTCTTCTTAACATAGAAAATGCAGTGGGGAGAGACAAAGAATACACCTTCCACTGAGATTTGGGAGAACATGGAGATTTTCAGGGTAGTTATGAAGTTAGTTCTAAAAGATTATTGAAAGTGCTTCTTTCCAAGGCATTAAAATAGCCACATTTACCTATTTGACAATAACAGATGAAATGGAAAGTAATGGTAAAATGTCAATCCTCCTTAAAGAATTCAGTAGTATTTTTTAAACCAAAATAGTTTAAAAAAAAAAAAGTGATTTCTAAAGATGGTTTTGTTTTATCACCTTTGAATAGCAAATGAACTTGAAAGGCAAAGGAGGAGCATGCAAAAACATTCTACCATAATGCTGCATAGGGAGACAGAAGCAGTCCTAGTGAGACCTACACCAGCAGTTATTTTTTTCACAAAACATTCACAGATTGAAGGTGCCATTTAATTTTGCATTTTCTGAATGAGGTTCTAATTGATTAATATAAAGTGAAACATTCATCTCATATTTTTATTTAGTGAAGGAAAAGTGTATATATTTTAACATGATCATAAATCCTGGGAACAAACACAATACATGGCTAATTATTTTATTCTTAGATGATGAGCACAATCTGATATTTTGCTATACTGCTAGCATAGCACAGTTGCATCTCATTTGGGGGGTCACTATTAGAGCTGTATGTTATTTTGCTAAGGAGATGTGATTTGTTTTTTAGCATGTAATTGATATTGGGAATTTTCTTTTCTGCACTCAGAAATGAATGATTAGATAACAATAATGGAATAACATTCTTGCCCTAAGGTAGACCTGTGACTAAATAGAAAAGTCCCTGCCATCTGTTCCCTCATGTTTGGAAGCAGTCTGTCCTAGCCAACCATATAGTTGTTAGCTAAACCTTAGTTTAAAAAAGATTTAATATAAAAGATTGAAAGATATGCTGGAAATTCCCTGCTCTCAGACTTCAGAGAGACATTTCTCATCACTCTTTAAGCCAAAAGACTTGGCAAATGATAATGTTATTTGTTTTTCAAAGACCTTTGATTGCATGTTAGCTATTAATGTCATTAATATGGTCTAATATTTCTCTTACTAATAATTTTATATTGCAACAAGAAAAATGACTGCTTGTTAGCCCATACTGATTCTTCAAGTGATATACTTGTACTGGGCTCCAAGATACCATTTATTCCTTATGTACAGCATTACTTAACTGATTAAATGCATTATTGGTCATTTTTTTTTCAAAAACAAAAACTTAATTTCCATGTATGAAGGTGATATTACAAATGCCAGAAATAGACCGCTACAGTGCAGGCCATCCTTAGAAGGAAAGGTACTGGATTAATTGTATCAAAAAGTTTACTAAGTTATGGCAAATCTTAGTCTCATTACACCATCAGTAGATTTAGCAACTCTAAAGTCACTGTTCTTGTTTCACTTTGGATCTGAATAGACTGTATGAATCAATAGGAGATCATTTTTGAGCAGGATTGGCATTCCCACTGGCTACTATACTATGTGTGCTAAATACTTACAGAATACTCACAGTGCACAACCAAAAATTAATTAGTAATTTTGTTTTTTGTTTGATACCTTTTCCAAAGGTTAGGACTTCGCTATGACATGGATTTAGTATACAGAACACCAAAGCCTAATCTACCAGCACTTAATTTCCCTGTTTTTTAGTAGAGACAGATATTGTTTGTATTACTATTCCACAGCTTTGTTCTATGTACAAAGTGATTCTTATTTCTTTAAGCAGAGAGAGGGAGTTAATCATGTTAGTTTGAAGTCAGACAGAAACCAGGGTAGAGATGCACCTTAAAGACTACCTTGGATTCATTTAGGGTGCATCTACACATGCTATTAATTTGAAGTAGGCTTACTGCACAATAAAATACTGCAGAGTAAGCCCACCCAGGAGCATGTTTACATGTGCTCTCTCTTGGAAGCAGATTTGCTCCCACTCTGCTCTGCCCCCCTGCAGCAGCTAGGGGGAGGTCCAAGTATGGGGCCTTGAATGCTGTGCTGGCTGCAGTGGCAGCTCTCTCCTGGTGGCCCTGTGCACACTGGGGGGAGACCTGATGTGCACAGGGCTGGGAGAGAGCTGCCCCTGCAGTGGGCAGAGTTCTTTTGGCCCCCTGCTCATCTGCACACACAGCTGCCAACAAGCCTCCACCTGGGCAGGGCTTCTCTGTCTGGCAGGGAGTTGCTGGGAGCTGTCCTGGGTATGTGGCAGCTGTGGGCAAGCCTCCTGCTAGTTGGGGGTGGGAGTGTGTGGCAGGGAACTGTTGGTGCCTGCCACTTTAAAAGCTGAGCCAAGCAGCCAGCAGGTGCTTGATTGTGGTGGCCATTTTAGATCTTTGGCCGCCTATATAAACAGAGCAATTCCCTGCTGGTGAGGCAGGCAGAAATATTGCCTGGCTGCAAGGCTGTATGCAACATCCTGGAGGTAAGGACAGGAGCTGTAGGGGATGGTTTGGAGGCTCCTGGTCTTGGGCATGATCTAAAACTGCACCCTGCTGGGAGTGGGTAGCCTGGTGGGGCTCCTGGTGGTGCAGGAGTCCCCAGGAAATACCAGGTCAGTTACCACCCTGGTTAAAGGTGGGTTGGGGTGGCTTAACCCCAGCTCCTACATCCCTGGTGGGTTCAATTGGTTCAGGGGGAACCCAGGCACACTGGAGTCCTAAGAAAGGGCCCAGGTCAGAGGAGGGACCTGGAGCAGTGCTCAGGCTCTTCGCAAGTACTGTGGTTGCAGGGACCCTGAGAGGGGGCCAGGCACAGCCATGGCCACCTGAGCCTCACAGGGTGTAATATGCTAGAGCAAAGGGCCGGGCAGGGCTATGGCCACCTGAGCTGGATGGAGTGGCAGACCCCAGTAAGCCCCAGTGAAAGGGCAATGTGTGGAGCCTGAGTGAGGGGGTGGCTCCAGTGAGGGTGCTGTGTGGAACCCCAGTGGGGGGGGGGGTGGAGATGAGAAGCCCCAGTGAGGAGGAAAACCAGAGGGCTGGGAGCCCAGTATGTGTGAGTCTACTGAGTTGCCCCAGGCAGGGCCAGGGCAAGCTTAGACTCAGTCAGGTAATTGACTAGGCACTAGACCAATAAGGGTCACAGAAGAGGCCCAAAAGATGGTACATCTGCCACCCAAGGTATGAACTAGCTAAAGCCTATTGCCTAAGGGCCCCGCTCCAAGAGGGAGCAAGGCAGTACAAGTTGTTGAGGCGTGAAAGACCCTGTGAGAGAGGGTGGAGTGTGTGAGGCGCTAGTGAGAGGAGGGGGGTATGAATGTGTGTGCATCTGAGGCCTGACAACGAGGCCTAAGCCTGGTCTGGCTGTAGGCTGGGAGCACTGTGTTATCTGGATGCCATCTGTGAGGCTTGGGCTGCTGTGTAGGTGAGGAACAGAGCCACAGATAGTGCCCCCTGGCATTGGGGCAAGAATGGGAAGCCTCCCACCTTAATTAACACCTCAGTTAAGTAACAACAAGGCATGGCAGACGAGACAGGTGGGCCACATGCCCAGCGGCAGGTGGGGAAACTAGCACTGTGGCTGGTCAGGGGCCCTGCTTTGTCACAGGGGGACAGGGATCGTTAGCAACTGTCCTGCTTGGCATGGAGCCGGGCATGGATGACTGGTGCCTCCCAAGTCTGGGGGCACAAGATCACTGATGGGTGGGGGGTGTCCACCAGCGGATGATCACCAATAGGGGGTGGGGTTACTGTTTCAAGGCTGGCACTTCCAGGGGGTGCATGGCTGATTTCAGGGGATGCACATGTACTTGCATGCACCCCCCATGCATCACCAATGGAGCCAACTGCCCTGGGGAGCAGGTGGGAACTGGGAATCCACCCCTCTCCTGTCCCCTGGAGCAGCCAGCTTTACATGGATTAGACTAATCTATTGTGCAGTAGACACACCCTCATGTCATGTAGATGCACCCTTAGTCTATACTATAGACTCTATAAGGTGCATCTCTTTCCAGCCTTCTGTCTTCTTTAAATCAGTACCAAAAAGTTATCCTGAAAACTTTTGAACTAGTAATGAAAGCAACTTGAAAACAATGTTTAAAGTGACCATTTTTCTCAGCTTAAGTAATTAAAATTTCATCTCTAACATGCATTGCTTCCATTGTAAGCTTGAATCTTTACAAATATATAGGCATGGTAAGTGGAGGATTTAGATGACTTAAGACATTGTAAATGGTAAATAGGGAGACTTTTGACTGTAGGTCACCAGTTTAGTTTTGACTTAGGTTGACAGTTCTTGAAATTCCTTGCCATTCAAAAATTGACTTGAATGCCCTGTGCGAAGTTGTCATCCTTTCTGTACAGCTTTGCATCACAAAAATATGTCATAAAATTAAAATCCTTAGAAGGGGTCAAATTAAAAAGTTTCTAGTTTTTCCATGTCAAGACTGCACTGACTTCAGGGAAAAATCCCTGACTGGCAAGTATAAACTTAATAATAACCATAGGCCCATTATGAGTTTGAGATGATTGAATTGTTAATATAAGAATTAGAAAAGAAAACTTTACCGTGTTCCTGTATACTGGTATGATATTAAAATAATTAGTCCATAAGCAACCAAGGAGAATGTTAAATGCTGTCTACTGGAAAATTTGCATGCAATGGTCCTTGAGATAGCTAAATTGCTGGCATTCTTTTTTTAAAGAATAACTCTTGGAATACCAGGGAAATTCCAAAAGCAAAGAAGACTGATAATGTTGAACCAATTATTGGCAGTGGATGGGGCCGATTTTGTAGATTTGGCCAATTTGGCTGCGGCCAAACCTCTGAATCAGATTCAGCCAAATCAATTCGGGACAGTGATTCAAATCACTGAATTGAATCGCTGCCCCCCAAATCGGCCGAATCCAAATCCAGAGTGATACTAGCCACTTCACACAGGCCTACTGGCTACGGCATTGTGCTGCCAGCTCATATTCGTACTGTGGTCTATTATTACCCCCAAGTCCCTTTCATTCACGGTGCTAGTCAGTTTGGTGCTACCAAGCCTGTAGGTGTGTTGCCAGTTGCTCATCCCAAGGTAGAGCACTTTACATTTCTCAACACTGAACTTCATCAGATTCCGATCCGCCCAACTTTGATCTGCGTGTCTGGGTAGATTCTGATCTGCCTGTCTAGGCCCGCCTGTATCTGTAGCCTATCTTCAAGTGTGACCATGCTTCCCCATCACTTGGTGTCATCCACGAACTTGGCCAGTGAGCTCATTCATCCAGATCATTAATAAAAATGTTGAAAAGCACTGGGCCAAGCACCAACCTCTGCTGGACACCACTGCCCGCTTCTCTCCAGGATGACATAGATCCATTCACTAAGATTCTCCGAGTCCTATCCTGCAGCCAATTTCTCACCCACCTGACTGTCTTGGAGTTAAGCCCACAATCCTCTAATCTTCTCATGAGGACATTGTGGGATCCTAGATTACAGGCCTTTTGGAAGTCAAGGTATACAATGTCAACCTGCTCTCTCATGTCCAGGTGGCGAGTTACCTGGTCATAGAAGAAGATCAGGTTGGGAAGGCAAGACCTGCCTTTGATGAAGCCATGCTGGTTGTCATTCAGAATCTTACCTTCTTCAAGCTTATTGCAGATAGACTCCTTGATTAACTTTTTTGGGATTTTCCCTAGGATGGAAGTTGGGCTGACTGGCCTATATTTACCCAGGTCCTCCCTCCTGCCTTTCTTGTGGATGAGCACAACATTGGCCCTCTTCCAGTCCTCAGGGACTTCTCCAAAGTGCCCTGAGTTGTGGAAGAGTTTTGCCAGGGGTTTCACAATGACTTCAGCCAGCTCCTTCAGCACTCAAGGATGAAGATCATCCGGTCCTACTGACTTGTATAGGTCTAATTTTTTCAATTGGTCACCAATTCTATGGCAATAGTAGGAAGGCGATTATTCCTACTGTGCTTATCCTGTACTCTACCTGGTGTTGTTTTCCCCTTGGTCCGGTGAAAGACTGAGGCGAAGTTGTCATTCAGGAGTTCTGCTTTCTCCTGGGTGCTGGTAACCAGCTCTCCTGAGTTGTTGAGCAATGGCCCCACTCTCCCATTTGTTTTCCTCCTGTTTCCTATGTACCTAAAAAAGGACTTCTTGTTGTCCTTGATTCCCGTGGCTAATCTAAGTTTGGTCACAAGAGAGACCCCTGATCCTGCCAACTCCCCACCCTGTGAAGCGACCACTCCCCCATCTACCTGCTCCTTGCCCAACCTCAATTTACTTTAATCAGGCTCCCAGACTAGTGAATGCTGGAAAAACCAGCCCTGGGAACAGTTTGCAGAATCAGAGTGGGTTGGAAACATCAAGGGGGACCACTAACCCCCTATTCCTCCAATGCCCCCCCCACCAGACCCCACTAGCCTTCTGATCCTCCCAAGGACCCCATTAGTCCCTCTGATTCTCCCCAAATCCCCCTTTTAGCTTCACCAATCCCTCAAGACCCCCTCTGACCCCCATCATGCCGTTCCCTCCCTCAACTCACCTTAGCTCAGGCTCCTGGCACATATCTAATTACTAAGTAATTAGAGGATCCCCCATCCTGCCCCCCAAAAAACTTTAGGCTGTAATGTCTGTACAAAGCCCTAGAATGCTTAAGAATCAGGGTCTGATTTTGTTTTTTTGGTAAATGAAATTACATTTGGTTCATATTGGTCATGTGTACATGTGCTATTAATGTGCAGCAATAAACTCTGGAGCTTATTGCTCTAGAATGTATTGCTCCCAGGAATGTTGTTTACACATGTACCCAGACTGCAGCACATTGATCTGGGCTGGACAGCCTTGGCTGGCAGGGGGTCCCGGTGAGCCAAGTAGGCATGCCACAGCTGGCTTGGGTTTTAGGCAGCTGCCACCAGCCACAGAACCTGGGCTGCAAGCCCTGCTGCAAACAGTCCAGGCTCCAGGCAGGCAGCAGCTGCCCAGAGCCTAAGCTGGCTGTGGCAGGCATCTGGGAGGCTGCAACCAGTACACTGGGGACCAGAGCCCTGGCTTGACTCCATGGTCAGTGGTAGCTGCACGTGTGCCTTGTGGCGCAGGGTGGAGAAGGTGCCAGGGCAGTACAATCCTGACCCCTCCCCTGCCGTCTACCCTCAGGCACACATGCACCCTCTGCTAGCAACAAGCTGGACCAGAGCTCTACAGATCTTGGTGCAGTGGCTTGCAGCTTCCCCACTACCTGCTGCGAGCAGACCGGGTTCCATGGCAGGTGGCAGGGGCCTGCCCAGAGCCCAGACCAGCTATGGCAGGCAGTTAGGGGGCTGCAAGCCACTGCACTAAGGACTGCAGAGCCCCAGCCTGGTTCTGTGGTGGTGGGTGCATGTGTGCCAAAGGGTGGACAGCAGGGGAGAGGGAGGAGTTACGCTGCCATGACCCCTTCCCCACCGTACACCCTGAGGCATACATAAAGCCACCACCAGCCAAGGAGCCAGGCTGAGACTCTGGACCCTGGTGCCTAACCTCCACTGATTTCTCAAGACTTAAATAGCTAAATACCTGCTTAGGATCTGGGCCTATGTGATTTACTCATCATCACAGAGATGCATATGGAGCTGTTGAGTTTTTGAGGGGAGACAAGGGTGTGTTTGTGTGTGTAATATAGTTCTTGTTTCATACTTCCCTTCTAGCATGGAGATGTCCTAGAACTGGCATGTCTGAGACATGGGAGTCTAACTTTCAACTGCCTGGGATGGTAAAAAAGCAACATATGGTAACTGTAGTCATCCTTCTACATTTTTCCCTCTCACTCCTTGTCCTAGAATTCAACCCAAAAGATTATGAAGACATCTAGGGGATTTCCAGGCAGTCCTGGATGCTTTCTGTAGAATTTCCTAATATGTCTTGAGAACGAAGTTGGTTGCTCTTCTTCATGCAACTACTTGTCCCTATTTCACCCAGTTCAAAACAGAGTGCTACGAATACAAAATTAAACCCCTATTCCTTTCCATATGCTAAAAACTCACTATATTCTACTTCTATTGACCTCATTAACATGCTAAACATCATTCTTTGTTATAGATGGGCTAAAACTATATACTGAAAGTATTTTTAGACTGCTTGCTAACATAATGTCTAGAAACAGTTTGTACATTACTTTTATTAAGATATTAAGAAACTCTGTAAACAGTAGGACAGGAAAAGTCCTGATGAGTAAGGGTTATTTAAATTATGTAAATAAATCACAATCCTCATACATTTACATTATGCAAACACATAATACATTTACACTATGGAAATACAAGTGGAAAATAATAGAACATGAAAATAAATGTTCTCATATAAATTGTGATAAACCCACAATATTGATAGCTAGATTGTTGGCATTCATAATACAAGCAGGTAATCTGTTATAAAGAATACAGAATAAGATGACAGAAGTTTAAATTCAGTTCAAGGTCTCTGCAAACACTAAATACTGTAAATCTAAATAGAGTGGAATTTACCACCTCATTTATTTGGTGATCTTATCTTGATGCCTGTCTCTATGGAGGTGAAGGTATCTGAAAGCTGAGGCACAAAGGCAGGGCTTAACTCATAAATAATCAGCTCCTGCTCGAGAATCCCCTTTGTGAGCTACAGAATGAGCCTTCCAGTTGACGGATTTCTGGACTAACTGGAAGGTCTTTTATTTGGACATTGGTTTTATCATTTATTATTTTATTTTAATTCTTTATTTGTTTTAATGACTTCTCTGTTGTTTTTTTATTTGTAAGCTCTGAGGGTGAGACAGAAATAAAATAAATGTATACATTTTCATTCATAACTGCTCAATCTAATTTTAAAAAAATGCAATATGTATTGTGCCAGAATGGTACAACAAAGAATTAAGACATTAGTGGGCGTTTGTAATAACAGTTGCTAAAACTGCTCAGTTTTACTGCCCATAGCACAGTTTTAGTCCCTGCTGTAGGCACTTCCTGATGAGATGAGAAGATTAAAAGGTGATTTTCAGACCTGCCAGGGCAAAAATCCCCTTCTCCCCCCCCCCCC
>NW_017729034.1:92882509-92889223 GCF_001723915.1 Gavialis gangeticus
GGCTGTCTTCTCTACTTTCCTCCTCCAGAGGACTGGCAATCATAGTTGCAGTAGGAGGCGGGTGGAACTTGGCCCGTCTCTCTAGGCACCCCACAGAAGTCTTGGGTGCAAAGAGAGAGAAGCAGCTGCTACAATTTTGACACCAGGGGCATAGGCTAAAGAAACATATGCCTAAGAATTTAGATCAACTCGACTTCATTATCCCTCCATGTGAAAAAAAGGGCTGGCTCTTGGTCTCCCTCTTCTCTTTAGTCACATAGGCCTGGTACAGACATTACACTTCTACTGGTATAAATGCTCAGAAACTGGTCTACGCCCATAACTGAGTAGACGTTCTCTGCACAAAGACCAGTTTAAAAATGGCTGATCCCATTTTAAATAGACCTGGCTGGTTATATTGTCAGACTTAAGCGATTTAAGTTAGACTGGTCTATTGAACTTCTGTATCAGGCCCCCTCCCAACTCGAGACAAGTCACAGTCTGCATGCATCCCAGGTGCCTTTGTGGGCCCCCTCTCACTCCTTGCCCCCACAACATGGAGGAGTGCTGGAAATCCACTCACACCTGGGTGCTCTGAGCTGTCAGCCACAGGCTGGGGGGGTAGGAAGGAGGGACTGGGGGAGGGGAGAAGGGACCATCTGTAGCTCTGCATTTTTCTATCTTTATACAACCTGGGTATGTGTGTGTGTGTCCAGCCTGGCCCCAAGAAGGTCCATGGTGCAGTGGGGCAGGCAGCAGAGCTGCAACACAGGCAGGAGTTGTGGCTAGGAGCCACACAGCTATCAGCAGCAGCCAGTCAGCACCGGGGCAGAGAACCCTACCATGTAGGTCTAGCCCCAGCTCCCCCTGCCCCACCCCAAGTCAGCACAGCTGTGGGAGGCTGCCCCCCCCACTCAGCTGTCACTGACAACCAGCTGCTGGGGGAGGTGGAGCTGGGAGAGGGGCTGTGCTGGCCAGTCAGGGGTGGCCTAGCTGCTGGGAGGTAGGTGAAAGTGCCCCAAACTTGCTGGCCTCAGCCAGTGCTGGCAGGCTGTGTGCCTCACAAGGGTGAATATATGTTCTGTTTGCTCCTGACCTAACCCAGGCACTTAGAGTAAAGCACAAAACAAACTGCTTCCACCTTGGACTTTTTTAACATCTGTACTAGTGGCCTAGAAAGCTACTATTGGAGCTGCTTTCAGCATTGAGGACTGAAAAGTCCAAGTAGGTGCTTTCCTAAATTTAAGCTACACGTTACAGGGAAATGAAAAACTTCCTTGTATAGGGAGCAAGAGGGCATATGTGCAGCTGGATGGGCACACTTGGGCCAGGTACATACATTATACTTTTACCGGTGGAAGAGATCAGAAACTGGTCTATAGTTAGTCCCAAGTCAGTGGACACATACTGCATTAATGGGCGTTTGACTATTTAACTATTTGCTTTTTGCAGGTATCAGATTTAGGCTTGAATAGCCTTAAGTTGCCATTTTTAAGGTGCATTAAGGGCACGCACATGCAGACACATGCCTTTAATGTGCCTTAAATGGGGCTAATGCATATTAAACGTGTACATGTAAACATGTTCATAGAGTGCACAAGATTTCATGAACCCAAAGTCATTTTGTCAGACACTGTTAAAGGACAGCACAGAAAATAGTATAAAGTGGAGTGAGTCATTACAAGACAATATGTAGGAAAGCAGAATGGAGAGGGTGGAGGGAAGGGGGAGGAAGAGTGCTGTACAAACAAAGAACCCATAGGAATAAAGGAGCTCACAAAAACCATGTTAATGACTATTTGGCTGGGTGCCAAATTCTGATGGATAGACAATGACCAAGAATCTGATGCCACACCAAATAATTCATATTGCAAATGATTTAAAACAATTTACAGCATGGATACATTGAATAGTGTCCATGGATATCCTGTCTTCAGGTGCATGTTTGAAAAGGTACTTAATCTTGCCATTCACACAGACTCAACTTGTGGTAGGCCATGGTACTATGTGCTTGGGCTGCGACACATTCAGACTAAATGTAGTTTGTTCCCCTGGTCTAAGTAATAATTTTTGAACTTTCAGAGTGCACACAGATGAATATGAATGTGATGCACAGGAGTCAGGGGTGCTTGAAAGCGCCTGGATATTGCTTGTTTCCAGTCATAGGACATGGGTCAGGAGTTTGAAGGCAAATTATGTTAAAAAAGTAAAACTCTTTGAAAATGACTATTTTCTTAATCTGATATTGTCTGGCATAAGTACCTGTGAGTTTTAGAAAGAAACCATGTAGCACTATACTTTTATACTAGACAATGTACTAATAATAGATTAATAAAATGTTGCACAATCTTTTTCCTTTTAAATAGAAAATTAGTTTCACCCTCGTTGTACCTAATGAGTTTGGAGGGATGTGAGTTAATGTGTTAAAATAGTAATGTGGCTGTTAGTTATATAAAAAAAGGTTATTTATGAAGAAAAATGGCCCAGATCTTCAAACGTATTTAGAAGCTCACCTCCAACTGAACTCAATAGTTTTGAGTGTCTGGGGATAAGGCTTTAGTGCAGGATGGGACACATTAGTTGGCACTCACATGCTTGTAGGCATGTTTTTTGCAGAATGAGGATCTAAAAAAGTGCCCATATTGTATTAATATTAACACCCACATTCAGTCCAAGAGATACTGAAGGAAGCAAACAAGACAAGGAACAAAAGGCAACATTCTGAGTTCTTTTATACCCTGGAAAGTTTGTAGTAACCCTTCCAAAGCCAAAGGAAGTTATAACTATAACGAGTATCTGGACTAAAATGTCTTTCAGGCTGCTCTTTAACATACAATTCCCCAGTCATTCAGACAAAAGGAAGTGAGATAACTCCTACAGTAATTAATTTTAGTAAGTGGGGATTCTGTCTGTGTGACATCATGCTGTGAAATTTTTAACCCACAGGACCCAATTCTGCTCTTTTTTCCACTGTTGTATACCTGGAGTAGCCAGTGGGAAAAGAATTTGCCTCTTTGTACAAGAACATGTCACGTGGAGTTGATTCCCCACTTCAGTAGCATTACTTTGGTTTTAGATCAGTGGTACAGAGAGAGCAATTGGTCCCGCTATGTTAAAGGCCACCTGAAAACCCACAGAGAGCTGGAAATGGACCAACTCACTATGTACATTTTTACTAGCTCATATGAATCCCCTGTACTAAACCATACGCAGACAGAAAAACTTATGTTTAACTTTTATGGTAATTCACCAGGAAAAATCATACTTCCTGCCTAACATACATTGTTTGTACAATGATAAAAAACAGAGACAACACAAAAATCAGCATAGCTAATTATCAGGGGGTGGGGAGAGACCTTTTTAATGTAATGTTATTCCGTTTGCTCATGCTGGAGGAGGGGGTTGTCTGGGTGACATGCCGTAGGTTGTCTTTCAATATTAGACAGATGGAGTTTTTTGAAAATTAACATTGGTACAAAAAGAAGTCATCGTAAAACTCCCAAGTAAAATTACAGGTCTTATTGCAGGTTTCTGTTTGACAGATCCTTTTAAAAAAAATATTTCCTATAGCAATACATCTTGACAACACACAAGTAATTAAGCAAGATTCAACAGATGACTGACAGCAACTGCTTGTTAATATGGGCTCACCACCTTATGCCTGGAGTCTTTGTCTTGCCAGCAGGAAAAGGAAGGGGGTCAGGTTGTGCAGTGGAGAGATTAGTGGTGAGCTAACAAACCTCATCAGCTTGACGAAACCAGATGATTTGCAAGTTGAGAGAGAGTCACATTTATGTAGGACTATGGTGCATCAGTGATTGCTTATCAGAGTGTTTCATACTGGGTACGTAACCTATTTAGGGATAGCAGTACACCTATCTGACAAGGGAACAGCTACACATTTGACTGGTACGAGGTGAGGAGTTATTGACTCTCTGGGAACCAGACTGTGGTTTGGAGTGGGCAGCTAAGTTAATTGCTGACACCTCTTTTTGCCCAGCACAGATTCCAGCGGTTGTCTGTGTTCCATAATAAACTGGGGGAGAAATGAATTTAGGGGAAGGACCCTTAGGGAACTGGAATTAGGAATCTGAGATTAGGGAGCTAGAGCATTGGGGAAACAACCATTTATGATCAATATCCACTTCACCCTTATAACTGGGGAAAGGCAGTACCCCTTATAGAAGGGGAGGGTGGTTAAGTCTCAACAACAAGCTGTGATCAGGTTGAAAAGAGAGGGCTGATGAGTAGCTGCCTGGAGAGACTGAAAACTTGCACAGTATAATTTACAGCTCAGAAATATTCTCAGGTAAATGAATACAGCTGTGGCCTACTTAGAACTTTTTTAAGCTGTCTTATCTTACTTCCTGTGTGGCTAAGGCAAATCCTTGAGTACCTGGCAGACACTGGTATTATCCAGTGTTTATCATCAAAAAAGGAGAACATGTGTACTAACGTAGCAATTACTGTGCAAATTGCATGGATATATCAAACCTTTTCCTATCTAGAGTACATTTGCTACATTACAGTGGGTTGTAGGAAGGCAAAAAACAGATTTAAAAAAAAATCATCTGTTTTTTTATATTACTTATTGTAAGAAGCCTTGTCCATATAGCATGAACTGAAAATGGAGCTGTTTGGTACTGCGGTTTTCCTTTCTGGGTGGAGTATAGGCATTACGTTGTTTGTGTACTACTGATGTAGGCTGAAGAAGAAAATACGATTACTGCTCACTTGGGGCTGTCCCCAAAGCAGTGTGTCTCATACCTCAGTCCTTAAACCCTTATTTGCAAAAATTTTGTAACCATACCTATCTTAGCACAATATGAAACCAGTACATGCAGTTAAGCCATCATGCAGTTAAGATTCTCCACCAAACCAAGTTGCATTTGGGGCTCACATGTGGCATGCAGGGGCCTTCTGGCACAGTAGATTTAGTCTTGCTGTGTTTAGTTTTTATTTGCAGCTAGTATGAAGCTAGAATTGGGCTCCAATCCACTCACTACTACACACTGCAGCTCAGGATGGGCAAACCCAAGACTGAACTCCCTTCTCTCCTTCCTTCCCCTCCCATCCAGAAGACAGCGGGGGAGGGAGGGGGTGGGGCAGAACTGTATCAGCCCAGTCGTGCTCCTGAACCTTCATGTAACAAAGGTTAAGACTGGTGAGTGATCGGGCTCTTTTGAAGTGTTCTGCACTTCTGTAAGGGCATGGCTGTAGAGTGCTTTCAGGGAGCTGATTGAGTGACAAATGTAACTTCTGTCTGTGCCCTAAGATTCTCACATCCCAACTGAGTGCTTTAAACAAGCTGTTGGTTATTTGGTAGTAAGCCTTGAGCTCTCTTTTTGAAGCAGTTTCTGTTTGCATGCATAACCCACTTCTCCATCCTAACACTTCTGCCACCATAAAGCAATAAATAAAGACATTGTTCTCAATTCCAGGTGCCTAAAATAGAGTGATATGTTCAAAAGGATATTTGGAAATTGTTACAGATAGCTGTGAATATGGATTTAATTCATTTGTTGAATATGAATTGAATAAAGCACCAAAAGTGGTTTTATATTTCTATATTTCTTTAATTTAGGCAGAAGGCAGGACAGGGTGGCACCTTGGAGACTAACTCATGCAGAGACACGTAAGCTTTCATAGGCAACAGCCTACTTCATCAGATGCTGAGGAGAGTGCTATGATGAAGCAGCTGTTGCCTATTAAAACTTACACTTCTTTCCACCAGTTAGTCTCCTGGCTTCCACCTAACTTCAGACTAGCATGGGTACCTACATTGCATTAATTCAGTGGAGGCTGTTGGAATAACAAACAGGAAGGCAAGGCAATAGCTCTTCAGTTAAGAGCACCTTGGTACAGACCTGAAGACAATGTGGGAAATTGTTAGTTTTGAGGCTCTGTCATCCTATCTCCAAGAGGCAAGCCTTATTTGCAAATGCTATAAGTCTATGGATCAAAGGGACCCAAAACTGATAAATCTCCCCACCCCCCAGCAACCCCTAGGAGGGGAGGAGGATAAGGGTGAGGTCAGTTCAGTTGTTAGGGTTTGTCCAGAGAGTGAGAGCCAGCAGAGGGAGTCTAAGAAAGCTGGGCCTCCTGTCAAACTGAGGAGATAGTAACCCATAGGAAAAGGCAGGTTTATGAAGACTGGTTTTCTTTTATATAGTTTGGTTTTAAATAAATAATAGTTTCTTTAAGAAGGATGGTTAGTTACTAGGTGAAGGCAAGGTAGATTTGCACCTTATAGATTATCTATATCAATCATAGATAGATAGTTCATCAATATATTGGATCAATGGTCAATGATAGTAATGTGTGTGTGTATACACATACACATACATATTACTATTATACATATATATTGCAATCATTGTATTACACACACACACACAATTACTATCATTGACTCCAGAAAGAAGAAAACTGCAGATGCTGAACATAACAGTTCATCCAGCTGAGCTCATGACTGTTATTGTCAAAGAGTTGGAGCTTAAGGCCTAATTCAGTGACTCTTAACCAGGGTACCTCAAGATCCCTTTAACAGTGTCATGGGGTGCCTTGCAATATTTTCACTGCTAGGTGTACGAGTATTACAGGACTCATAAAATAACCCAGAGATTTCAAATAAGAATCCAGTGTCAAAAACATTCACACCCATTATGGTTTTTCTGAGTTCTTTGCATTGCCCTATTATTTTTCTAGAGTAAAAAAAAAAAAAAAAAAAAAAAG
>NW_017729034.1:92889307-92908893 GCF_001723915.1 Gavialis gangeticus
TTTTAAGGAAAAAAAAAAAAAAAAAAAAGTGAAAGCTAAGAGGGTGGTATTTTCTGAAGGCTGCCTCAACTCTAAACTGGTTGAGAACTACCAGCCTACTCTGAGAGTGGAGAGTGAATTGTATGATTCCACTCTGAGAAAGATTGTGGCTACCCAGTTAGTGGCCTGAGAGGGAAAAGACTTGGAGAGAGCAGGAGGTACAAGGGGTAACCCAATTCCCATGTAACTCAAGTTACTGGATCTTGCAGTAGGGCAAACAAGCCTTGGGCATTATTTTTTTTTTCTGCTGTCATTTTACAGGCTGCCTGGCTGGAAGTCGTTTTCCTTTATGTTGAGACCTTTAGTTTCTAAAACACCTAGGGATATTTTGGGAAGACAACTACAAAAATATAAATCATTATTATTATGGGATGTGATTAGATCAAGCATACATAGACAGTAGGTCAATCTTGAATTTAGACTAACCTATTCAGATATATGCAATGATCTCATCTCCATGTTATTTTGCTCTTACTTCTGAGACCAGACACCACTAATGACTTAACTGTAGGTCCTTACACCAGACACTATGGGAATGGTATCAAGGAATGCTAATCTGCACTTGCAGATAACCCTGGTACTCAGGAGCTGTGTGCATTGGAGCATTGTGAGGGGTGGAGGAGGGAGGAACAGGTACATGGTTCTAGGGCTTAGAGGTTGAACATACCACATGTTATACTCCTGCATAAGTAGAAAGCCTGAACTACAGTCTGATCCTTAAACTAGGAAGAAGGGGCCATCTCTCTTTGTCTGATATGCAAAGTACCAACCACAGTGATACATACACAATGGATCCTGAGGGGCATCCCTGGAATATAAGCATTAGCTATGTGCATCCTTGGCATTCACCACTACCTAAAAGGGCAGCACTTTGAAGGCTAGGCTTCAAATACATGTAAATGTCCTAGGTTAAAAGTAGACGTAAATAGAAGTTATCTATTCAGTCATAGGCTAAAAGTACCTGTAAACAGAAGTTGTCTGGTAAGACAGTGCTGTAACCTTATGAAATAATGATGCATACCATCCAAGGTCATAGCAAATGTTCTGATTTTCCCAAATGGACTTGGATTTAGAATTACCACAGGGAATTATTTGCATTTAGGATTAGATGTGTATAGATTAGAGACCACTTCTTGCATTGAATTATACGGTGTCCTATGAAATGTTGCTTCATTGCCCATTGTTTCACAGAAGCATTACTTTAATGGTGAGAAAAGAAATTTGTGCCTAGCCAGGCCTTATTTAATGCCACAGCTTTCCAAAAGTGGTCATGAAGAAGAAGAAAGCCAAGCTGGTTTCTTCCTTTGCAGTACTGGAAAGAAGAACAGTAGAAAATAAGGAGAAAATTTAACTGTGGAAGACACCACTAAGCACCAGTAAGTCATAAGCCCCAAAGAAGTCTAGGGAAATACCAGGGTGCGAAAAAATGCATGGGCAAGTAAATCACAAGAGGCAGACTGTGCACTCATTTACATAAGAGCTTCAGAATGATATGGAACCTCATGTTAACTTTAGAGTTATGAGTAATGAGTAATGGTCCCAGAAAGTAGTCATGTGGATTGAATTCATTTGATCTAAAATACTCATCCTTCCTCTGTTGAGAAGTTCCAAGCAACAGCAAACACCTTCTGCCACTGATTATGAAAAGCAGTAGCTGGTATTTTTGGCAGTCACTTTACAGGTCATAGTTTGCAGGTTTGAAAGTCTGTATTGCTACTGTTAGACTTGCCTGTAAAGGAGGAACTGTGCTCTATTTGTGATCTGCAGGTAGTTAAGTGTTCCCAAGACCAGTCCTATATTCTAATGCAACTAATCACAGAAATAAAATTAATCTGCACTACACTGTTAGCAAGGTCAGGCTCTAAATGTGCAGAACAAATTCTTGGCTTGGCTCTTCTCAGTCATAGTAGGCCCAATGCAGCTTTGCTTTCCTTCCTTACCACAAGCACAGTCCCGCATCATGCCCCGTGTCCCAAACTCATTTCCACATGACCTCTAGGTGCTTGGCCATCAGGATTATAGCATTCAGTACTGCATATTAAAGGTCCTCCCAGCAAGACCACTGCAACATGCAGAAGGTCCGCAGCTCCTCAGCATTATGGTCTGATTCAGGGAAGCACCTGAACACCAGCTTATGTAGATCCCTATTCAGGATTGCACTGGAATATGCGTTTGATGCAAGTACATGCTGAAGTGAAGTGCTGAAGGAAGATGCTCTTTAATTTATGCCTGTGCATCTTACTATAGCTTCTTTCCCCATCACTCATGAATGTAAAATAGCAAAATCCTTCAATAATTTATTTCTTTTATATGGTTTCTTTGTTTTGCAGGTATACATTGTCCTAACCAAGGACTGTGAAATTCAATACAAGAGTAAATATCTTTAAAAAAAATCTAAATGTGCAAATTTCAACTGTTTAATATAAATATCTTAATAAAACATTTTCACATTATTTAAGAATTCACAATATGTGACTTTTCCAATGACAGGTGAATTTAACACAGAATATTCAATTTGGAAAACAAATCAGACTGTTTTACCTAAATAAATGCAGCAACAGAAGTGGAAACATTGAAGCATGGGAGGTAGGAGAAGCTGACAGAAACAGTAATGAGCAACTGACACAGCAAAAAGGCAAGTTTGCTAACTGAATGAAATGCAGGTTGTGAAGTGGAGGTGTGAACTCCCAAGTAAAATCTTTCTCCAAAGGAACCCTATGGCAAATCCTCAGTTGACTTTACTGGAGTTTAGATTTTAACTTGGAACCTGATTGGGCACCTCAGACAGCAGCAACAAACACTGGGCCACATCATTCCTGCTAGTGTGAATTCCTACCTCACCTTAAGATGAGGAGAGGTACAAACATGCAGTCATTCAACATGGACAGCAGTTGTCATCCACAGAGATGGCTATTATTGTGTAGCTATTTTAAAATTCTTCTTTGCATTCTGGGAGAGAAGGGAACTAAAAACAATTTCAAGTGCAAATGGGTTCACAGCTGCAGGTCATGGGCCAGATCCCACGAGTATATTCAATAATAGCAGACCCCGCCACTGTAGAATGCAGAAACAGAAGAATCTCCTTCATTTGAACAAGCTGTCACAGCCTGGAGAGCAATAAATATCTGAGAAAACTGCAGTATTGAATTAATCTGGGCTCAGTCCTGAGATCTGTCACACACCTTAACTTCCCAAGGCAGGAGTTGGTGGCAATCGCCATGGCACAGGAAGTGCTCAGCAGAAAAATGAAGGAGAAGGAAGTTCAGAGACATTTATGCCCCTTTGATATCTGTGGTGATTCTTCCTACCCCAAAACAGAAAGAGGGCCAATTTGGCTTCAGAAGGCAAAGTCAGGGCAGCTTCTCCCATATGTGGTGGGGATATTTCCTTGAATAGGATATGAGAAGGAGTTTAGGTCTCCCTCTAACCATGTTTGTAAATGATGCCAGTGGAGTTACTCACTGTCTTCCCTATTATTTGGGGATTTTTTTTTGGAAAGGGAAAGAACTCATTAACTGAGGCAGACAAAATGGTTCTTTATTTCTGACTTCTTTTTGCAAGGCTGTGCAAATGTAGACCTGCATAGATGATCCTAAATGGTGCCCTGCTTTTGAGGAACCAGTTAAGAAGGCAACTAAGAAAAGAAGCAAAAGCAAGTTTCTTCTAAAAAATCCCCATCTCATTTCACACCAACCTTCCATCAGCCTCCGCTGGAGAAAACCTCTAAGGAGAAACCAGCCTCACACTGAGAGAAATATGATGCAGAACACCTCAAACATCATTCAGATTTCCTTGCCTTTTGCATGACGAGTTCTGACCACATGCAGGGGTTGCAAGCAAAATGGCCAAGTTATCTTTATTCAAATAGTTCAAAATTATTCCTATCAAGTCCGAGAGGAGAAAGGTTTGAAGTCAGCATTAGAGGAGGGTCTTCTGTGCGGAAAGCAAATGGTACTTCTCAGTGTTTCTGTAAGTAGGAATTTATTCCCATCATTGGACATAAATATGTACAAAATCAGAAAAATGTCCCCCCAAAGTCGCACATACAGATATGCCTGTATTTTCAAATTGTTCAAGTGGACTTTGAGATGGCAGGACAATTATGTGTTTTGGACATAGCAGCATTTCAGCTAGGTACCAGCTGGTGTTGCTTCCTTTACCAGCTTTCCTCTACTAGCCGTAGACTTGTTTGAACTGGTAGCATTCATTGCAGTAGCCATTGCACTTGTTATTGCCATAGTGATCACAGGCAGGAGCTCGGCAACGCTGTTTTGGAGGCTCTTCTGCAGCCGGTTCTCTAGGGCCCCTAGGCTGTCCTTGCTGACTGACGCGCTGACATTCCTGACACAGCTCGTCACTTCTGCAGGCTAAGTTGTTTCTACAAGAAGCTGTGGAGCATTTTTGTTTTTGGGTGCTACCCAGCATCGTTCGCTGTAGATCTCTATGCTGTCCGGTTCTCTGAAAAGGTTAAGAACAGTGTCAGTTGCCACACTGGCAGCACAGTCAGCTCTATGCTTGCATTTGGCACTGCTCTGCTTTGTGTATTTAACCACCTCAGGGCCACTCAGCCTCAGCAAAGAACACTGGAGAAGAGGTTTTTGAGAATCTGCCTTTCAAAGCAGGGCAGAGTATTTAAAAACAAATGAGTATGGCATTTTCATTTTCTAGGAAAAAGGCTAGCTGCCTCTGAGAATCCAGTGCAGGACAAAGTACTGAGCCTCTCCTGGGACAGGTTTTATGACAAAGAACCTTGAAAACCTCATTTCTAAGCAATGTTTTCTCTCTGAAAACTTTTAGCTTAAAAAAAATAGGATTCTTGCATCCTGAAATGATTATCAATTGTTTCTTATCCAATTAAAAAGGGGTGGGCATTCCTTCTCTCAAAGTGGCTTAGTGGCTGTGAGGTTAAGAAGATTACAAGAATGGTATTTAGGAAGAAAAGTTCAAAGGCACTGGCCAACCTATACCCAGTGAATTTATAGGAGAACTGATAGGAATTCAATAGAAACAGGGCTAAGGCAATACTGAGAACCAGTGTAATCCCACTCTGAATATGAACCCAGTGAATTTATAGGAGAACTGATAGGAATTCAACAGAAACAGGGCTAAGGCGATACAGAGAACCAGTGTAATGCCACCCTGAATATGAATGTGTCAGGATTAACTCCTAAATATGCTATCCTTGATGTGTTGCAATAGATGTGTTGCAATTTTAGAAGCTATTAAACAGTTTAGCTGTTCTGCTTTTAATTGCCATATTTCAATTAATATTTCAATCAAGTGTCACAGAGAAAAGTGTTCTGGTCTACGAATGCACCAAGGCTTTTTGTGATAATGGGATAATGGCTCTTACTGCACTGTCTGCCAAATATTTCTGTGGTGTTCATCACTTTGAGTGCCTGTACATGAGTGCAGAGGCTGCTCCAATGCACTGTAACTACAGTGCATTGAAGACAACTCAATTAATCGAGTCTGCTGGAGCATGATAATTACCATGCTCCAGCCAGCCTCCGCATCTTGTGCATCTGTGTCTGTGTTTCAAAATGGCGGCAGGGGTGCTTGAGCTAAAGCTTATCGAACAAGCTTTAGTTCAAGTGCCCCACTGCCATTTTGAAGTGCAGGCACGCTGATACATGAGATGCTGTGGTGCTTTAATTAGAGCAGCTCTGAGACTTTTCTCTGTGAAACTTAAGACTTAATTGAAAAATGGCAATTAAAAGCAGAACACCTAAACTTTCACAGCTTCTAAAATGCTAATAAACTGCTTAACAACTTCTTCTGCGAGCTTCTCTAATTAAAGCACTGTCCCCTCCACCCCCAGAGCATGTGTAAAATGTAACGCTATATAAGAGAAAGGCTTCTATAACTCCTTGCTGTTGAATTCTGGCAGAAGTAGTAGCTTATGCAAAAATGTTTCTTTTTCTGAAAGTGGAGGCACAGTAATGTGAGGGATTTTCTATTATGTATTTTAACTCTTTCACAGAGATTTAGTGCAGCAAAGCTTTTGGGGTTAAACACTAGGGGGAAGGAATTCCATAAGTACACTGACTTCAGATTGTCTCACTAGCTGCTCTTCCATCCTCCTGGCTTCCTGGAATCGTTGATTCTGTGCTTTAATAAAACATTTCTGACAGTACCCTTCAAGCATAGTGCTTTCCAGGGTGCCACACTCTGGGCCCAGACAGGAAACTGTGTTATGGAATGTGGCAGCAGAGGTCCCAGTTTGGCCAGATGCAGGAGAACCCCTTGTAGGTCTTCTCTGATGAAGATCACCTACATGACAATACAAGAAAAGAAAGGTTGTTCAAATGAGCCCAATGTTTTGGACGATAGAAAAAGCAAAGAGCAAAATTTCATGATCCCTAAAATAAATCAGCTAGCCCCACATACTCAGAATTGATGCCCTCAGAATAACTGTGGCTACTAATATCTTATTATTTTACCTTAAAATTAAAATGAGAGAAACTTTGCCTCTTTCACAGTGAAGAACCAGAATGAAAACCTGAGTGTCCTAAAATGAAGAGGAGTTCTGCAGCTGATTTAATCAGAGTTAAAATTTCAGTGCAGGTCTCTCTCAATGCATCCTATCTTTAATTTCAGTGGTATATTATATAAGAAGTGGAAGCACATATGGCCACCACTGAATAGGTTAAATGTTACTGGTTTATTAACTAATCTACATATACAGATTGTAAGGATCATATGCCATAACTGGAAAATGGATATTGTGAATGACAGCTGCTCCCTTATCTGATCTACAAGGGAATTTCCCTCACTTTGAATATCTGTAAAAAGTCTCGGACAGTACTCTCAGTAATGAGCTGGACTTGAACAAAGATGGTTATACCCCTCTATAGTCACCTTTCAGCTACTATTCTAAGAGTTCAGAGGAGTAATAACCCAGACTGTATGGTAAGATTTATCTAAAGAATACTGCTCCTATAAAGATGTGACTTCATGAATGCACAATACTAAGAATAAGTTAAAGACAAATTTTATTAAAAGCCTCTGAGTTTCATCCAAGCATACTCCTTGTAAAATAACAACTGATCTTTTAATGTTACTTGTGCATCAAAACATTACTGAAATGGATTTTTAATAGGATTTTCAAAAATGCTCACTGTTTTTTGACATTCTAACTCTCTTCCCACTAACATCAACAGGAATTTTACAGGCAATTTCAATAGAAGCACTTTTGGGACAATGTTGGCATATCCAAACCTCCTCAGTGCCTCATGTTCCATTTTTCAAAATGCAAGTAATGTAGCTGCTTTAGGCCAGTGTTGGGACTGCAACACTTGTCCAAGAGAGTAAACCTATTAATGTATCCCACACTACTATAGCCACAGTACTTTTATTTTGGAAGGTAGTGTGAGCAGCATTGCAGCATACTTACTACATGCTTTTGAACCGACCCCCCAGCCACGTGCCATAGTTTACAGAACACTTATCACTGCAATATTCCCAAAATAATGTTGTTGCTTCACATCACTGGTGTTTTCCTACATTTGATAGGAAAATACCATCTTTTCCTAAACCCTTTAACACCTGCATTTTCACAGATGTGGAACAGAGGCAAAAATGTTATGGAATCAAAATTCTTTCTACTTACCTCTGTTTTCCCTGTACTCAAAGAAACAGAGTGTGCAAAAGCCTTTATTTTGAGGAGTCCCAAAAAACTTGCAGCCAGACTTTCTACATTGCTTACTTCCTTTCCTTTCCTCTGAAGTATGCCCTGCCTGAGGAAGCAGTGCTGAAGGCAGATCCTCCAAATTATTGCTGGGTGCTACGCTACAGGAATGCTGAAGGAAGCTTTGTGATAGCTGTGCAGGATCAGATGCAGACCTTTGATGACATGTGGGCGGGAACCCAGAACTGCCATTTGAAGAATGCTCTGTAGTCCTTTTGAGGCAACTGCTGCAGAGGCCATTAAAAGTCCTGTGTGTCTTCTGAAGGCACACTTTACATGTCACAGTGTCTGTTGGTCTCAGGTTGTCCAAGTTGTTACAAGGAACAAGCTTTCTGGAACTGTTGTAACAGCGTTCACAGAGTCCGTTGTGTTGCACATTTAACGTGAAAGGACAGTCTGGAGTCCTGCATTTCATAGCAGTGGTTTCACTGTACAGAAAAATGCTTGGGACTCTTGGTGGTGCAGAACGAGGTCCTGTCACTGGCTCTTCAGGTGTCCATCCTCCAGGCTCCCCCCTAGATGAGCCTGATCCAACTGCCCTTGCTTTTTCGGTCGCTGTTTTGGAGCTCTGCTTCCTTGGATTACTTCCCTGCTGCCTCCGCTCAAAGCACTCATGGCAATAGGGCTGGGTGTTCACAGACATAAAGAAGGGGCAGTTGGGAGTTTCACATTTCATCTCTACAAGAGAGAGCTGGGACAAGGTCGGGTCCTGTCTGGTCCGGGAGCAGTTCTCCCTTCTGACAGGCTCAGTGTTTTCCTGCCATTTCTTGTACTCATGCTGTACCAACTGGAAGTAATCTTCCACAAGATTTATATCCCTGGGGAGGTTGCCTTCATCTAACCTGAAAGCCAGATAAACACACCAGTCAGCAGCTAAACAGGATAAGTAGCAAAGGTGGCGGGACCATAAGCAACACTGGGCAGAAATGCAAATTTAATGGATGGGGAGATAATTACTACATAGCCATGCTACTGATTTAAAAATTCATGTTGATAACCTATAGCTTAGAGCATAATACTTGAACAACTAGGTTTGTAGTCATGGTAAATGGAGCCCTTTTGACTCTAAATTTCAGTATAATCCTATTCTCAGAATCTGTGTCAATGCTTCTTGGTTCATAGTGTTTATCTATTAGGAATATTATTGCTAGTTTTTAAGGAGTGCGCTGATGTTAAAAAAATAAAAGCCAAAATTCATAGACTTCCTCTAAATTCAACATCTCCAAACTCAGATTTCAGACTCAGGGATCTGACAGGCCCACCAGCCCGTTCTGGAGACAATTTCCACTTCTACACTATTTGACATATGTCAGTATATAAAAATTGGATGCTAATACCTCCAAAAGGGATGCTATTACTGAGAGTGATGTGACTTTACTGTGCATAAGGGTGTATTTAAATATGCATATTGCTGAGCAGGAAAGGAAAGACTGGATTCATTATCCTTCTAGCTTTAAAACAACCAGGATGGGGGAAGGAAAGAATGACACTCACTTTGCAGCATTAATTAAATGAGTTGTACCATGGTCCCAGCCTTGCACTGGAATTTCTATTACAAGCAAGTAGTCATTCAGCAGCTGCTCCTTTTCCCTCTCCTCTGCATCTGTCAAAAAGTGCACTTTCAAGTCTTCAAACTTGCCTCGCTCTTGACTGACCAATGGGACAGCCCGGATTTCTGTGGGAAAAACAAACGGATTAATGTGCTGTTAGAACTAATGGGGATGACCATGAAATACAATATGCAAGGAGGGTAACACCAATCTGTGTACTCTCCTGGAAAAAAACACTGTAATTATATCCTGCTTACCAAAGAGTGCAGATGGAACACAAATACTTCTTGGAACAAGCCAAGGACTACTTGCACCATAAATATAACTGCACCCACAGGCCAGGCTTTTTCAATGTCCTAGTAGTTATTTGTACTTCATGTGGACGAGACAGTAGTTTAGTTTCTTATACCTACTTATAGGACAATGCACTAATGTGGATCTAGGAATATGCTGTCCCATCCATGACAGATGGTCATGCATACACACAGGGCACGTGATTAAAGCCAGTGTGTAATAATAAGCATCAATACTTCGCAGTAACAGAGACACTTCATCTCAGTACCATCTAGGTCAGCAACTAAATTGTTCTTTAGTAACAGTAGGTACTTTGGGTCGCACATGACGCACATATTAGTTTCTATTCAGGCAGATACATATCAGGAACACCAAGCCAATATAACATCAATGTTCACCTTCTAAAGGCTTTCTCAAGTATTTGAACAGAAATACCTCATTTACCTTCACTGTAATTTTAAAATGTGACTCGAAACAAGACTATATTTTGTTGGGATAAAAATGCTGTAGGAAGAGAGAGGGGAGCAAACACGCAAATGTCCGAAACAGAGCAAAAACATAATTTAAAAAGAAATACCTGGCCCACTGTCCTTCAGAGACACCAGTGGTGTGAAGTGCATATTGTCATAGCCCAGGACAATGGGGTATTTGTAGCATTGTTCAGTGGGCCAAAGGAGAGGCAAGTAAATTCCACCAACATGTAGAGGGGAAAAGCTTGAACCAGATTCCAAACTTCTCACCATTTTATCTGTTTCAGAAAGAAAAAAAAAAGAGTGTTACTAAGATCAAATTCCTTTCAAATATGGCACAAACATAATGTGTTTATTTTTGGGTCTTAAAACTTCAGGGTACTAAACTGCAAGAAATAAATAATTTTGGAATAGGCCAGCTAGGAAAAAAAGAATGCTTCTTACAAAGATGTGTGTACTGTACACATTAATGCACAGATGATATTTAGCATTAGGGTATCAAAAGAAACTGGAATACAGGACTCACCAGCAAGAACAATGACTGGCCTTCTTAGGATGTTAACAAGGACAAATATATGGATTTCTTCTAGTGCATTATATTGAAGCCCATTTCGGGCCATAGATGTTTCTGGGGATGTCATTTTAATGAGGTTCTCCCATTCTTCTTCCCAGTCCTGAGGAAAGATTCAGTGACCATTATAGCAGCAGTGTCATAGACATGTAAGCCAAAAACTGTTAATCTTTTTCCTTTTCTTATCAAGAACTTTTTCATGTTGTCCATCAACCTTTTTTACTTTCTTATAACTTGTTGCTATAATTGCTTCTCACCTGCGAGTTCCATGGAGTTCCCTTGCAGCAAGTGAAGTTTAGGTTAGATATTAGGAAGAATTTTCTCACTGGAACAGGCTACTCAGAGAGGTGGTGGAAGCTCCATCCTTGGAGGTTTTCAAAAGCTGGCTAGATAAAGCATTGGCTGGGATGATCTAGTTGGGGCTGGTCCTGCTTTGAGCAGGGAGATGGACTAGATGACCTCTGGAGGTCCCTTCCAGCCCTTTCTATGATTCTATGGGGGAATCCAAACCCAAGCTAACTCAACCATGCCAACACTGCCAAGTCTTCCAAACACAACACCATGAACCCAAGTTAGCTTACCCTCGTGTCATAGCGTAGTCCTGTTTCTACAAATTCCTGGGATTTGATTGTCTCTCGCTGCCAACGGAGCTTAAAGTTACGTGTATCGATTTCCCTGAGTGCACCAAACAATGTTTTTCTCAAAACCAGGTCAACATCTTGAATACCCCACATATACTGGGATGCAGCATGCATAAGGCAATTACCATCACCTATAGAAAAGACAATGATTATTTTTTTTAAAGAAATCTTGTTTCAAGAATTAACACAAAAAGTGCAGCTGGTCCATTAAACACAGTGAACATGAGCCATTGCACATGCTTCAGATCCAATTGTGCATTCCTCTCAGATACTCTCACCAATCAGACTCTTAGACAAGAGATTACAGCTGCCCTCTCTAAACCTAAAGAGGGGGCAGGCTGCCTCACCACCACCTGTCTCCTTACTAGTTGCCTTCCTGCTCAATGCAGGAGTCAGGCTGTGGCTGGGAGATATAAATTACACCTTCCCAGCTCCCATTTTGGTAAATATGGCTCACTACCTTTAACACTGACTGAAAAGGAGATGTAAAAGTATAGTCATTCTACATAACCTAAGTTTTCATTTGTCTGGCAAATGCTTCATGGACAACTCCATTTGTCTTCAAAGGATAAAAGAAAAATTTGACCAAAACTATAATGCTTGTGAGAATTAATTACACAAATTAAATACTTAGGTTGATTTCCTTGCTTCCTCAACAAGTGGGGTTTATACTTGTTTAAGAAGCAACAGAAGACAGGGATTGAAAATGTACATGTCAATTCTGGAACTTCTGCCAAGACTAGAACAAAGGAGGCCAAGTGGCTAGTGCATGGCACAGTCACACTATGCATTTTGCTTTGCTGTCTGACAGAGGACTCATAGAAGGAAGCAAAAGGGAAGTAATGGGTGATCTCGGAGTTTTCTAGGGCATCTGTTGCCCAACTATTGAACATATTGCTTAATGTCAAGATGGCAAAAAAAATCAGAGCGCTGCTTCTTTTTGAAAGATGGAGTAAAAACAATAGGCACCAATGCAGTAATTTGATCTTCATTAACATAGCTTCGTCCATACAAGGATATCAAATGACTTTACAAATATGAATGAACTCAATCTCAGAGCTCCAGAGGATTATCATCCCCTCTCACAGATGGGAAAACTGAGGATTCATTAGTGCAGTGATTTGCCTGAGGGTTAGCACAGGAAGAATGTCAAAAGCTGGGAACAAAATTCCCAACTTTTGAAGCCAAAATTCCCAAGCTAAAACCACATACCCTTTTCTTTCTCCCCAGTGATACTGTGAAAGGGAGATGCAAAACAATCATTCTTGGACACCTCCCAGATTCAGAGTTAATCCTTTTCATTACTGTAGGAGTACTGAAGTCATCTGAGGCTGTGGAAGCACATTGTATTTCCATACACTCTAACATTAGAAGCAGGATAACAACCACTAAGAGGCTTTGCTTGTGGTAATTAAAAACACCCTAACAAACCTAAAGATACCAACAAGAAATTTTTAGTTTATCATTAAACCTATCAGTTTGCTATGTACAACAGAAGTTTCAGTAGAAGAACCCTTTATGATCATGTTCACTGCATTTCCAATTAATCTTTTTTATTGGAGGTTTTTGAAAATGGATAAATGCTGGATGCCTGTCTAGGATGGTTTAAGAATAGTGTGCCCTGCATTTATGCAGGAGGTCTGTGCTACATGACCCTTGAGAGTTCCTATGATTCTGTGAAATCACCAAAACTATTTTTTCCCTTTCTGGCTTAATCTGAGTTAAATTCACTGCAGTACCCACAGTTTGCAAAGGCCACCACGTAAAAGTACTTCTTTTTCTATTTTGCTGCATAAATTCAGGTCCTTTGCAATGCAATTCTGATTTCCTAAACTTCTCCTACCAATTCTCACTAAAAAAATGAACAAAAAACAAGCAATAAACTTGAAATCAAGAAAACCAGAGAATACTACATGGGATTAAATGGAAGTTGTTTTTATTTCCAAACAAAAAAATTGTGCCAAATTAACAGGGCAATTATGATACTTCTGCAAAAACTATAGCAAAGATAAGATTTTTTTTTCTTGCAACCCTTATTTTCAGTTCTTTATTGAGAAGCACTACTATAAAATTCCTTATGCAGCACTTGGAATTCCCCAGTGCTATTTGACTAGCAATTGAGCAACAGTTGTACTTTTTGTTCTGATGTGTATACATTTGAATTGTGAAGTATACACTGGACTTTCCAAGTGGGTGTGGCTTGCCTGAGCTGGATTGAGCGTCTATTCATTATACAAGTGAAATCTCCACAGCCAATAGATGCTGGAATCTTTTTTTTTTTGCCTTGGTTTCAATTTTTATACCTCCTACTCCCTTCCTCATTTACTCCATTCACATCTCCTCAAACAAACATACTGTGAATCACCAGATATCAAGAAATTATTGTAAAAAGTCATGTCCATATTAGGTAAAGTCCACATTAGCAAAATCCTGCAAGAATCATTTGTTGCCTCTGCTCTCAAAACTTGAAAATGTTCATGGAAAAAGCAGCAGTTTCCGAAAAGCAAATCCTTCTGACCAAAAGACAATAAAAAAACCCCATTCTCTTTACATCCACATATTAAGGAACCAAATTATTTCTGAAAAGTTCTCTTCTGGTGCCACATTAAAAAAAAGCAAATACAAAACAAACAAAAAATAGTCTATTCATGAATCCTTAAATAACATTGTTTCTTGGGCTGTTTCCTGCAAGTCCTTTTCTCTATTTTTGATAATCTATTCCTCCCAGCCTACACTGTTTTCTTTTTTATCCTGCAAAGGTCCTGCAGTTTATGCAAAGCCACCACAACATAAAAGGTAACTAGAGGCATCCCTTCTTCACCCAAGTCTTTTCAGCCCTTCATAATCTGGGAGCAGTGAAGTCAAACAAACAAACAAAAACCAAACAAAAATTACTTTTCAGCACTGTGTACAGAACACCTATACATGTGTAGTCAGCAAGTTCCAGATCCATAAAACGCTACATTAGTTTTTTTAAATTATGTCCTCCAGTCATGACACAGCCCTTAAAGCATACTGCTTGATAGCTGTGTTACTGTCATTAGTGTGGTGCTGCACTGCAATGGCAGTGATAGCTAGACAAGTGATCCTAATTGTTTTAGGGACAGCCAAATAGATTATACATTTTCCTCAAGAAATGAGTTCTAAGTGTGTGGCCCCACTGATGTGCTTGGAGGTCCAGAGGCAAGGCCAGCGACCAAATGTGGAAGCCACTGCAGGACTGGAGCCTCTATGAATCTTAGAGATATACTGACATATACTGACATGCAGACATGCAGAGATATACTGACATATACTGACATATACTGACATGCAGAGATATACAGATATTATTCATAGTCCTGTTAGCTACTGTGAGATCGCACTTCTATTGTTACGGTTAAAGTTGTCTTTGAAAAACAGAATCATATGTAACAAGACTAGTGTTAATGACATATCGCAGAAGTTGAAAGAACAAAATATGAACCAGGAAGACAAGGGCAATGTGTGTATGTGTGCGCACAGAAAGAACATGTTTGCAAAACATGCAATGCTCTGGAGCTCACATGCTCATATAGACTAGCACTCACTGCTAGCCAATTCAAATGTGTGCCTTCTTCAAATCTTTGCACTCTGTCCCCATAATCTATTGCCTCTGCTCTATGACATACATTCACAAACTATCAAACAAATCATCCCCAAAGCTCTAAACTGAAACATAAGATATTACAAGCAATACCACATGCTACTTTCCTCAAGTCTTGTTTAAAACCAAGGGGTAACTTACTCTTCTTGATACTTGCACAAAAGTGTCATGAATGCAAAGGGGAGTTATGTGCAAGTGCTGGGAGAAGACAGCCTGTTTACCCAAAAACAATTGGGTATTAGCTTAATCGGGAACTGATTCCATAGCCAGAAAGCATAGTTCCTAAAGGTTGGAAATCCAAGATGCTCCAACTGATACAGTACTTACAACACTAGGAAATCATTAGCAGTTGTGTGCAGCCTACAAATTACAATGCTAAGAGGTCATAATAATTCACAAACTTCTGTTATACAACTTATGGAGACTTACCCATTTATACATGCCACCCTAAGCACCATTTGATTCTGTGAGGAATTTGGGTTTATTCAGCAACATGTCGGAGACAGCCAACATATTTGGAATCGGGATCTTGGAAACTGATTTACGGTCCCCATAGGCACAGATACAGCACATATTTGGTAATTTACTATACACTTTCTAGTATCAATTAATGCAAATTAATATACCATTAACACAACATGATAATTTTCACTACCCTAGCCTATTACCAGTGCAATGATAGTATGCATAACTTACCATTGGTCTTTAATGGCACAAGTTTCCTAACTTCCATGCACCAATTCAGCTTTCTCTGATGTTCCAGTGATACCTGGGTGGCTCGGTCAATCAGAGCTTTCTGAAGTATCTCCCGAAATGGAGGAGAAAACTGGCACATTCTGAACATTTCAACTGTGTATCTGTGCATAGTTTTAAAGTGATGAATTATTCCATCGGGTGGTCTGACAAGATCTTCAGGAGTTCTCTCCCTAATCTTCACAGCCTTCAGCATATTGCTCAGATATAAAGCTTGAGGAAGAACTTGTTGGCCAGTCATTTTCCTAGAAGAAATCTGAAAGGAGAAAACAAAGAATTCTTTTATTTTATGTACATAAACTGAGATCTCATTTATATGAAGACTCAGAATTCAAATTCTTTGCAGCAGGAAACTGTGTCTGTACCTTTAAAAAATACATCACCTACTCTGAGAATTACATAAATAATAATAAAATCTCTATCCAGAAAGCTCTTAGAATTATTCAGGTACTGATTCTGAAGAGCTAATCCCAGTTATTTTTAATTCTGCCTTCCTCTTTATACTGAAGAGAATTTGCTCATAACGAATCAAGGAAGTTGCATCATCATCAAAAAAAAGAAGTTTACATAGAAACGAGGCAGAGAAGGACAGATTAACATTACTAGAGTCTTGTCTAATCTATTAGATACTTGTGTAATCTCCAGTGAACCTAAAAAATTCTCAGTACCCTTTAAACTTCCAATTTGATGACATACCAGATAAAGCAGTTTATGTACCACTTCAGATTTGCAAATGAGTAGCAGACCATGCATAGACCACTAGGACACACAGTACAATATTAAAAGGGTGCTCAGACACCTTGAACAGTTATGCATTATCTTAGTAGCTGTCCCACACTTAAGGTTAGTTAAAAAAATCTTATGTCCAAAGATAACCAGGTAAAAAAGGAAAAAAAATGCTAACAAGCTTTTGGTATTGAGTAAGAGAGGGATGTGATAGCAATATTCCTTAACCCTAAAATTACTGCACACAAGTTTGTGCAGGTGTGCGTGGGGGTGCAAAACTGGAAGCCCATTATTACTCAATAGTAGATCAACATATCTGAGGAACCATTTCCACTTTGCTCAAAAACCCCATTATTTTCCTTCTGTAGGCAAGTAATGCCCACTCCTATTTGTCCCCTCCTCAACACCTTTAGCCTCACTAGAGAAGCTGAGGAGAACAAAAGTCTACAGACAAAACTAGTGTTTCATTGAGGTTCAGAGGCTTCACATCTGTTCTGTACAAATCAGACAATTCATAGTGTTAGGCTAGGGCAAAACATGGACACAGAATCTCCGTGATTAGACTCCCAGACTAACAAGTAATAATATAGACATGCATTAACAGACAGATAATACAAGTAATAATATAGACATGCATACACTTTCATCAGTTCCCTCCACAGTACCCACAAGCAGTGGCTTAAACAGAATATTGGAAACAGACCATATAGAAAGGTTGGATTGGAGACAACATAAGAAAGTACCCATAAATCAAGACTATTCAATTTTAAAAATGAACTCTTTTTTATGAATGTAGACGCATCTATATCTTAATCACTTCAGAATGCAGCAGGACTTTTTCCACTAATTGGGGAATATAATGCCTACTGAAGCCAATACTAATTTTGGGCCAAACATAACCTATTTTAGGTATAGAGGAGCTCCAGAAAACTGAAAGCTGAACCTCATTTAATTGTCAGAAAATTGTCCTTTTTAGTGAAGAAAAGGCTGGAGGCCACAGGGTATGTAGAAGAAAAGGTAGGGTAGTCTTATAAACTAATCAGGAAGGCGGCTCCCAATCTACTAAAGCAGGAGGAATGTGCTTTGTGAAGGACCACCGCCTCCACACACATCTATGGACCTCCCTGTCCCCTTAGAGGTATGACTAGTGCAATCATTCTACAGGTAGCAGATACAGAAGGGACTCCCCTAGTTAATGCTTCCCCAAGCTACCCAGGCCTAGAGCTACCTTTACATCCCCTTCCAAGAACTTGATGATGCAAAACCCCCATTGAGCACCCTTAGAAGAGGAGTCCTGGGAGGAGGTAGTGAAGCAATGGATACTAAAAAAGAGTACACCACAGTTCTGATCAACCAGGGAAAGCTCGTTCTGCTGAGAATCTTCTCTACTCATAAAAGTGGGGAATGGCAGGCCAATTGTGGCTTTTACATCTTAGAACAGGGATGGTCAACCAGAATCATGTGCCCCATACATGGCACAGGCAGCCTCCATGTGTGGTATGCAGTGGATCAGACAGGGAACATGGAACACAGTAGCAAAGAGGGCAGGGAACAGAAAGCAGAGCAGCAGACCAGGTAGGGAGCACAGGGCAGGAAGCAGAAAGCAAAGCAAATAGGGGAATACAACTGGAGTAGCGCTTGGGAAGGGTGCACAAATAATTTGTGGCATATCTGCCATAAAGGTTGCCCTACCCCATCTTAGAATATCTGAAGAAAGTACCTTTTATTAGGAAAGACTGCACGTAACTATGAGCACAGTAGGAGATGTTCCTACACTGGATACATTCATTAAAAAGATAACTAACTCCTTTTCTATCATGCCTAGTCTACCAGCCAGGCTACAAATATTTTTCATGTAATGCTACTTTTTAACTAATGGGAAAAGAAATACAAAATAAATACTACAGAAAAATGTCAGCAGTCTAGGATACAATGTCAGTACTACATTTCCCTGCCCTCTTCTCTAATCCATGCAATTCTTATGCAAGTAGACTCATTGATTAATAGGAGGTTATGTATAAATAAGGGAAACTCATATGATTAAAGTGGTATAGGCATGGCCCCTAAACTAAGTGGTTCTTTCCACTATTAAGCAAGAATGGAACACCCAATCTACTTAGCTATACAGAATGCTAATTAAATCTATACATAATTCAACAGTAAATTCTACTTTTCTAATTATTAAAAAGGCATCCTTTCTCCACCCTACCCTCCTTATACACAGAAGCTACTGTCTTTGTAACTTACAATTAGCATTAATTTAGAAAAACCTTTTAAATGTGACAACCAATAGGAAACAAATTTCCACCTAGATAAGTAAATTCTGCAGGTTCTCAAAACAATTCTAACAGAGACATCTGTAAGAACTTTAGGAAAAGGAGAAGAATGCCTATGTAACAGTCTTAATGCACGGTAATCTTTCCTTGCATAGATATTTCAGTCTAGTGCTTTGGGAGACCTGGGTCCTATTCTCAGATGTACCTGTGTCTCCAGAGTGACTTTGGGTGGGTCACTTCACTTTTGGAAGTGACCTCCATTGCCCCATCTGCAAAATGGGGACAATTATACTAATCTCCTTGGAAAAGTGATATATTGTGTCGTTCATTAGTAGCTGTCACAGAGGAGTTAGATATTATCATTATAAGGGCAATCTTGCCAAATACTATGCACCTTCCACTCCTATTGACTTTGTGGGACTGCACTGGTTTTGGATCATTAAGCACAAAGTCAGTGTTTAACAAAAATAAACAAACGTAAAAATGATAGGAGCTGAGGGCATTCAACAGGTCACAGAAGGCTACTGGCATCTTGATGGATCTGAATTTCCACACATATGCGTATAAGAAACAAATGAGTAGTTATAATTCATCTAACAGATTTAAGGGAGCTGATTTCAAAGGAAAAAAAGATTGTTGGCTGAGGTGAGTAATAATTGTAAGGCTTAACTCAGATCCTCTGTATACTAGAGAAACCAGGAGAAAAAAAAGCCTTCCTAGGCCACTCCATGGGCCCAAGTACCAGTAGGCTAGTCAAGAGAAAGCACTAGTTCATTGTCTATTGAGAAATTTCTAATAAAAAGCCTCTGATTACTGTAATTCTGACTTTTTTTCACTGTTTTCCAAAATACGGTAGTACCACAAATTGTCATTGCTTATATCGAGTTAACATATCTCATTTTCATGAAGTATGACAATGTACTTTAAAGCAAGGACAGAACACTGCACATA
>NW_017729034.1:92913893-92917224 GCF_001723915.1 Gavialis gangeticus
CGGTAGTACCACAAATTGTCATTGCTTATATCGAGTTAACATATCTCATTTTCATGAAGTATGACAATGTACTTTAAAGCAAGGACAGAACACTGCACATAGCCAGGCACACTTCAACAGTCATGCTTCCATTTCCCTTATTCGTATTTGTTCTGTGTTCTCTTATCCTTTCTTGCTACCATATTGTATGCAAGTGTTAATTAACCAGTATTTATAAAGCACTTTACAAGTTAATGTTTGGCAACTTCCATTACAAGTGCTCAGTTGAGAGATTCTGATTTTAAAATGATCCCATACCATAAGTGATAGCAAGGACATTGAAAAACAAACAAACCACTCAGGCCAATTAAGCAGGTTGCTCACACACACTAATCTATTGCTGCAAGACTTCAGTAGAACAGTGCCTGGCATGGCACTCCCATCACGCAAGCCTGACCAACCATTTAAACAGCAACTGGAAATGGGCTCAGAGAAGGTGTTTTCTTCTAATTTTCACCGCTGTTGCAATCTAGCAATCGTGGGAACACTAGTGGTGTACAGATGAGTGACGTTCATATCAGCCATCATTGAACACAGCACAGTGCTGGTTCAAATGAAAGATAAGGTAGATTTACACCTTGTAGACTAACTAAATAATAAATATATATAATAGCATGAACTTCCATGATCTCAAGCACACTTCATCAAATGCCATGAAAGGATAAGCATGGAGCAATGTATAAAACGGAGAGTGCTTGGAATACAAAAGGCAGGAAGAGAGGGAGGACAGAGAGACCGGGGCCATGCTGGAAGAGGCAAACAAGCAAGCAATAAAACCATGGGAACAAAGGAGTCACAAAACCTAATCCAGGTAATGGGATAAGAATCCTTAGTCCCTGTTTAAACCACACTTAACACAATCCAGTCTGAAGATGATGTCTTGCTCTGCAATTTCTTGTTCATATTGGTTTTTAAAGTTGTGCTGCTTAAAAAGAGTTACCCTGAGGTCAGCGATAGAAGGTCCTGGGAGGCTGACCAGTTCTGCCGCAAGTCCGAGTGCCTTTCTGGAGCTGATGTCTGGTCAGTGTTCATTCATTCTTACGCATACGGATCGACTTGCCTCTCCAATGGTAGCTAGCAAAGGGGCACTGTAAGCAGGTAATGGTAACAATGTTGGCAGAGGTGAAAGGGAATGAATCTGGTGTTATAATCTGTGCTATTCAGTCCTGTGATGATGTGGTCTGTATTAATGAGGAGGCACAGCTGCCAGTCTATACACTGGATTCTTTCGTGTAAGAATGAATGATCATCAAACATGTTTGTCCTTACACAACATCTGATGAAGTGAACTTGAGCTCACAAAAGCTTATGTTACTTATCTGATTTAGTCTATAAGATGCAAATCTACCCTGCATTCTGCCTGACATCAGACTAACATGGCTAAACACCTTTCTCAAATGCTAAAGGCAGTCTATCTTCCCCAAGGCTGAGGACACACAACACATGACAATAATTTACCCCTGATTTCAGTCTACAGGCATCAGGCTGGCCCACAGCAGGCCATATTATGATCCCTAGCCACTAGGTAGCAAGAGAGTGGGTTTGCATCCAGCAAAGAGCAACTTACTGCAGATGAAGGGAGTAGTTAGTACCCCAGATACTCCTCACTTTTGGAGATGTGAATGTTGCCTGGAGTGGAACAAATTATTCCTCTGTTGTAAGGCTCTGTGTCATGTTAATACAGACTACAGGCATCTTAGTCTCAGCTCTGCCTGCCCTGTGTCTCCCCCTCCCACTTTAAGCAGCAGGGAATCTTCACAAAACTGATTCCCACTGTGGCCAATGCCGTAATAGCCCACCCACTTCTCAGCCACCTCCAGTGTACAATGACCCCTGCCCTGCTCCTTTATTATATCTGTCAGGATGGGGATGGATACTAAGCCTTCTGAACCACCTTAAAAAAAAAACCACCCAGAGCAATGGGCGTTTCAATGAGCTGTTATGAGTTACGTAACTCACAGATGGCCTGGGTGGAATACATGTATGTGTAGGTGCGAGTAACCATTTTGCAAGTCCTGTGTATTCTGTGCGTGTCCGTCCTGTTTATTCTCTCTGTGTCTATTCTGTGCATCCTGTCTGTCCATCCTATATGTATGTCCTGTGTCTTGTGTATGGCTGCCCTGTGTGTGTCCCTGTGTCCATCCTGTTATTTCAGTCTGTGTCCATCCTGTGTCTGTCCCATGTTTTTCCTATGTGTCTGTGTGTCCATCCTGCGGGGTCTGTTCTGGTGTCTGCCCTGTTTATTCTGCGTGTCTGTCCTGTGCATCTCTCTCCTGTGTGTGTCCCTGTCCATTCCGTGCACCCTGTGTCTGTCCCATGTTTTTCCTGTATGTCCATTCTGGGCACCTGTCCTGTGCATGCCAGTCCTGGTGTCCATCCTGCTTATTCTGCAGGTGTCTGTCCTTGTGCCTGTCCCACATGTATAACTGTCCTACATGTGTCCCTGTCCATTCTGTGCATCCTGCATCTGCCCAGTGTTTTTCCTGTGTGTCCATCCTGCATGTCCTGTGTACGTCTGCTGCGTTTGTGTCCCTGTCCATTCTGTGCGTCCTGTGTCTGCCACACGTTTTTCCTAGATGTCCATCCTAGATGTCCGTCCTCTTTATTCTGAGACTGTCTGTCTTTGTGCACGTCTGTCCATTCTGCGCATCCTGTGTCCGTCCATTCTGTGTCTGCCACGCATTTTTTCCTTTGTGCCCATCCCAGGTGTCTGCCCCGTTTCTTCTGCGGGTGTCCGTCCTGCGCGTGTCCCTGCCCGGTGTTTTTCTCCGTGCGTCCGTCCTGGTGCGTGCCCCTTGAGGCCGAGCCGCGAACCCCGCACACAATGAACGCTCCAGGGACAAAGGCGACCCCTCCCCCCCGCCGCCCCGCACCAGCCCCGGAGCAGCGGCGCCCTCACCTCACCTCACCTCACCTCGGCTCGGCTCGGCTCGGCTCAGCGCAGCCGCAGGCGGGGAGCTCGACCAGCCGCCTCAGGCCCGGGCGGCGCGCTGGAGCGCGGGACCCATCAATCCGCCACTAGCCCCGCTCGCTGCTGCTGCCGGAGCGCCGCGCTGCTGCAGTCCTCCGCCCCCTCTCTGCTGCCGCTGGCGCTGCGTGGCGGGGAGCAGGCGAGACTGAGCGAGCCGCTTGTTTTTTCCTTTCTGTTTTACTGAGCAGAAACCCCCGCGCGCGCGGGGATTTCCACGCCCGGGGCCAGGGACTTTCCGACATGTGACAACTGCAGCCCGAGCGGCGGCTGCGGCGGCGGCTGGTGCTCCCTGAGCCCGCCAGGGGGCGCCGCCTGCGCCTG
>NW_017729034.1:92917235-92931100 GCF_001723915.1 Gavialis gangeticus
CCCGCCAGGGGGCGCCGCCTGCGCCTGCGCCTGGCCCGCGCCCTCCCCCCACCCCGCGCCAAGGCCGGGGCCCGGGCTCCGCTACCTGCTGCTGCCGGGAGAAATTCCTGCCCCGCACCGCCGGGTTGTTCCCTCTTGAGTCAGCCCGGGGCGTTTTGGGTCCGGGGGGAGGCCGGGTGTCTGCATTCAGACTTTCCTTCTCCTCCCCTCCCCTCCACTCTGCTTTGCAGCCACGGGGGGTTTCTGCCAGGGGGGCAAGGCTTCACAGACTCCCCATTACTGGAGAAGGGTGGCTCTGGGTGGCCAGAGCTTGCTAAGGACTTGTTCCCCCAGCCCCCAACTACTCAGTTGGTCTAAGAAAAGATACCACAGATACTCAAAGACCCTTGCCTGTGTGTATGGAGGGGCATTGTAGCGAGGTGGAGGGGGGGAGCACAAGCCATCATGCAAAACTCTGTGCCTTTGGTGTCCCCCTCTGGTGCCAGCACAGGAAGCTCCATGCGGCAAACCCAAGCGTGGGCTCAGCAGCTAGCTGTGGTTCCTGCTACTGTATTTAGCCCCAGGCATCCTATCTGTGACGGCCATGTGGGCATGCCCTTCAATCAGAATGTGTGGCCTAATGGCTAAATGCAAAATGCCTTCTGAATGAAAAGTGTCCTGAGCCTGCAGCTGCTTCTGCTGCTGCACACAAAGGCCTCATGGAGCTGGAGGAGCTGTACTCTTAACTAGACACCTGGAGACCTGAAATGGTGCTGCTCTGCCTCCTGCCAGTGTCGTCGTAGCTCAACAGGTGTAATGGTACTTGTAGCCTTACAACGCGTTCTCCCACAGGAAGGCATCCTTATGCCACTATAGGGCTGTGTCCATGTGAGGGCTTGAACTTGTATAGTTATGTAAAATTACATCCCTATCTGACACTGTTGTACTGCTACAAAATTGGCGGTACACCTAGCAGGCTTGACCCTGATGTCCGTTCCTACCCTACGGTTCTGCAATTCTCGCCTTGGCTGCAGAAGTGGCTATTCACAAATCTGTGTTGTAATGAAGTTGCCTGATACCCAAGGTGCTCATCAGTTGGCTATGATCATGGCTCCATCTATCATTTAGTCTGGCACTTGTTAGGGGCCCTTTCTCTCCCTGAGTAGCAGTAGCAGTCATCATCATGGGTGGTGTGGTCACATGCTTGTCCACATATAGAGACAGGGAGATAGGTGGCTCATAGTATTGACCTCAGCTGTTGGAGAATGTGTATCTGTATGTGGGTGAGTGAGCCAGGACCACTGCGCTCTCTTCCTGTCACCCATAGAGTTTCTACTTTCAGCAGAGACCCACTATGAAGAGCAGAATATTTTCAACCCATTCACAGCTTTTGTTTCAGTCTGTCTCCACACTCAAGCATCTGTTATTGCTGTGGTTATACTCTTTTCAGCATTCAGACTTTCCTCTCAGAAAGCCTTGTTTCATGAAGCACAGAAATGCAGGCTTGGGTTTGATATAGTCAACATCACTCCAGAAGCTGGAGATCCAGACATGGGCCTTTAGTGCTGTAATGTGTCTCAAGCCAGCTCTGCAGTTCCTGTGTGGTCCTTACTTGTCTATATAAAGTCAGCCACTTATGTGAGGATCATGATCTATCGTGTCAGGGAAGAGTACAGTTTGGAAATGGTCAGGCACACATATAAACAATGTTATGTTAATTAAGTACTGGATAGTTTAACACGATATCACTATTAAATGCAACTGTTAAATGGAAAAGTCCAGTAGCCACAATATATAAAGCACCTCCTGTTATTATGGAATTAGTCTGTGCTGGACAGATAGCAGAGTCCAGCCCTGAGCGCTTCCAGCCTAAGGGCATAAATACCATCCAGTGCACTGGCGCACTACATAAGTGATCACAGACATTCTTCTCTGAGATGCTGAATTGTGCCTCAGGTACCAAGTGCCTTGTACTTGCATTGACTTCATTGGGAGCTGGTGTTGCTCAGCATCCTCCATTATCAGGCCCAAACCTGATAATGCTTTACGGAACAGGTGGGTCTTTCAGAAGTGGGTATTATAAACTCATCTGTCCTCTCATTCTCTGCCTTGTGTTCACTGAAGCGGAGCAGTGCTTGGAAACAGGATAGTCCTAGTGTTATCATTTACATCTTTGTAGTTCACTCCTAATTAGTCTCTTCTCAGGCTTTTTCCCTGTAAGTTCTGTGCTGTCTTGGAAAGCAAGGTGTTCCATGAAGCATCAGCATTCATGCTTCAGTACTTGCCATGGAGCATAATTTCAGTGGGAGTTAGGTGCACTACTGTTAAAGATCAGGGCCTAAGTGATTCAGCTCTGGAGGTGTGGTTTTCCTGCTGTGCCTGATATACACATGAAGCAGCGGCAAGGAGATTAATACATGGTACTGCTCCCCCCTCAGTTGTAGCCCTAGAGGGAAGAAGGAGTGGAAATGAGTGTGAGCAAGGAATTATATATGACATTACATATTACTTGGCAGCTAATAAATAGCTGGGGGAAATGTGTACCTATGATGAAGCCACTGCCTCTCAGGAAGAGCCTAACAAGGCAAGAGATCATTGTTGCTAGCACACACCAGAAACATATCTAAACATGTATGATTGCTATCTTTTTCCTTGATAAGCTGAAAAATAAACAGCACTTTAGTTAGGGGTTGTGTTTATAGTATGGATCTTTCCCCTCGCCTCCCCACATCAGTGGGCCAGCAAGAATTCACTTGCAATCATCTTTTTGTACGTTGATTTTATAGCAATAAGTACAATGGATTCCTGACTGCAGTGCCAAGGCCCTGTGACAACACACTAAATAAATACATTAATTTCCGTCATCATTTCCAAATATCAATCCCTAAGAATGTAATTATAAAAGATATGAAAACAACAGGTGACACCCTCCAGATTCTGGCAACACCTTTACCTCAAAGGACCTGGCTGACCCTGAGCTTAAAAGTGTTAATTCAAAGACACTGAAGCCAGCACACGAAACTGATATGAAATATAATAATAATAGCAATTGAGTTCCGAAAACCTGGTTATCAGGTTTTAGCCCTAAATTGTCCTGCGGCTGGTGTGATTCATCTCTAAGAGAGGAAGAGAATGAGAAGGAAAAGAGGGAAAACCCTTTTATTGCAATAGCACTGCCTGAGGTCACATTCAGGTTCAGCAGCCCTGTCTTCCAGGACTCCTTTTCCTGACTGAGGGTCATTGCTGAGAAGTGCTTGACTGTGCATAGGACAAAGGAGGAGGAAAATCCCTAAAATGGCAGTCAGACGTAAAACTGGTACTTATTACTGAGTCAACTACTGAGTTACTACTTACTACTGGTAAAAATACCCAAACTCATCTCTGATCATTTACCAAGAGCTAAAGTATTTTGTGAATTTTCCATTGTACTCATCTGAATAGAATAAAATTAAATCAAGGTTTCCTTTGAGGCATTCCCTGGGGAGAGTCAGCTTTAGAAGCTAACTTACAATGCTGGCTGTCTTATGGCACTGCATCATGCCTTTCTCATCTTTTTCATTCTTTGTTTTTTAAGCACATCATATGAAAATCTGTGCAACAGGAGCAACTTGAAATTTTTGCACAGATTTGCACAATATATATAGCTAAAATGTTGCAGCTGGCCAAAGACAACAAAGCCTAGTGTTAATAATGAAACAAAATTTGTAAACCACAGTATAAAGTCCTAAAAGCTACCAAAAATACCACAACATAAAAGAAAAACATTTTAAACCTGTCAGGGAATCTAGGACGATGCTGTTAATGAATTTTGGTGCACAGTCCGAAAGAAAGACTGATCTTGGGGTTAAGTCACTGAATTAGGACTTAATTTTGGTTCAGTTCTCAGTTAAGTTACAGCTGACTCTTTCTGTGTGAATTCATATAATCAGTTAATCTCTTAGATCCACATCCAACCCTGTAATTGCTTCCAGTTAGCCTTCAGTATATTGAAATACAAGACCCAGCCCCAGGAGGTTGATCTAGATAAATGGGATAGGGGCCTAGGATCTCTATAGAGCAAATAGGGTGGGTTACACAGGTCCAAAAGGTGATTCAGAGTCCTAGAGGCACCTAGAGAGAGCCAAAAAGAAAGACCGTGCACAGGGATGTCTACAAATACCTGCTCCTCCTCAGAGTAGGCATCTAGCTGCTAGTGATAATGACGCTTGCTGCCCACCTTTAATGGCTTGGGACATTTGGAGCAGCAATGGGGATAATATTTCCTTTCTTCCACTTGTCTGCCTTATCTATTTACTTCAGGTTGTAAACTCATTGAAGCACAGACTTTCACAATTACTTATGGCTTATACTGTGGGAGGTCTGAGAGGCCTTTGCTCAAAGGCACCATACAAACAGAGGGGGAAATTTGATCCCTGCTCCTGCCCAGTCTAAGTACCCTAATTGTGTTTGGCTCTGAATTTATGTATATCTCAATGCAATCCAAATTTCGGTTTAGAGGCTTTAAGGATGACTGCATTACAAATGATAATACAGGGAGAATGTTCCCAAGAATTCTTGGCAGAGATGGCCCTACCTTCTCCATCCACGTTGATCAACACTTCACACCCATCAGCTTCAGTTTGACAGGGGAACTGGCTGACCCTTAGTCAACATGAGCCATTGTGATTTTTGAGATCAGTTTGCATACTGGGGCAGTTGTCCTGTTTTGACCAGACTACTGGATACACCAGTAGGGCACTCTAAAACAGCATCAGGACTTGAAGGAGAGATCTCTCACTTTATCAGACAACTTGCCAGTCATGACATTGCCCTTCATTCACAAGCAAACATGCAACTAAGTGATACTAATGCCTCACTTAGAGTGTGACCCATGCTTTTTACTTTCTTCTGGCTCTCCTATGTCCACTGGATCTCAAAAGATCTCAATACACATGCTCCTATGATCCAAAAGTGTAGATCAGCAAATTGTCAGTTAGTCAAGATCATTAGACAGCCCAGAACTGCTCCTGGAACTGGTGTGTTTGTAAACCTTCTGTGCTGTACAGCCACAAAGAACAGCCCCTTCCTCTAAAGGAGAAAGTTTCTTCTTGGAAGTGACCACATTGCACAACTACCTGGGCTCATGAATATGCTGTCCAAGGTTACATCCTCTATATAGAAATATGGGGGATAAATAAATATCCTTAAGATAAATATGGGGGAGAGAGTCTGTAACTATGGATTCATGTGTATCAGTCAGCCAGGGCAAACATACAACAAGGCTCTATGGAAAAAGTGGTTTCTCTGAGAACCCACTCAATGGGGTAACAAATTCTTCCAATCAGTGGGAGCATTCTGGATGAAGAGGGAGAATTTCTCAATTATGTACATCTAGGTGCAGCAAATGGGGATGGGAACCCTCACTCCTCACATGCAGTGATCAGGAGCAAGTAACACCTTGAAATGGCTTTCAGGAGTAGGAGAGTCTGCTTCTGCAACGTGAGAGTTACACTGCAACCAGTGAGAGACTTAGCAAGAGAGTTACACTGGCCCTAGGGTTGAAGCAATACCTCTGGGCTTGACATGGGAATCCGAAGGGAGTGGGTGAAGAGGATTAGGCCCTATATCGGGGTGGGCAAAAAATTCAGTAAGTAGCCCTCCACCTGAAACAATTGCCCGCCCCTGCCCTATGTCCACGTGAGGAGTTGTGGAGCTAAATGAAACCTAGTCTCCTCCATCTCACTTTTCCTAGTACAGCTCCACAAGCGTAAGGCAATGGCCTGAGGTTCCTTAGGTGGCTCAGCTGGATGCTAAATCAGCATATGAAGACTATCAGGTCATGCTTAATCCTGAACTTTAGCACTTCTTTTTGGCTACAGGGGTGTCTTTACATGTGCTCAAGAATGGAGGATGGAGGGAATGCTTTAATTAGAGCGGCTCTTGGGAGCCGCTCCAATTAAAGTGGCCACAGTGTCTTGTGTATTCAGCATTCTGCACTTCAAAATGGTGGCAAGGGCTTTTTAACTAAAGCTTTTAACTTTTATGGTGGTTTGGCCTCTCTGGCAGTTCTTATTCTATGAAACCAAAGCTATTTATATACTCTCAACAGGAAGATTTCACTATAATTTTTTACTTATTTTCAGATGTTTCCAACTATGTATTTTTAACATACTTTCCTTTTTAAAGCCTTCATTAAGCTCCTATGTATGATGCTTTTTTATTCAAATATAGCTATTTTAAATTATAGGTAATTTCCATGGGCTCTCTGAATATGTGCATGAATGACTCTGTATCATTCCTTACTAATGCAGAAGAATCAGTGATGCCATACTGTTATTAAGATGGAAACGGCCCACTCCTCAGCAAGACTTTCATAAATAGAATTATGGAGGGACTTGTTCATGAATAAAAAGTGATCATGTGAGATCAGTTATTATTGATGAATCATTCCGAGAGCAATGAACACGCCCCTCTCACATCTGTGCAATTTACAACTTTCCCTTGATTTATCTTACAGGGGAGAAGGAAGAAGATATTTATCTATTGCTGCATTCTATTGACGATGTAGGTGGCACATTTTTTTTTTGCCCCATAGCATGCGCGATTCAATGGATCATTACGTTCATCTAATTTGATCTCCTTTATAACACGGGCCACAGAACCTTTTGAGTCATGTCTGCATAAAGCTCATAGCTTTTTTTTTTTTTTAGTTGGACCATCTTTTTTAGAAAGAGATTGGAAGTTAATCAGTCTGGTCTGCCTGTACAAAGGCATCTGCACCCCAAAATGCTTTTAACACCATTTCAAAGTAAGTGGAGGTGATACAGACTTCAGTCTGAAATAAGATCATTAAAGCAGTTTCTCTTGTGTTTTCCTCTAGATCTTGTAGGTATCATTTGGGGTCAAAGATCTTGCATTTTAACAAGTTAAATAAATTTGGGTCATATTATTAATGATTTGGACAGCTGGAATGAGTACACACTTAGCAAATTTCTGGATGACACCAAGTTAGGTGGAGTTGCAGATACTCTGAAGGGTAGGGATAGGATCCAGAATGACCGGATACACTAGAAAAATGGTCCACAATCAATCAGATGAAATTCAACAAAGACAAGTACAAAGGCTGGCACTTGGGACAAAATAGTTGCATGCACAAATACAGAATGGGGAATGGCAAGCTAGGCTGCAATATTTTAGAGAAGGACCTGGGGATTACAGTAGCACATAAGCTGAATATGAGCCAACAGTGTATTATTGTTGCAAAAAAAAGCCAGCAGCATACTGGGTTGTATTAGCAGGAGTGTCTCTCTCTTTCTGTTGTGGGTAGGTCTTATTTTACCAATCTCATCTCCTTCTATGAACAGGTCTCTTGCCACCTGGACATGGGAGAGAGGGTCCATGTTTTATACCTAGACTTCCAAAAGGCTTCTGATCTAGTATCCCATGATATCCTTATGGAAAAATTGGAAGATTGTGGGCTTAACTGCTGAACAGTTGAGTGGATATAAAACTGGCTGCATGGTAGGACCCAGAGACTTCTCATGAATGGATCTGTGTTGTCCTGGTGAGGAGTAGCCAGTGGCATCCCTCAGGGGTCTGTGCTTGGACCACTGCTTTTCAACATCTTTATCAATGATTTGGATGTGGAGATGAAAAGCTCACTGGGAAGTGTGTGGACGACACTAAGTTATAGGGGAGCGTGGTCATGCCAGAGGATAGGTTGCAGATACAGGTGGACCTGGACAGGCTGGAGAGCTGGACGGACTGGAACCAGATGAAGTTCAACTCTCAGAAGTGTAAGGTGCTCCATCTGGGGGCAAACAATCCCCAACATACCGACAGACCCGGTGGTGACAATTTGATTTGCACCATGGCCAAAAGGGACCTGGGGATAGTGATCAACCATCACATGAACATGAGCCAGCAGTGCGATGTTATGGCCAGCAAGGCAAACAACACCCTGGCATGCATTAACTGTTACATCTCATGCAAAACTAAGGAAGTTATACTCCCTCCGTATTCTGCACTGGTGAGACCACAGCTGGACTACTGCATTCAGTTCTGGGTGCTGCACTTCAACAAGGATGTGGAAAAACTTGAGAGGGTCCAGAGAAGAGCCATCCATATGATCTGGGACTTGCAAGACAAGCCATATGAGGAGAGGCTGAGGGACCTGGGCCTCTTCAACCTACAGAAGTGAAGGCTGAGAGGGGACTTGGTAGTGGCTTACCGCTACATCAGGGGAGTACATCAAGAACTTGGTGAACAGCTGCTCACCAGGGCACCCCTGGGGAAGACTAAGAGCAATGGATACAAACTCCTGGAAGGCTGCTTCAGGCTCAATTTCAGGGAAAATTCCTTCACAGTCAGGGTGTCCAGACTGTGGAATAAGCTCCCTCCAGTTGTGGTGCAGTCACTTACCCTAGAAATCTTCAAAAGGAGACTGGACAGTCACCTTGCTGAGGTCACTTGACCCCAGTTGTCTTTTCTTGCCTAGCGTAGGGGGATGGACCTGATGATCTACCAGGTCCCTTCCAGCCCCTTACAATCTATGAAATAATCACGGGAAGTGATTTGTCCAACTAGTCAGCACTGGTGAGGAATACTGTGTCCAGTTAATATGTTGTGAGCTCAGCAACAACACACTGGACACTCCTGGGTTGCACTAACAGTTATTTATAGTTGTAATTCTTTGGAATCATACCGAGGACTTAACAGTGGTCCAGGATTTAACGGTGGTCTTCAGTAGACGTATGCAGAACTTATACCTGCTCTGCCTCTGACTTGACCCCATCCAGTCCTGTGAAGAGAGAGAAACCAAGAAAGCCTCTGGCTCCTGGTAGCAGAGAAAATAAAGTCCCCAGTGCTGCAAAACTGCTACAAAGAAAACTGAACCCTGCAGTGCTGAACATGAGGGCTTTGGCCTTAAAGGGACAGTACAAGGAAAACATAATAAGACAAAACACCAGTTGTGGGCCCCACATTTCAAAAAGGATGTGGATAGTTTGGAAAGAGTCTATCATCAGGCAACAAAAATGAGTAGGGGCCTGAGAAGCAAGACTTATGAGGAAAGGTTGAAAGAATTAGGGTTATTTAGTTGGAAGAAGAGAACACTGAAGATGAAATTTGATAACAGTCTTCAAATACCTTAAAGGAAATTATAGAGAGGATGGAAATAGGTTTTTCTTTGTAGCCACAGGGGACAGTACTAGAAGCAATGGCCTCAAATTGTAGCAGAGGAAATTTAGGTTGGGGATTAGGAAGAACTTTCTGACCATGAGGGTGGTCAAGTATTAGAATAAGCCATCTAGAGAAGTTGTGGAATCTCCATCCCTGTAAATTTTCAAGATGGACCAAGAAGGTTAGCTGGACATTTGGCTATGATGGTTTAATCAGGGATGATCGTGTCTTGAGCAGAGGGCTGAACTAGATGACCTCAGAAGGTCCTTTCCTATGAATGTACATTCATGTCTCAAGGATATGAACACATTTTATGCCAGTAAGGAAGTGCAACATATCCCTGTATCTTCAAAAGACTTTATCTGGTGTGCGCAGAATAATGGGAAACAATAGCATACCCAATTGTACAGGAAATTCAAATTAGCCTTTTAAACTGAGAATTAGCAGTCAGAATTTCCCCAAGAAAGATTCCTCCAAAGAAGGATATTTGTATGTGAATGGGAATTACCAATCTTTTTTTCAGAAATTTGTCCCCAATCTAAATAAGAAGAGTTTCATAATTTTGTTAGACTGTAAGAAACAGTCAAGTAATTTGGGGGGAAAACCAGAATTCTGCTTTGTAAGCAAAGGTTCACTGGAATCAGCACCAATACTCAACAGCATTTACTAACTAGCCAGAACAATTCCTGGCAAAGCTAAAAATTTTTATTCCCAAGTAAAACAGACTTTTTGGCAAGAGTCTGCCATTCACACAGAGGCAAAGTTTACTAGTCTGCACATACCCCACTTCTGTACCAGCTTCAGTTGCAAAACGCAGTTCACAAACTATTTTCTATAAATTACTATAGGCCTGATCATCTGTTTCATTAATATGGGTGGAGAGAAGCAAAAGCAATTGCAGATGGAGATATGCATATGGAAGAGGAAAGCACGCAGAACCTTCATAGCATTCTACCCCTCCAGTGGGCTTTCATTTCTGCTCTACATATGTCCTTTCATCTCTGCTCTATATGCTTGGTATCACATGGGGTAGACAGCTTGTCAGGCTGCAGATGTGTAACTATTCCCAACAAACTACTCCTAATAATAGTTTTAAAATGATTTAGGACCTAAAGTATAAAAATAGGGTCTGCTGATCTATTTATGTCACTCTTTCAGAGCAGTACATCAATCTGACCATTAACCTTATTTTTATGGAAGGGAAGAGTTCTATTTCATAAAACCGCAATATATTCCAGACTCTGCATGGCAAGGAAAGCATTCCACTTCTCAAGAGACTGAAGTTTTTTTTACTTTTGGCACTGTGCTACAGTTGTTTATTGTTCAAAACTGGGTTGTGGTTTACAACTTATTTTGTAATCTGCATTATGAATGTAGCCCTCTCCTTAAAGATACCTTTATTTACAAGGCTAGAGTTGTAGAAAAGTTTTTTTTTCTATGGCAAAACCAGTTAATTTAAATGAAACTTAGTCTATTAAGATCTGACTAAAAGTTATATAGAAGAAAAGATATACTGGTAGTATGCAAGAAGACTTCAATTTTATTGCATGACACATGAATACAGATCTAGGAAAATATTCCATTGTGACCTGTACAATGGTTGGTTAAAAGTTCAACATCAGAAATGTAGGTACAGTACCTAAGACTTTATTCTAGTATGTGCTTGTCTGTCTCAGGGAATAGTGATCAAATGGTTCTAAAAGACCAGTTCATAGCTGTGCTTTCCAAGTTGCTCCTTGCATCCACAGTTCCTTCCTCCATTTAATTTCCCCTGCTTTTACTGTTACACATATTCAAAATAGATAGATGGGAGACACTAGGTGGGTGGTTAATTCTTAAGAACATTGTCGTGAACTTATGACAACATGAGGAATAAATGCAAAGGGTCTTATGGTCATATGAGGCCAGATACAGATATTTTCTCTATAAACTGATTCTGAACAAATCATCATTAGTGATACCGAGCAGAACTTCACAACAAGATTTTTATGTTCATCACTAGTGTACCATCCTCATATGTTCCCATGAGTGTGTGCGCCCATGACAATATGAAATGGACCAGACCTCATGGTAAAAGGGGAAACAGAAAATTAATGTTAGAGCTATTTGGGTCTGTAGCTCCATGTCTGGAAAAATAATTTCTCAGATTCCCCAGTGACACTATTCCATTTTGAGGGTCTCACCAACAGGTTTTCTGGCCCTCCCTCATAAGTCCTTTGACCCCTTCTGATGTTCCTCTGGTAGAGAGCACCAATGCAGTACAATATTTACATCTTTATCTAAACTTCTTTTTCTTCTACCCTCATTCCCCTCAACTTTTGTATGGGCCATGTTTTGTAATGAATTCTAGGATTATTTTAGGATAACATAATTTATGTACATAATTATTAATTATGGTACATATCTTTTGCTCTGGTAGCAGCAAGGACCAAAGGCAGGAGAATCCTTTCTGAAAGAGAGGCCTAAGGAAGGGTGCTGTGATACCCAAAAGTTTGCCTTTTTGTGTTTATATCAACCATACAGTATGTCCAATAAAAGATATCATCCACAAGAATTCTTACCAATACTAACAGTATTATTATTAATAAATCTTCTCAATATGGATGTGTGAACAAATTCAGATACAATAAGAATTCTACACAAAACCTTTGTCCAAAACTCAACCCAGATGGTTTATTTTGCAGGTCATAAAACAGCAGTTGACTTATTATATCATTCTGTAGTATAGTAGCTGTATTTTATATCCCCTAACTCAGAATGGAAACCAAAATGCTGAAATATACTGAAAAAAATACCTTGCTTTTCTGCCCAGAAGCAGAAAGAAAGGTGAAATTTTCAAGGGGATTTTCAACTTGCTTTTTCAACTCCAGGAGGCCTGGGTAATGAGCATCTAAAGCAGGGATGGGCAATTATTTTGGGCAGAGGGCTGCTTACTGAATTTTGGCAAGCCACCAAGGGCCAAGTGACAGGCAGTCAGGGGCAGATAAATATTAATTTTCTAAATTTTTTAGGGGCCCTGCAGGCCAGATACAATGGCCTGGTGGGCCACATTTTGCCCACCCCTGATCTAAAGCAATGGTTCTTAACCATTTTAGACTCAAAGCACCCCTGATTATATTCAAGGCACACCCCCATAATTTTTGTGAATTGAGTGGCTCTCCATTTCAAAAAACTTATTTTTTTACAGTGTTTATTCACCCCCTTGCAGAGGGGATGGGCCATGGTGGCAGAGGAGGAAAGAGCCGGAGCCTGTGCTATCTGTTTCTCTCCTCACACCTGGCTTATCTCCTCATGCTTTATGGCATGTTTCAAAGGATCTTGAGGCACTCCTGGGTGTCACTTCAGCCTGGTTTGAGAATCACTGATCTCAGGGAATGTAGATCTAGGTAAATTTCATAGAAATGCCAAAGGGTCAAAAGGGAAGCTAGTTTGAATGATTCCTTATGAATGATCTCTTCCCCTGCTTTTTAGCCTGAACTGATATCTGTTGGATCTTCACTCATCTTCACTCAACCCACATATTTTTCTATAGTATACAAAAATAGCATGTGCATTTTTGCTATTAAAATAATTACTACTACAACTACTACTACTACAGTAATTATTATAACTGAACTGGGTCCCCAAATCTCCATCACTGCTTCTGAGTAAGCCATCACCCAGAAAAAAAATCACAAGAAAATATCACTTTCTGAGTTTCATGTGGGTCTACTAGCATTGTGATCAGCTATGAACGTGATTCAGAGCTAGCATGCTGATACAGCTGTAATCTGATTCATTTGAGTGTGATGGAAAGTTAAATGGGGTGACAAGCTTCAGATTTTTCTTGTGATACTCCCTGATCATCAGTATTTGTCTCACTAAGCACATTACAACCTGTTCATTAAGGACCACAATGACCAAACTGCAGTAGCCAGGAGTAAGAGATGGTGTGGAGCCAAGGCACCCTACCCATCAGAAAGAATTCCTTCATTAGCAGTAATAATAGCACTATTGCAGAAGTTCACTCAGAGATCCAGTTGTGAACTACGGACCCATTATCTGAAGCAGCATACACTTCTAGTGACACAGTCGCAGTATACTCTTATGTTGTGGGATGTTCTTCTGTGGGCTGGTGGGCAGGAATAGGGTCAAAGTCAGGCCTTCTCCTTCTCTCTAGAGATGAAGTAGACTTTGCACTCCACATAGCACAGACACTGCTCTGATGGCTGGCTTTTCTGTACACTGTACAGGCATACCTCGTTTTATTGCTCTTCGCTTTATTGCGTTTCGCAGATATTGCGTTTTTTACAAATTGAAGGTTTGTGGCAACCCTGCATCAAGCAAGTCTATCAGCGCCATTTTTCCATCGGCGCCATTTTTCCAACAGCATTTGCTCACTTCGTGTCTCTGTGTCACATTTTGGTAATTCTTGCAATATTTCAAACTTTTTCATTATTATTATATTTGTTATGGTGATCTGTGATCTTTGATGTCACTATTGTAATTGTTTTGGGGCGCCACGAACTGCACCCATATAAGACAGCGAACTTAATCGATAAATGTTGTGTGTGTTCTGACTGCTCCACCGACCGGCCGTTCCCCCATCTCTCTCCCTCTCCTCGGGCCTTCCTATTCCCTGAGACACAACAATATTGAAATTAGGCCAATTAATAACCCTACAATGGCCTCTAAGTGTTCAAGTGAAAGGAAGAGTCGCACGTCTCTCACTTTAAATCAAAAGCTAG
>NW_017729034.1:92936100-92956242 GCF_001723915.1 Gavialis gangeticus
AGTACAGGCATACCTCGTTTTATTGCGCTTCGCTTTATTGCGCTTCGCAGATATTGCGTTTTTTACAAATTGAAGGTGCTGTGAACATTGTTGAAATGACAACAAAGGATTTAGAATATTACATAAACTTAGTTGATGAAGCAGCGGCAGGGTTTGAGAGGATTGACTCCAATTTTGAAAGAAGTTCTACTGTGGGTAAAATGCTATCAAACAGCATCGCATGCTACAGAGAAATCTTTCGTGAAAGGAAGAGTCAATCGATGCGGCAAACTTCATTGTTGTCTTATTTTAAGAAATTGCCACAGCCATCCCAACCTTCAGCAACCACCACCCTGATCAGTCAGCAGCCATCAACATCGAGGCAAGACCCTCCACCAGCAAAAAGATTATGACTCGCTGAATGCTCAGATGATGGTTAGCATTTTTTAGCAATAAAGTATTTTTTAATTAAGGTATGTACATTGGTTTTTTAGACATAATGCTATTGCACACTTAATAGACTACAGTATAGTGTAAACATAACTTTTATATGCACTGGGAAACCAAAAAATTCATGTGACTTGCTTTATTGTGATGGTCTGGAACCGAACCCACAATATCTCCGAGGTATGCCTGTATAAGGAAGAAGGTTTCTTGGGCTTTCCCTGTTCTTGTGCACCTCTGCAGGGGCCAGATACTGTCTGGCCTGATTAAGGCTGGGATCAATGCATTCATCCCACATGAACAACATGAGCAGCTCTTTATACAGTAAGTGACATAGCAGGAGATTTCATTTACTTAAAGTTTACCCAAAACAGCTGTTACTGCATAATTCAAAATGGGAAACCTAAACCTCCAGAGAAAGTTTCCTGGAACCTCACTGAAGGCCATCCTAAGCAGAATTAGCAACCGCCTCTTCTACTGAAGTAGCAATTGCCTCTTCTGTAAACTTCTAATGAAACATTGTAAATAATCTAAACCAATCTCACGAATTTAATCAGCAAGCAGTTCTGCTCTAGCCTTTTACAGGTTTAACAGATGAATCCCACAGCCACAAGAAAATCCCCAGACTGAAAGTTTAGCAGTGTGGAATGCTGTTGTAGCCATGATGGACTAAGAAATATGGAAAAAGCAGAGGGCATTTTTGGTGATATCTTTTATTGGCCCAGTTGTATAATTGGGAGAGATGTTAGACAAGCTTTTGGGCATAAAGAGCCCTTCTGAAATAATGCCCTTGTGAAGGGCACTTTGTGCCCAAAAGCTTTTCTATCATCTTTGCCAACTATGCAGTTGGTCCAATAAAATACATGAATCATCAAAAGAACCTTTTTTATTGCAATAGGGCATAAGCATCAAAGGGCCTTGTCTGCGCTTAGCTTCCCACCAAGTTCAGCATTTTTGGTGTTACCAGCATTGGAATGAGACAGGTCATCACTACTTTAAATCCTGTCAGCTGTTGTTTGGAGTAGACTGACAAAGTAAATCCCAGAGAAATAAGTTAAACACAGCATTAACCTTAGCTCTAAATGATGGGTCAATGTACATTATGAAGACTGCAAGCGCACTTCTCCTTAGAAGACCCTGTTTTTTATTTCTTATAATTTTGTCAGTCTTTAACCATTTGGGCTGACAGTTTCCATGCTGGATGTCTGCTTCACTCTGTGACTTTAAAAAATTACTTCTGGGAAAATCCCAGCTAAAACATTTTGTCCGAGCCTAAGAATGGAGTTGAGAGAAAATTCAATTAATTGCTTATGTAAAAAATATTCTGGAAACTTGTCCTTTGCACAACTCTGCTGTCCTTAGACCAAGGTATTGAAATTTGGCAGTTGGGTGGCATGTGTATCTGGGATGTCCTTTTTCCCCTGTCCCCCATGAAAGTCTGCCTAATTTTAGCTAATTTACAAGTCTAAGAAAAATTGCAATTTGTACAGGCTCGGTAGAAACCTCCAGAGACTCCTTCCTCACTAAGCATGCTTGACCTTCCTGCAGTTCCTATTGCTAACCAGAGAACATATCAGAACATTCATCATGACAAAGGGATTGATCACGCTTTACCCCCTCACATCTACAGCTGGCTGAATTAGTTTTAGTGAGTAGCTTATTTGCCAAATATATGGTTTCAATCAAATGGAAACAATTCCAAATTCATGTTGAATTTTCTACACATGCAAATAATCTTTGATCAGTTTACTCTTGAGTAAAGTACTCCAAAATAAACTCTCCTGGGCACATATCTACATGTGCAGGGACATGGGAGCAGATTTGCTACTCCTAGCAGTAGACTGTTCCCACTCCCTGAAGCCCTGCAACAGGCCCCTGCAGCAGCTGGGGGAACTCTAGGTTCCCCCTGGATGCTAACAAAGGGGCCAGGAGACAGCTGTCTCCTGGCAGAGGCTAGGACATTGCTCCCTGCCCCAAGAGCTGCCTACTGTGGGGATGGGGTCGGTCACTGGAGCCTGGGCAGGGACAATGTCCCCCTGCCCCAGCAGAAGGGAGCTCTTAGCCCTCCCTTCCTCAGTTGCAGTGCTGCGAACAATCTCCCGTCCCCTGCTGCTTGTCTGACCAGGACCACATTTGCTCCCAGTCAAGTGTCTACATGTTCATTACTGTGCAGTAAGTAATCTTGAGTAAATTTGCTACTCGCATTTGCAGGTAGCAAATTTACTCATGGTTAGAGCTAATTACTGCACAGTACATGTCTGCACATATAGAATCAGATGCTTACTGCATAGCAATTAGCTAAAGTGCACAGTAAAGCATGTTGTGTAGACATGCCTAGCTTCATCCAGAAATATTATGGGAACTAGATTTATAAAAGTAAGAAGAAGGAGGAAGAAGAAAATGAGGTGACAGTGATGCTACCCTTATACTCAGTAACCCACTGGTTTGGGTAGTCATTATAGAATGTGAAAGATCAAGGTCTAATTCATTTCTTTGCATGAGGCATTTAAAATCCAGACCCCCTTCTCTTCGCTAAATGCTCTAGCTTCTAATTTATAGGTAGTCTGGACCAGAGTTCTTTCAATCTCTTCTACTGAAGCTATTCCACTTTGCAAAACTGAATAGTCATTGTTCTAGAGAGAGCAAGCATGAAAGTGAGATTGACTTCATAGCCTTGTGGCTAGGCACTCACCTAAAAGGGGAAACTAAGGGTTTATTGTTAGTTCTGCAGAACATTTAGGTATTTTTTACACAAGTAGAAGTGTTGATAAGAGACTGAGAATACTCTTCCATCTGGCAACTAGGACATTCTCCTAGGAGGTGGGAATGTGAGTTCAGATCTTTATAGTCAGAGAAGGGAATCTCACATCCTCCATAAATGCGCAGCACCTCCAACACCAGGTTTTCTATTGTGTGAGCAGCACCTAAGCCTTGTCCTTCATTTCCATTGCCTTTTCTTTGTTAATGCCTCAAATGGAGACAAAATGTTTTAGTCCTAGGACCAAGGAAACATTTCATTCCACCTGAAGTGAACAACTTGGGCTTTTTTCTTTTTAAAGACCAAACAAAATGTTGTTTTTCTTTAGACTGCGCCAGTATTTTGTTTGTTTGCTTTATATTTCAGTTATTCCACTGAACCAAAATGAAAGTTATGTGTACAGCTCTAATCACATGCCCATAGAGTGGGTGATTGAGAGAGACTGCCTCTACAGAAGGATTGAACATGATTGCGTTAGCCCAGGGCTGCTGGGCCAAAGTTAAACTTAGTGATCCCAGTTGCTTCAGGACAATGCAAGGTACTGGAAAAGTGGTGGAACTGAAAGAAGGGAACTCATATCCTCTCCTGTGCCCTCTGTGACCCATCTGCTGGCATCCAGGAAGCATGAAGGAAGGAAGCATCTTATTTGAATGTAAGCATACCAGCAGGGAGAGCTAGAAGCAGATTGAAACGAGAAGTTTGATAGAAAGGGGAATTGGAAGGGGGAGAGAAAATGTGACTAAGTCTGACTGTGCAATGCTCCTGTAACTGGATAGGCAAGGAAACTGGGAGTGGAAACCTGAGGAGGATGGTACTGACTGAGGAAAAAAATTTTGGGACTGGTTCAGCAAGGTGACTTGGACTTGGGAAGCAGTGAAGGAAATGAACAGAACCAGGAGTTGTTTGGCTGAAATTAGGCCCTGGAGTAGATAAAGACTGGGAATGTCTGGACAAGGAAAAGAAAACAGTTGAGAGGAATGGGATGGGAGTATGGGAGACATATTTGACAAGGAACTGAGATGTAAGAGTTGAACTGGGACTGGATGGACAATGGGACTGGTACAACAACTTTAAAAAGTGTAAGACTGGGCAAGGTGTTGGGGCCTGAAAAATAAACCCAAGGAGTGAGACAATGGCTTGGAGTAAATGAGGAAAAAAAGAGAGATTGGAGACAAGAAGCTAGTACTGAAGTTTTGGAGGAGCTAGGAGTGGGACAGGGGTTGAGGAAAGGCGGGGACCGTCAATGCAAGGAGGCTGAGACGGGGACAAGAAAACTGAGTAGAGACTGGTGTGAGAGGTGACTTATATGAGGGATAAGGAAGAGGCTGGAGTGGAATAGATTGGGAAGGACAGGATCACATGGGGGGAATGGGCAGAAACAGCCTGTGCCCTCTAGAAAACTCCCAAGCTGAAGTGATACCCAATTCCTGACGGTCACCATTTCTCTGTTGTCAGCAAATATCACTAAAACACACTGACAAGGAGTGCATCTCACAGACGAGGACAGCCTGCTACTGCTGCCAATTACTCCAGTAGCTCAAATAACACAGATGTGGCCATCAGATTAAGGAATCCATTCCTGTTAATGAGCCACAAGGAGACCTGATGTAATATAATTCACAGATTCATAGATTGTAAGGCTGGAGGGGACCTCAGAAGATCATTGGGTCCAGCCTGTTGCACAAGCAGAAAGACAACTGTGGTCAGGTGATCCCAGCAAGGTGACTGCCCAGTCTCCTCTTGAAAATTTCCAGGGTAGGCAATTGCACCACCTGTGGAGGGAGCTTATTCCAGTCTGGACACCCTAACTATGAAGAAGTTTTTCTTAATGTTGAGCCTGAATTGATCTTCCAGGAGTTTTTGGCCATTACTCCTAGTTTTCCCCTTGGGTGCCCTAGTGAACAGTTGTTCATTGAGCCCTTGATGTACTCCCCTAGTGTAGTGGTAAGCTGCTACTGGGTCCCCTCTCAGCCTTTGGCAGCAGGGGTCTTTGGTGGTGTTCAGCAGTGGGGGCTTCTCCTGTGCCACAGCAAAGAGAAGCAGAAGTGGTTGGAGCACTTTTCCCTCCCCTGCCTTGGCAGGGAAAAGTGACAGTGGCCAGTCCTAGGGTTCCTCATCCCCCTTCTCTGACCTGAACTGGGTCATTCTGACTCAAAGCCTGAAAAGGCTGCTGACTGCTTTCTTAAACCAAACTTTTCACAAGTGGTGTCTTCTTTATTTTCTGGTGCTTGACTTGAATCCCTGGGGTCTGTGATGAGTACTCACAGCTGTGGCTGAAGTTAAAGGGAGCCATGCTTTGAAGGTACAAAACACAAACACAATGCTCAATTGTCACATCCTAGACCTTTCAAATTGGAGGCACAGAATTAATGGCATCTGTCTTCAGGTGTGGTGGTTACCCTGGTATGTGACACAACCCTGGCAGGACTGAGGGTTGTTGATCTGTGAACATAGGGTATTAAGGAGAAAGAGAGAAAAAGCTTGGAGATTGCCACAACCACTCTGGGTAACCTGTTCCAGTGCTTCACTACCCTCCAAGTGAAAAAGCTTTTCCACATATCTAACCTAAATGTCCCTTGCTGCAACTTGAGACCATTGCTCCTTGTTCTATTATCTGCCCCCACCAAGAACAGTCCAGCTACTTCCACTTTGTGACCACTCTTCAGGTACTTGAAGGTAATTATTAAATCCCCCCTAAGTCTTCTCTTCTTCTCTTCTTCAGACTAAGCCCAGTTCCTTCAACCTGTCCTCAGAAGTCATGTTCATCAGCCCTCTAACCATTTTTGCTGCCCTCTGCTGGACTCTCTCCAATTTGTCCGCATCCTTTCTGTACTGGGGGCCCAAAACTGGTCACAGTACTCCAGATGCGGCCTCACCAGTGCTGAATAGAGGGGAATAATCACTTTTCTCAATCTGGTGGCAATACTCTTAATGCAGTACAGTTTGCTATTAGCTTCCTTCACAACAAAGGCACACTGCACTGATGGTTTATCTTGAGCTTACTGTCCACTATCCTACTGCCATGCTGAGTGACTGTTCCTAATAAGTGATCACCTTCTTCTCCTCCAAGTGCTTAGAAATGAATTGCTTGAGGACCTGCTTCATGATTTTTCTGGGGACTGAGATGAGGCTGACCAGTCTGTAGTTCCTTGGATCCTCCTTTTTCTCTTTCTTAAAAATGGGGACTATATTTGCCCCTTTCCAATCATTTGGAACCTCTCTCAATCACCACAAGTTTTCATTTTTTTGTCATTTTTTTTAGGAAAGAGGACCTGCTATTCATTTTAATGGCAGTGTGTGGAATTCCCTCCTATAACTGAGAATGAAACCATAACTGATACCTTTAAAATCACACATATGGTTTATGTTTTTAAATATTCTCTGAGTCACAGATGTCTGTCAGGCCAGTCAGTACTGAGAAAAGAAAAAATATTTACAATTCTAGGTCACTATTTCTCAAAAACAAAATCAGTAAAGAAAGCTGAAAACCACTTGCATGTCACCAATCCTTAAATTTCATTTGGGTGCTGGAGTATTTAATTTGAGGGAAGAAAGTGAAGCTTTCCTGTGCTGGAAAGTTTTTCCCACATGGCACCCTAAAGGTAAGATCAATTTGAAATTCATGTTAGATGTCATTAAATTGCCATTATGTTATTACAAGTTCATTACAATTTTATAAAATACAATTTTAATCTGCAAACATTCACAGAAAAAAAAGGCATTCGTTCTTTTTGTTTATTCAAATTTAATGTAGGAGCTGGACTGATATTTGTTAATCCACATTACAGACACAGTATTTAAAATGGGATATGGAAGATTTGCTACAGCCTTTTTCAAGCAAATCTACCCCATCTTATGCATTAAGTAGTGGTTAAGTAATTCATTTAGCAAAACCCTCCTTCTTACAAAATTCTTACTTTACTGCAGCTCAGTTTGCGTCCACTAGAGCCACAGTTTGCGTGGAGGTAACTTATTGTCAGATTTCCCCCTCCTTTTGTGAATAAAAGGTGCTTAGGAGTAGATGTTGGCATTGACCACTTTCCCTCACTTGGGTCCCAAAACAGGAGTTTCGCAGGTAGTTAATTTTCTGGTTAAATTACTGGAAGGCAATTTAAAAATAGGCTTTGATGAGGACTCTCCTTTGGATTGGGATCTGTGGATGAAAAGTAAGCAGAGGCTGTATAGGATGTGAGCAGGAGTGAGCAGACCTGGGCTATCAAGTGCCTAAGGGAATGGAAGGAGTGGACCAGGGGTGGGTCAAACCCACAGTCTTGTGGAACTGTCATAGAAAAAAGAATATACTCCAAGATGGTCTGATGACATTATTCATATCACATTGTAGTAGGGCTGTGCAAAGCTTTGGTTGCTGATTCAATTTAGTGGAGATTTGGCCTGATTTGGTGGCCAAATCTCTGAATCTGAATCAAATCAGGAGACTCTTTAATCTCTCTGAATCAAATTGGCACCCTCTGAATTGATTCAGAGAGATTCAGCAAGTTTCGGCAATTCAGACATAGACCCAGCTTTAAATGTGTTTTCTACATACCTCAAGGTACCAGGTGGCTCATGAACACAGCGATGCTGGGGCAGATGGAGCATCCCACAAGAGCGTGGGAGGCCCCCCTTCCACATGCTCGGCTGTGAACCCAGAATTGAACTGAAAGTACTTCCGGCCCGCTTCCGGGTCCGCCAGGGAACGCACAGGGGGGCCCCCCACGCACCCCCAGCTAGGTGACTGGTGCCTCCTGGGTCTGGGAGGCACCCAGGGTCCCCCTGCAGCCAATCACTGAGCCGGGGGTGGTGTGGGGAGGCCCCGCGGTGCGCTCCCTGGCAGACCCAGAAGTGGACCGGAAGTACTTCCAGTCCACTTCTGGGTTCGCTGCCGACCATTCGAAGGCCCCCCACCCCTCGCTCCACACACACACTCCTGTGGGATGCTTCATCCGCCCCAGCATCACAGTGTTCATGAGCCATACCCGGTACATCGAGGTATGTAGAAAATACATTTAAAGCTGTGACTACGGCTGGATCACTGATTCTCCAAATCAGCATCAAATCTTCAGATTCAGATTTGGCTGAATCAAATTGGCCACAGCGATCGAATCAATTAATCAAATCACTGTCCCTGATTCAGGCCACACCCGAATCCAGTAGGGCCCATTTCGCACACCCCTACATTTTAGCACTTCTCTATAAGAAGTGTCCTAAAGGCAGCTATGACCACTGAAGACCCAAGTAGGAGGTTGTACTGCAACCATGTTGCAAGGGAGAAGTAGAATTAAGAGGCCCAGAGACTTTGTGGAGACAGGGCTTCAGTTCAGACTAGGCCTTAGGCAGATCATCTGAGGTCCAGGAAGGATCTTGTGGCATTTGGGAAATAGGGCTTATTGCGTGGAGGAGAGCTCTACCTTCCCTCAGAATGGTCTTGAAAAGCTCTGAAAGGTGAAACTACTTGAATTTCTCAGCTACCTGGGACATCAGTATGACAGAATTGGTGTGGTTATCTCCATTTATATCTATAGCTATCTTTGCACTAACATGTCTGCCTAAGTGTTACCTGAGATGTAACCAGACTGAAGCAAAGAAGAGTGCAGAGCGTTTGAGGCAATAGCCATGGCAGGTCAAAGATATTAAGCAGCTTGCCCATTGTAAACTGGGTATTTTACTATTCTCCTTGGTTATGGTTGTGAATTGAGAGAACATTTCCTTTCACATCCCTTCAAATGGACCAGAGGAAACTGGTCCATAAGAACACTAATGCTGAACAGCTCCTCTTGGAAAATCTCCTTCAAGGTGTCCCAAGGAGGACACCCCAAAGGTAGGTCACACAAAATCAGTAATCAACCTTGCAATGCTTTGATAGCAATACTTATCAAGTATGAGGGAGAGTGTTTGGGAAATCTTTGCATTGTCAGATAGTAGAACAAGTCAACATTTTTCAATGTAGCATTTTTGTTGAAAAATTCATTGCAAAACCATTTGTTTTTCACAGTATTTTGATTTTTGAATGAAATATATTCAAAAGAACACCAAGTAATACTTTTGTTTTCTTTTTAAGTTTCATTTGCAATTGAAATATTCATTTTGCTTTTGAAAATGGAAATATTTTGGTTTTCCGTGTGTTATTATCTAATTATTTGATTCCTTTTTTCTCTCCCTTTCATCCTTCTACCTTTCCCTTTTATGCATGGGAAAAGGTAGCAGACATGGAAAGAAAGACATGGAGAAAAATGTTCCAAGCTCATTTTCTAATTAGAAAAAAAGGGATGGGGGTTAAACAAGAGAAAAAGGAAAAATTAAGAAACAGAACTCTGATTTTTTCTTACAAAATAATGCTTTTTATTCAAAATATAACTAGATCAACAATTTAATGCTGCTTTTATTCATTTGTAAACTCTTTTTAGTCATTCATTAATTAAAAAATTACTTTTTTCTCCCCAAGAAAATTATTTTGTTTTAATATTTTCACCAAGACAGAATTGGGTGCTTTGATTAATTAGACATGAGTTTAGTTATCACAACTACAAATCCACATGTAACAGCCAGTAAAATACCTCCCAATCTGTTCTGTGCTATGAAGAATATTCTGTTGAGGAAAAGGTGATGCTGAAAGATCAAGTTGTTATCGCCAAGGCATTTGAAATTTATCTGGTCAGTAACAGAAAATAGTTATAGACTATAAATAATGTATTTACATAAACATCATGTGTTTGATAGAGTTTACTTGTCTATATTCTTCAAGTGTCATAGTCCTATCTATCCTGTCTATATATGTGCTCAGAGGTGACCAGTAATTAGAGTGATTCCTGGGCAGCCTCTCTAATTAAAATGCCTTGCCGTCACGTGTATTAAGCCTCCATATGTTTAAAATGGCCGTGGGATGCTGTAAAAATAGGCAGGGGTTTAATATACACGATGCTGTGGCAGTGCTGCAGCCTTCTAATTAGATTAAGTAGATTAGTCTAATTAGATTAATCGAGTCTGCTACAACACATTCTAATTAGAATGGCAAGGAGCCTGTGTATAGGTAGTTCTAAGTACTTCAAATACCTGATGTGACCCTTCAATGCATAAATATGGTTGGGAAGTGATTTTACCTCTGTGTACAGCATTAATGAAACAGACACAGGAATTTACACAATTCTCACAGGTCCTAGGCTTAGCACTCCCATCCTGCTCTGGTTTTAAAAACCCTTCACATTTAAAAAAATGGTGGGTGGGGGGGACAAGACACAACAGTTCATTGAGGTAATGTGAAAGACAAACAGCTCAATCTCTTTTGCTTATTAAAAAAAGGATTTATTTATTTATTTATTTAGCTGTATATACTGCCATTCCCAATCAAGGCTCAGAGCAGCTTACAAGAAGAGAATGAAATAGCTTGGAAAATAGGAGATTGTACAAGAGAACCAAACAAGAGAACAAGAAAATGAAAGCATATTGAATTGATAGATACATAGGTATCTTTCTGGGGAGAAAACACTGAATTGTAAAAGGGCTCTTTAACCTACTGAAGAAATGCATAAAAAAGCACAGCTAATAGTTGAAGCAAGGCAAATTCACACTGGAAATTAGGTACATTTTTTGATCAGTGTGGGTGATTAATCATTGGAACAAACTACCAAGCAAAGTGGTGGAATATTCATCTCTTAATGTCTTATGCAAACTAGCTGCTTTTCTGGAGAACATACATTAGCCAAAAACAAAGAACGCTTTAATCAAACACAGCATACTGAGTTTGACACAGAGGTATCCAGGTTAAATTCAGGAAGTCAGACTGGCTGATTAATGGTCCCTTGTGACTGTATAATCTATGAAATCATTACTCCATAAAATTGCAATTACTCACTTTTGCTGAGGGACACTGTTACCTCACACTGCTAGAAAAAATGGTCATAAAACCCAACCACATGTAATCTTTGCATAATATGGTTTTCAAAAGTGCCTAATTGATTGAAGAGGTTGTGGTATGGGCAGATGAGACAATTACTATGTGATAAAAAGTGGGAATTTACTGTGCATCGGTTGCTCTGGAGTAACTTTACACTCTTATCCCAGAGTTGTTGAAAACTATTAACTATTAACTATTTACAGAATGAGGTTAATACTGTATGAGTATTAACTATTAACTGTTAACTTCAGCTGAATTCTAATCTAATTAATTTCACCAGAGTTGGTGAAAACTATTAACTGAATGACAAGGACCAAAAAACACCCTGCCAGGAATTCCACCAATTTTAATACAGAGGAAACATGAACGCTTAAAAAAAATAAAACCGCTCTTTTTGGTTTAACCCTTAAAAAAAATAAAACTGCTCTTTTTGGTTAACATTTCAAAAGGGACTCATTGACTGCCCAATGCGAGACACTTTAAAGAAGCTTAATTTTCTGTGGAAGTGTGCGCATTCAGCATGTTCTGAGAACCAGGCCACTTTCAGGTATCTAAGACAGACACAGCAAAGTACGTCTCCAAGAATCAAGAGCTACACTTGAAACACCTTTCCCATAAAGCCAGTATTACCTTTCTACGTATATGTGTATGCATGTGTATGTGGAGAGGAGGAGGGGGTTGTGTGTGTGTGTTTTCATCAGTCGGTATTCATTGTCCCTGAGATGTCAGTTCCTTGAGGTATGTATCTCTGAATGCATATGTTGTACATGGCCGTGTACAAACATGAAGCAGCCTGTAGTAACTCCCTTCAATGAAACTGCATCATTAAATGTAGTAGGCTGTATAAAGTGTCAAAGTAACATGCATTAATTTACAAGATCCCTCAGTGCTTGTCTCTTAGTATGTGCTTAATTTGACAATTACACGTGTAAAAGCTCTGCTGATTTGAGAAACAAGGTCAAACCAACTTCATCCTTTCTTTTTCTTTCACTGTGTTTCCTCAACAGATGAAACTATGAACTATTCAAATGTATCACTTTCCCTCTCCCAACGTGACAAAATCTTCTCTCCAGAGGTTTACATCTTTGCCAGACTTAGTTTAGTCCCTTCTCCCCTGTGAGAGGCCAACTGGCACTGACCGGTTGTTGTTGTTGAATAGTCGCTCAAATCAATCCATGTTTTTCACTTTCATTCATGTGTAGCTGTTTCAAGGTATCACAGATTAAAGACTGTACCTTAGCTCATTGAGTACACTGGTATTGCATACTATTGTATGCTTGGCTGGGCTTGTGTATGTGATGTTTTGCATATCAAACAGACCTATGGCAACCAGAACTACTATTTTCTTAGGAATAGGATGACCTGTGGCAGTCCACAACCTGTGGAAATGGTCAGTATTTCAGACCACATTGTACTAAAAAAAGGTGAGTGGGTCCAACCCCACTTTCTGTCAGATACATGCACACACACACATGCCCGGCAATTCTTGCAGGCTTGGGGTTTTTTTTTAAATACAATATCTATATTTTTTTCAAAGAGGGGAATGCCAGATCTGACTAACAAAGACAGAGCAGACTAAATGTTTCCTTGACAGGAAGCCACTAGGTATAAACTTAGCAACCGGGGAGGGAAGATATTCATACTTTCTTATGCAAATTTGAATTATACAAAAGTACAATATTTGGAAGAGTATCCCTGGGAGAGTCAATGCAACAAATTCCTTTAGAAACGTGATTAGTAGCTGCCCTCTGACTACAAACAATACATGCCCTGTCAGCCAGAACAGCAGTGGGCACATCTGGCAACACTCCAAAGCAGTAAGGTGAGCTGGTCCCACCCTCCCCTGGTTGAATTTGGCTGAAGAACTCCAGGCAGTGTCTTTTCTGAAGCTAGTACTAGAAGAGCTTTGAAGCAAAAATAAACTACTGCAAAGCAAAGTTTTCCTACACTAAAATAAAACAGATGCATTCATGTAGGCATTTATTGCAATACATTAACAATATACTTACTATTAATATTTAAGGAAACTTTTAAAATTATCTACTAGGTATGACCAACTTATTATAGTAGTACCTAGAAGCCCTAGTCAGATCAGGATTGCTTTGTGCTTTCCACTGTACACACATAGGAAAAAGCCAGTTCCTGCTTCAAAGTAGGTATAGTCCAGGGATCAAGTCCAGCAATTGCTGCTCTCAGTGTAAAGTAAAGCACATGTAAAAATTCCTTGCAGGGTTGAGGCCTTGATTGGTGACAAGATACCACAAGTTGAAACAAACAAACAGTGGCCAGTGAGGAAATGGAGGAGAAGGTATCTGTACTAGGAACTTTTCTTTGTACAGATTGGCAATGTGCACTATATAGCTCAGCATATGTTCTGCTGTTGTTTATAGGCTATGCTTTCCAGGCATCCTGGTAACATTTAGTTTTAAGAAGGGGTTGGACTAGATGACCTCCTGAGGTCCCTTCCAACCCTCATTTTTCATGATTCTATGAATCTATGATAAAACCCAGATATCATTGCTTTTAAATTATTACTTAATTGTGGACTGATAGGAGAGCTTGTTGGCAGAATATGATACTGCTGTCCTGTGGTCTAAAGCAGCATTTCTCAATCCATAGGCCGTGACCCAAAAGTGGGTTGCAAGATGATTTCAGAGGGTTACAAGCCACGGACCGAGAAAGCGAGGAGACTGTGGCAGGGCAAAGTGGTGGGGGGGAAGAGGGCAGGGGAGAGCTGTGAGGCCAGACTAGATGCTTGCAGGGGTGAGGCAGCCAGGAGATGCTGCTTAGGGGGTGGAATGGGCTGTGATCAGACTGCCTAGAATGGCGCAGCAGCCCCAGGGGCTGCCACAGGCCTCCCGTCCTTCTCCCTTCAGCTCGCTTCACTGCTGCCTGCATGAGCTGGAGCTGCTGCAACCACCGCTTTCCGGCCTAAGTGGGATGGGAGCAGCTTGGGGCCCCTCTAGCAGGGCTGGGGAGGGCAGGGAGCTGCAGGTTGGGAGTGAGAGGTATCGGGAGGGCTGGGGCAGGGCAGGGGCTGTGGGTTGGGAGTGAGGAGCATTGGCAGGGCTGGAGAGACAAGGGACTGCAGGTCCAGAGTGAGGGCACTGGCAGGGCGAGGGGGGGGGGAGTAGGAGCTGTGGGTCATGCACCAGCAGGGCCAGTGTGGGGGGTGGGGCGTGGTCAGGACAGGCCATGAACCTTTGGAAACGGGTACTGGTAGGAAAAAGGTTGAGAACCACTGGTCTAAAGCACAACAATGATTCCTTGGTTACCATGCAGAAGAGGGGAAAAAAACCCGTCAACAGTATGCTGTTGTCTGCATAAACAGTGTGTATGACAGTGGTATGCCTCTTTGGCCATCCAGAGAAAAGGAGTGAGTTGCTATCCTTCACTTCAGCTTGCTCATTTTATTGAGGAAACAGCCACCTTTAAAACCATGGCTGATGTCTGAGACAAGTTGCAGTTCTCTAGAAAACTGAAAGTGCTTTCAGATGCAAATGAACTTTATTCCCTGTCAAACAAACATAAAGTTCATTACTGGGGATAACCCTTACCTGTTCCATTTCCTTTAACCATACACTACCTTAAGTTGTCAGTGATTACTAAACATCACAATGTAAACTGGTTCGGACCTGTTTAAGTGCATGGATGGGAGACTTCGGAGGAAATTCCAGGGTGCTGTAGAGAGTGATAGTGTAGTAATGGAAGTAATGATTCAGTAGGTGGAATTCTTGTCTCTGAGTCAATGATGATCCTTCAAACCAGCACAGTGTTAGAGAAACCATGCTGCTGCAAGCAGTACCTTTCACATGATATTTAAAATTGAGGTTTTGACACTTGTCAACATCAGCAGATACCAAAGAAAATTTTGCAGTGGTTGATTGTTACGAACCTCCAGGACACCTAAGTTAGCAGAGGGAGGTACATATATATGAAAGCCATTCTGCACCAAAACATCATACATTTTAGGAGGGAAATAAAGGACAGTTTTTCCAGATAAAACAATATGCAACAGTTAAGATTATATAGTGTAATAACCTACATTCAAAATTGGCTTTTTATATCTGTTGTCAAATCCAAACACAGCTAAACATAACCTACTGGTGAGTGTGCACTACAAAGCTTCCTCTCCAGCTATCTGCTTTGACTCATTAGCTCAAACTATGACTTCGTGCTTTTGGCTCTAAAGGGCCTTGATTCAGTTCTAATTTGTCATCTAATTTGAACATTACATAAATAGGGAATTGTCCAGGATGTGAACCCTGAACCATACTTGGGGTTGTTTGTGATTCCCAGGACTAACTTCTTCTGAACACAGGAAGGCTATAACCCACAGGTGAGTGCTTACTATAGGTCCCCACCCTGTACCTATCCACAGAGCTTACAAGCCTATTTAGTCCACAGTTCGGAAATCACAGCTTTTTGGCATGAGTTACAGAGGTAGTGCCCAACCTTTTTGCCCTGAGGGACAGATGAGTAGTGCCAGGTACTTGCGCAGGCCAGATCTAGCTTATGGGCCCAACCTGGTTGTGGGGGGAAAAGGGGAGGGTTGTACAGACTGACCCTGATCCGTCTGCTCAGGGTGGGGGTGGGGGCAGAGCAGCCACAATCCAGACATATGGGGGGAGGGGCTAGAGGCAGAGCAGACCTCATTTGGACACAGTGGGAACAGCTCGGTCTTGATCCTGATCCAGATGCCTGGAGTGGGGACAGGGTGGCCCTGGTCTGGACACACCCAGAGGGGGTAGGCATGGAACAGTCCCAATTCAGATGTGTGCAAGGAGGCATGGAGAGGGGGACAGCTCAGCCCCAATCTGGATGCACATGGGGACCTGGGGTGGAACATTTTGGGCCTGATATTGGGGGTGGACCAGGCCCTGATCCCACTGCCTGAGCAAGGCTGGATCTGCCTGGGTAGAGCTTCTATCACTCCACACTGCCAAATTTTCTCACCTGTGGGGATCCCTGCAGGCCGGATGTCATGGCTCCACAAGCCATATTTGACCTGTGGGCTGTAGGTTGCACCCCTGAGTTACAGGAAGCCAAGTCAAAGGTACCCCTGAGCCTAATGCCTCACTAGGTTGGAGTGGGTAAGGTTAGAGTTTCCGTAGCCAATGGCCTAAATGACAGGGTACCCATTTTTATTGTTGGTTCAATGAGGGACAACCTTTTGCAAAGTCCAAAGTTGAAGCAAGACATTTTACCAAGCTACTACCTCACCTCCAAATGATAACAGTTCATGTTTTTATCTGTAGAAGTTACTGGTTAAACCTCAATGTGCCAGAGACAGAAGCCCTCATATAATTACATTCCAAGTATGCATTTGTATAATTGCCTGTCCAGCCACGTGACAAAGGACTTTGGTAACCTTCAGACTGCAAAGCACTGTGGAAATATTGTATATTGTTACTATCTCGTCCAGTGGTGGCTGAGCTCTTGGCAGGCATGCCACAAATTAAGCCCTATACCCACCCTGAGTGCCACTCTGATGCCCCTTCCCCTGTCTAATCTGCTGCTCCGCTTTCTTCTCCTTCCCTGTGCTCCCTATCCACTCTGCTACTCTATTTTTTGCTCTCTGCCCTTTCTGTCCTATGCTGCTTGCCCCTCCCTGATTTGCTGCAAGCTACACACAGAGGGTGCTCATGCCACTTGTGGCACTCTTGAAACTATCTGGCTCCCTCTGGTTTAATCATGGAAACTAGAAATGTCCTGCACGTTATATGTTGTATAACAGTGAGAAGTTGAGTTTGCTGGTATAGATATAGCCAGTAGTGTAATAGGGGGTGGGTGAGCATGGCACCAGGTCTAGGTGCCCTTGAATGCACCCCTGAGGGATTATTTGTTGCACTGGGATGTAGCAGTCCCACACTGCAGCAGGCAGACAGCAACACACACAGCAGGAGCTCAGGTCTTTGACTCCTGGGGCAAGTAAGACAAACCATTGTCCTCCTTCCCAGTACATGCCCACTCTCCATCACTTGGCACTGCTCACCCTCCAGGGTGCAGCAGGTAACTTATTATTTAAGCGTCTTGGTATAGCTATAGATGTGTCACTCAGAGGCTAAGGAAAAAAATAACACCATTGGCCAACATAGGCTAGTAAAACTTTTAAGTGTAGACCAATTCTCATTAAGAGTGTGGTCCAAACCCCAGTGAAGCCAGTGGAAGCTTTCCAGACTTCAGCAAGCTTTGGGTCAGTCCATATAGGGTTTTTATCCCAAACAGTTATGTCTTGTTTCATTTTATTAATTATAGTTTGGCAGTATCAGATCCTGACCTGGTGTTAACAGGAATAGCTCAGATGAAGTCAATGGACCTATACTGATTTCTACCACGGGGGGATCTGGTCCAGCATTTTTAAATTTCTATTGGCCAGGATATTGAAATCCTGGCCATGGAACAAATATAAGGTTTTCCACATGGTTGTCCCTTCCATGACATTCTGTCCTGAAAGGTTGGCTTTAAGGGTGATGGGTAAATTAGTCTGTGCACTTATTCATTCCTCTCGTCTCCATGAAGGTTTTGTATTAGCTGAACTAGTGTTACTGATTACCTAATAAAGAACACTGAGTCATGTATACTGTACATTTACCTATTACTTAATGTCACAGCTATATCTGCTTATAAGCTTTTCAATGACCTATGTAGTGATTTCTCAGTAATGAAATAGAATATACCAATGTGAATTCTTAGGGATATTACCCGAGGAAACTACTATTACTTTTTATTTCCTGACAACTAAAACCAGTGTGGAAATTGATATTTTTGTAAGTTATTTGGTAAAATGAAAACATTTTCTTCCAGTAAACACAGAGGATCCTTGAAGTGAAGCAGAAAAATTGCATAACTGAAAATGGGTCATTTCCATTTGCTATTGTGATGGTTACTACTCTAAAAAAAAAAAGCAGAATAATTTTTAATACAAAAGGTAGGTTAAAAAAGAAAGAAATCCCAAACTACCATTCTCAGTTTTCAAGACATTTCTCCTTGTCAAAAAGAAAGCATTTTCAATATTTCCAACTCTTTTTTTTATCAGCTCTGCTTTTGACAATGAAACAAGTGTCCCATTTACAGAAATTTACTTTTGTTTATGTAAGTAAATGCAAAAGAAAGACATTTTAGTGTACACATTTTTTTCACAAGGAAACATGCTAGGTTTTCTTACTATTTATTTTTCAGAAAATTTGTTTTAAGTATAGCTACTGATCTCACTTCCAGTGTTTTTATACCAGTGTATAAAAGTAAGCAGCTTCACTTACCAGTTGCTTCACTTTACTTGCTGAGTAATGCTGGCTAATGAAGTTAGTATCAAGCTCCTCTAGGTTAGTGATGGAATGGCTTGGAACTGGTTAGATTTTGTCCTTTATTTCCTTTCAGCAGGTCTTTGTACATGTGGATAGCATTTGTGGTCACTATTATCTTTTAAAGCATCTATTGGGAGGGAATGCCTCTTCCAAAGCATTTTAGTCAGGACAAAATGGGAGAAGTTGGTATGTGTGGGACCAAAGGGATTAGAAGTTTCAGGTACTTTCTGGTTTAGGAAAGAAATAGTGCCCACTGTTTTTGTCCCATTAAATACAGTATTTAGGTTTCGAGTGGGACAGATCATGCTGAGTCACCAACTCTAACAAAAATAAACAGAGAATTCTGGGGGTGGTTGGTTGCTAATGAAGAGATAAATGACATACCTACCATCATCATCTTTTTGGCAAACAGCAATAGGACCATGAGTTCTTCCTACTTACAGACTACTGAAGTGTGCTGTCCTTTTCAGGAGTGCTGTTACTAGCAATAGCATTGTATTGCATATAGCTAGGAGGGGGATGTGTATAGGGTAAGCAGCTTTTGGGTGCATTTTGGGGATTAAAATAAAATAAATCTCACAGGCTGAATTCTAATCATTGTTACTCTGCTGCAAACCCAGTGTAACAGCATGGATATCAAAGGATTCCTCTGAATTTCTGTACAGCTAAGTACAGGCAGACAGAAAGCCTGGGGGTGAATTGATTCAGTTTTGGAAGGTTAGTCTAAGTTGCGTAGATTGAATTGATAAGCAAGTGAACAGAGTTTTGATTTCAGAAATGCAGGCCAGAACCTGGGGGACACTAGAGCATGCCTCTCTGCTGGGCTGGAGCACAGCCTGGGCTGAGGTTAAACCCCACACCCTGTGAGGGGGTGGGCAGTGAAGAGGGGCTTGCGGAGAGGTGCAAAGCATCCTGGGAGACTGTGAATTAACTTGAATCTGGAGGGGATCTGGGAAAGAAGTTCAATAAACTGGTTTAACCTAAATTAGTTAAGTGTGATACTACATCCATCCACATTTATCTTAAACCAGTTTCAGCCATGTTGAAAGTGGTTTATGTGCACTGAACTTGTGTTACAGATTTGACCTGGTTTCTGTTTACTTAAATCAGTTTGGGTGCAATTTCTGTCCCTAGCCCCGAAGAGTAGCCGAGATCAAAATCTGGCATCATTTTAGTTGTTTTAGATGCCAGTTCAAGAATAGCATGTCAGACATAGCTCCATCCATACTCTGGGTCTGTCCATTGCTGTTATCCTTATAGTCTGCAGGGCCCCAATACAATCTGGATATTTGCAATGAATTTGGATATGCTAGTATTTGTACTCCTTTCACTATCTATTATTAAGAAATAGTTTCTTATCCCACAAGTGGAAGCAAGAGCAGCAGAAATATATTTCATCCTACTGAAGTAATGCTATTATTTAATTACAAACTGAAGAAGCTCCATTGTTGCATATATTTTAAGACCTGTTAAACTTCATACCAAACAAAGCCCAGGGAGGCTGCTTTTGTTAAGTTTATTTAAAGTAAACATCCTCTTTCCCCAGGTAACTCTGCATCAGACTCGGGGGGGGAGTGGGGGGGGAAGAACCAGCACTGTACCTACAGGCTGGGGAACTCCCTTTTCGTCAGTGCAGAGGCAGAAAAGGACCTTGGAGTCATCATTGATGCCAAAATGAACATGGGCCGGCAGTGTGGGGATGCGGTCAGGAAGGCCAACCGTACCTTGTCATGCATCCACAGATGCATCTCGAGCAGGTCCAA
>NW_017729034.1:92956575-92962631 GCF_001723915.1 Gavialis gangeticus
CACTTCAAGAGGGATGTGGACAACATGGAGAGGGTCCAGAGGAGGACCACTCACATGATCAGGGGGCAGCAGGGCAGGCCCTATGAGGAGAGGCTACGGGACCTGAACTTGTTCAGCCTCCACAAGAGAAGGCTGAGGGGGGATCTAGTGGCCTGTGACAAACTAGTCAGAGGGGACCAGCAGGCATTGGGGGAGTCCCTGTTCCGCCGAGCACTACCAGGGGTGACTAGGAGTAACGGTCACAAGCAGGCAGAGGGTAGATTCAGACTAGATATCAGGATGCGTTACTTCATGGTCAGGGCCGCTAGGATCTGGAACCAACTTCCAAGAGAAGCGGTGCTGGCTGCTACCCTGGGGGTCTTTAAGAGAAGGCCAGACGAACACCTTGCTGGGGTCGTTTGACCCCAGTACTCTTTCCTGCCATGGCAGGGGGGCAGACTTGATGATCTGCTCAGGTCCCTTCTGACCCTACCTACTATGAAACTATGAAACTATTCTGAGCTCAGACTTCTAGAACAACTGCAAAAGGAAGAACCATCTGACAGAATGCAAACTGTAAGATAGGGTTTATCTAGGGTCCCTCACAGCTATACACAAGTAGTATGAGAGAGCGAGTCCCAAAATTGGAGTGAAAAATGAATAAAAAGAGAGGAAAACATTCCTCTTTCTCTCCACAAAAAGGCATTTATTCAAACATTGTAGAACTGATTTTTAATTAATTAATGACACGAGCTAGTGAGCTGGACTGTTGGTAGTAACCATATTATCATTGCATGGTAGCATGGTGTTAATGTTGACTTGATGGTTCAGTTAAATGATATATTAAGGTGTTCAGTTGAACGTTGTGGGAACAGGCTGAGATGTGTCTGAATCAAATTATGATTTCTATTTGTGTGCCCTGTCTTCCATTTTGCCCTCTATTATATTGCATTCTGTGCTGAAAAATCAGCCCCATGTTAGCAAGGTCAATTTATTATAATGAATTACAGTCCCTGAAAAAGTGTTTGACACCTAATTAAAAGACTGTGACTGGGAATCCATCCCAGACCAATAGGGCCATTGGGTTTGATACTCTCCCATGGCACTCCACAGAGACTTGGTCTGAGCTATAAAGTTTTTCTGGCATAGCTGTGTTGTCTAGCAAAGGTGAAAAAAATCATACCCCTTAGCCAAGGCTGCTATATCAATACAGGCAAGCCCCACTTAACGCTGTTTTGCTTAGCACTGTTTTGCTACAATGCTCATTTAAAATTGATACGTGATTTCACTTAGCGCTCAGGGAGTTTCATTATAATGCTTGCAGTTGCCATCTTGGGTCATTAAAAACAATTGTGTCGCCATCTTGGGTCATCAAACACTTTCAGTTTCGCTTAACACTTGTTTAATTTAACGCTCATTTTTTCAGGAACTAATTAAGTGTGCCAAGTGGGGGTTGCCTGTAATATCCTTGGTATAGACTCAGTTATGGACACAAAAGAGTTCATCTGCTGGCTTAGCTTGTGTCATTCAGAAGTGTGGTGTAGCTAAGCCACTAGAGAAGGCATTGAATAAATGGCTCCAGATCTTGGGGAAAAACAACAGTACTACATCTCAAGAAAAGGTGAAAGGGTCTGAGCTTGGCGGTGTATGGTGGTTTACTGACTTAGCTACACCACCTCCTTGAACAGCAAGAGGGTAAAGCCTTTGAGACACTCTTTTTTCTTAACACAGCTGCAACTAGAGTGAGGGTTTTCTTTGTTGTTGGGTTTTTGTTTTGGGGTTTTTTTTTGGGTATTGCTACATCTGTTAGGGGTGCTATCTTTTTACTCCCCTAGAAGATATGGTGATGCTAGCAAAACCCTGTGTTATTGACCAATCTAGAAAAGGAAAACAGATCCAGTTCTGCAAAGAACCATTGACTTAGAACAAGGTACTCAACCTCTGACCCATGGGCCAAATGTGGCCTGTGGAGCCATTGCAGCTTGCTCACAGGGCTCCTCGTTGGGCAGCATATTTGGCAGCAGGGGAGTGGTGGCCATTAATATGGTTGCCTCCTGCCAAATTCCCAAACCCCTAGCCCTGCACTGCCCGCTGCAACTGGGCCATGCCCCCTCCCCCATCTGGACTGGGGCAGGATCATGCCCCATGTCCCCCTTAGGCTGGTTTGGGGGTGGGCCATGCCCTTCCTCCCACAGGGCCAAGCCTTACCCCCTTTTCTCAGGGCTGGGTTGGGGCCAGGCCACAACGCTTTCCTGTCTCAGGGCTGGTTTAGGGAGTGGGTTATGCCCTCTTTCCCCCATGGGGCCAAGCCATAGTCCTTTTCCCCACAGAGCTGGGCTATGCCTCTTCCTCTCATAGGGCCAGATTGGAGCCAGGCCATGCTGCTTCTCCCCTCATGGCCCAAATCACACCTCCTTTTCCCCATGGGGCCAAGCTGTACCCCCTTCCCCACAGGGCCAGGTTGCAGCTAGGTTGCCCCCTTGCCCTCTGCATGTGGCTGGATGGTGCCAACCCCAGTGCTGGATTGGGACCACCAGTGGAATCCAGCCTGTGGACAGGCAGGGAACTGCCAATCTTGCCCTCTGGGGAAAAACAAGCACCACTGGCGTAGAAGATCACAGCCTTCCACATAATTATCTGGGTTGGTAAAACCTATGGTAAGGATGCAGCTATACAGCCAGAGATGGACCCTTGTTGACTATATTTATTTTGGTTGGGGGGTGGGTAGTTATGTCACCAAAGAAACCTTATTCTGGCATGTGCTGCTTCTCTACCAGAGAGCTCTCTACTAGCACAATTATGTGGGCATAGCCATAGTGGCAGGGACTTCAGTTATACAGATGTAAAGCACACTAGATCCAGCAGTTGAGTCCATTCTCACCAATAACTGGCTTCAGTACAGAAGGAAACTGCACCAGTTGTAACATTTTTAATCTGCATGAATCAGCTAGGATATAAAATCATCCTTATACCATACAAAGAGATGCACGTAAATGTAAAAATTGGTAATGACGTGGTTTTAAACTCAGCTCAGCCCAGGTGTTAACCTCTACATCTCCGGTTAAACACTGCTATTTCAGTCCAGTTAACCATGTCTACTTTCATATGTTCAGTCCTCAGAGAAAAGATTCCCATCTCAATTTTTCTGCACAGCTGTTAGTTGCACTGTTTAAGATTACAGAATTATTCCATCCCACTTCCTGCTTTGGCTTTAGAAACATACTCTTTGTTTTGCTCTCATCCCTCATCCAAATATTATACAATTGTTATCACCCAATAAAAAAAATCCATTTTTTTATTGCAGAAATTACTGCAACTGAATAACTCATTCGTGAAAATGATGAATTAAAAACAAAAGATTTCCTGTGTCATTCTTGGAAATTAAGTCAGTTTCTTTTTTGGTATCACACTGCAGTGGGCTGTTGTAGTGCTTGTCACTGAAAACGAGATCTTTTGCCACTTAGTGAAAGTTTATGAATGGGGGGAAAGGTTCATTTTTCTCAGGATGAGTTCTGACCTGCTGTCATTGATAGTTTTTTTTTGGAGGCGTTCTCTGAAAGTCCTGACAATCTGCACTGAGTGACTCAGTGTCAGCTGACTGAGCACATACAGGAAGTGAACAACACTGACAAACTGGAAAGTACAGAGTGAATTGAACAAACCCCAAAAAAAAAAAAAAAGAAGAAGAAGAAAATGCTCCATAGTTGATGGATGTCACAAGGCTAGAAAAAACGGTGATACTCACTGCTTTTACAGTTTTCTGGGAATGACATTCTGGGAAGCCACTTTCAACCTCATAAAGAAATAAGCTGAATGATTAGGCAACAATAGGCAGAAGACTTCTATCACTCACTTAAATGCTAAGTGCAGGCTATGTTGAAGGTATGGCATTTCTAACAGGAAGGATAGTTGCAATTAATTTTTGTACTTACATAATGCTTTCATCTCAGGATCCCACAGTACTCCATGAATGGCAATGAATGGAGCCTCTGACCTCTTACATGACAAAGAGAACTGCTGTTACTGGTATTTTACATGTAGGTAATGGAGATACAGAAGGGCTGAATGAATTGAGTGAGGCCACACAATGGCACAACTACAATTTGGACTCAAGACACAGAGTTATGGTCACCAGGTGCCTCATCATGTCATTAAAGGATCATCCTTCTATAGCACATTTCAAGGGCTTTTTACAGGCAGCTGTGCATTCTTGCTTTTATTGCAAACTAAAAGCCCCAAATGTTCAAACTTATGTTTCTGAAGTCAGGTACCTACAGTAAATTCCTACTGATGAATCTCAGTGGTACCCAGTCTTTTGGCCCCAAGGTTTGGATGAGTGGTACTGTGGGTAGTAGATCTGATCAGTGGGCCCAGTGCTGTGCTTAGGACAAGGCCTGCTGAGGCCCAGACCAGCCCAGTGCATGGCCCCAGCCCAGTGCACTGGATCAGGCCCTCGGCCCAGCCGCATATGCACAATCATGTCATCTGTCCTGCAGGACTTTGAAATTTGGTGGCAGGGGAGTAGTGGCAGTGTTAATTACCCTATGGTCAACTTTCTAGACCTGAGCCTTGCTAGAACTGATATAGCTCTGTGGGCCAGATTTGGCTCATGTGGCAGAAGTTGAGCACCACTAACATGTGGCTGTATGGGTACTGAGCCATCACCTTGTCAAACCTGTATTAATGTGTATGCAGGAGCCCTGGAGGGGTGCAGTAGGAGGCCTGTTTGTAGCACTGTAGTCCTATGTTAGCATTTCCTGTATAAAATGGCACTTTATGGTAAACTGCTTAATCTCAGCTGATTCTGAGCCAAAACCAAGACTGCCCTGACCTCAATCATCGAGCTCCAGTATGCTGATAATGCTGTAGTGTGTGCTCACTCAGAAACAGACCTTCAGGCAATCATCAGCGTCTTCACTGAAGCATGCAAGAAAATGAGGATGACACTTAACATTCAGAAGACTAAGGTCCACCATCAACAAGCTCTTAATGAGCAGTCCCCAGCTCTGGTAATTCAGATTCATGGTGAGATATTAGAGATATTTTCTTCTGTCCTACCAGTGAGTGGACATGGAAGATGGCATGCAACACGCATCGCAGAGACCAGCTGGCGGCTTTGGGAATGGTGTCTCGAGGCGGGCTTTGGCTTCCTCGACAATGACCAGCACATCATGACAAGAGACATGCTTGGATGGACTCCACTTTTCCCCTAAAGGTAAGCATGTTTTTTCTTCTAGGTTGGCGGATCTCCTCCGGCGGGCTTTAAACTAGGCTCACTGGGGGAAGGGGAAGACGAGGGCAGAGGAAGTCTTGGACTGCCAAACCAAGCAACACCCACAAGCACAGCCCAGCCTAGACCGATGAGCGGAACATATATGTAGGTAAGCAACAGAGGCCAGGGTAATACTGAAAGTGGGGGGCCAATGCACACATCCTCAGGAGGCCTCAAATGCCTCTGCACAAACGCTTGTAGTATGGGAAACAAGCAAGAGGAACTTACCCTCCTGCTAGCTGACACCAACCCAGACATAGTGGGACTCACTGAAATGTGGTGGGACCCAACACATGACTGGGCGGTGAATATCAAGGGCTATAGGCTGTACAGGAGGGATAGGACAGGAAGGAAAGCTGGGGGCATGGTGCTCTACATTAAGGAGGAATACACATCCTTGTCAATTAGCAAAGAATCAGAGGAGGGGCACTTTGAAGTGTTCTGGGTTAGAATACAAGGCAGTTGAGAGGAAAGAGATTTAATGGTGGGGGTCTACTACAGACCACCCAACCAAGGGGAAGAACTAGACCAGGAATTCTTAAGTCAGCTCATGGAGGTAGTTATGTCAAAGGACGTGGTCATCATGGGTGACCTGAACTTTCCAGACATCTGCTGGGAAGAGCAGTCAGCCAGGTCTGACCACTCACGTAGGTTCCTAGCCAGAATGCAGGACCTCTATCTAACCCAGGAGGTGCACAGCCCCACCAGGGGAGACACCTTGTTGGACCTGGTGCTGGCCACTGCAACAACCTGGTGAGGGGGCTGCAGGTGCTCGACCACCTGGGTGACAACGATCATCGCCTGC
>NW_017729034.1:92967631-92967899 GCF_001723915.1 Gavialis gangeticus
AGGGAGGGGCCATCACCAGGGAGGATTATACTGCAGTTGCTCGGGGATGCAGGGGGGCAGTCAGGAAGGCCAAGGTGGAGATGGAACTGGGACTAGCTTCCCTGATCAAAGACAACAAGAAGTCCTTTATTAAATACATAGGGGGCAAAAAAGGTTCCGGGTAACGTGGGGCCCCTGCGGGACATGCTAGGAAATTTGATTGTGACACCAGATGACAAAGCTAACATAGTTAATGATTTCTTTTCCTCCATTTTCCTGAGCAGGGACC
>NW_017729034.1:92967910-93005046 GCF_001723915.1 Gavialis gangeticus
CTGAGACGTGGGCAACATACAGGAGACAACTCAAGTCACTGGCGAAGTATTATCAATGCTGCCTGTTGAAAATCTTTCAAATCCAGTGGGAAGACAGACATACCAACATTAGTGTCCTCTCACAAGCAAACACCATGAGCAATGAGGAAATGATCACCTGACATCAACTTCGCTGGACCCACCACCTCATGCAGATGTCTGATTCCAGATTCCTGAAGCAAGTTTTATTCTCCCAGCTCAGTCAAGGCATTTGCTTCAAGAGGAGGGCAGAGAAAGTGCTTAAAGCATGTCCTTGAGGTCACCTTGAAAAAAAGTAACATCGAAATCAGCTTATGGGAGACTATTCCCCAGGACCACCCCAAATAAAGGAAGAGTCCGCTGCAAGGATCTCAGTATTTTGAAACTTTATGATGAAAAGAGACAGAAAAATGGGAAACTGCGTGTCGTGGACCTACCCCAAAAAAACCAGAACTATCCACTCTGCATAGAAATATGTGCCCAAGGTACAATAGGTTCTGTTGATCCTGGATAGGCCTCATCAGTCATCCTTGGACGCATAAAAGGCAATCATCCTTGACTGCGAGGGATTGCCGATGATGATGTAAAGGTCCAAGGTGACACACTGGTGGATGGCTTCCTGCAGTGAACTCTCAGGAGTTCCATTTTACTGAGTTTCAGTTTGGCATATAGATGCTTTCATTGAGGAACAAAGGTACTTTAAGTGTCTTTTGACTAAGGGCCTTGTTACACGGTACATTTAGGTGGTTTCTGGAGCTCTGACCACTGGACTGGCTGCATATTAATACCTTTTAAGTGGCTTAAAGCGCTTGTTATTCAGCTTAGAGTTACTCCACTCCACAGCAGGATTATCTCCAATATGCCTAATTTTGTTCCTGTTCCATTACTGTGTGGCCACTTTCCACAGCTCTTCCACCCACATTGAAGCCCTCCAGTATCCCAGGATGCAGTGGGTGAGCAGAGATGCCAGGGCACTGCAGGGTCAGCCACAGTGCCTCTGCCCCACTGCACCCACTGTGCAGAGCAAGCAAGCTCCAAGGCAGTGGCACTCACCCTATCCTGCCCCACACAAATGCAGGGAGCTGGGGATAATCTGCCTGGCCACAGTGCAGGCCTGGTCTGCTGGGAAGCAACAAACACAGGGGGAATTCTCTCCCCCACCCCTTTTGCTGCTTCCCAGGAGAACTGTTTTGCCTGTGGCTGGGCTGGGTGCCCCCAGCTCCATGCATGGAAGGAGAGAAGTGGAGGGAATTTCCTCCCCACTGCCTATGTTTTTCACAGCCCTGGAGCTTGCTCGCTCTGCTGAGGGGGAGCACTGAGCCAGTTCTAGTCCTAGTTCCTGCCCCTGCTCACCAAGCCTCTAGTGGCAAGTCGTAGCTTTGCAGGTGAAGGACAGTCAGAGCAGGTTTTTTGCCTTACTGTGTGACAGCTCCACTAAGCTGAATAATACTAAGTTGATTGACATTTGTTCAGCTTACAGTATAAGGTCTAACAAGGCCTTATGGAAAACAAAAATCATGGTACCCCTGAATGAGAACATCCACACAGGGGATAAACAACCTGTTACACCTTTGGTTGATTTGATCCACCTTAACTTTCCTGAGAGTCCCTGTACAGCAGACATTCATGTGGGGGTGAAGTCTCTCTACCCTTCATCATTTGTTCTCCTCAGGCAGAACGGGAAAGGGCAGGCACAAAAGGTACAGATCCTACACTTCTAACTGGAGGGAACAGCCAGCCAGCAACTTAGAATGAATGGCTTTCTGTGAAGAGAGCAAAGGATGCACATGGTTCTGCACGGCACTGTCATCAGAGCCATTGATTTTGGTGGATAAGTCTCCATCCTCATCCATGTCAATTAACCCACTCCTCCCACACACATCTTGAAGAAACAACTTCCTAGTAACTGTGACTCTTAACTCATAAAGTTCTGAGTGCGTATTTTCCTTTCCTGTGGGTTTAGTTGTGAGATGGCCACGTATACAATCTACATGATATTCCATTATAATTTCCCTCAGTTGACTAGACCCATTTTACTAGTAACTTGAGTAGATTTATGGGGGAAATGATTAAGGCTGCTCAAAGAGTTTTCCTTGAAAGCTTGGCCCTTAATTTTCCAAAAAGGAATGTGAAGTGAAGTGGGTGTAGTGCCTGTTATATTCTTTATACTCCATGTATTGCAAAGCATGTTTTCCCAGTTCCTAGAAAGGCAGGAAAGGGCAGCCCTATGAACAAGATGATTTTCCCATAACACAGTTATACAATTTAAACTGTGCCAGTTAAACCATCATTTAAATATTCCTTCTGATATGGAAAGGACACAAGGCTTTGGAGCTAGGGAAGAGTTGGCACTGAAGTGTAGGGATGAAGGCACCCCAGCCTGCCTTGTTTTCCCATCATCCCAAACAATCCACAAATTCTACAGGAGGAATTTTTCAGAGTTCAGTTATACACTCTGTGTGGTTTGCAGCACATGACAATCAAGTTAAGCTGCAGGAACTGGCAAGTTACCTATCACACTTTAATCTTAAAAAAATAAAAACCCTTTAGGGGACTTTACTGAAGCCTTGTACTCAGCAGAAAGGCACTGATATAGGTGTGAAGAGCCTGTACAGTTTGCAGCAGGCAGCCAGCAAGATGTCTCCTCCCACACAGGCTTATGCAAGGGCTCTTATCTTTAGTTCTACTCTTCCACTACTGTGTCTCTGCTGACTAGGCCCAACAGGTACGCGATAACAGGACACAAAGGCTGTGAGCTGCAGTGTGGAACCATCCTCCATCAAAAACCATTTTTAGATCATCTACATTTTATTCACCTATGAATGTCCCAATCAGTTTTAAATAAATGTAATTGTTTTGAAATAAAAAGCAAGGTCACTGTATCAAATATTCATTTTAAGCCTGATCCAGAGCTACTTAAAGTCAACAGGAAATTTTCCAAGATGCAAAATTATATAATTCAACTGAGGCTATGAGGCTTTTGCAAATGAAAGTGATATCAGTGAATTGTTTTGGAGAAATGCCGAGTCCTTCTCAAAATCAGGCCATAATGGTCTTGGCCTCAAATATAGTATATATCTTGCTTCTTTTTTTTGGATTCCAGTATGTTCTGCATTCCAGAGCTGTGGTTACAAAGCTTATAATATCCGAAGACCAAATTCTGCAGTCCATATATGATCTGTGTGAGTCTTTTGCCTGGAGACTGCAAAAACTAGCTCTGGGGTTGCCTTCTAAGATGTCTTCTTGTAGCAGTGATTTAAAAACGACTAGTCAGCTTCTTTCCCAAACTTGAAGAAAGGCTTTTGTACCCAAAAGCTTGTCCAATATCTCTCCCAACAATACAGTTGGTCCAATAAAAGGTATCACAAGAAACCTTGCCTCTTGTACATTTCCTGGACTATCAGCTACAACAACACACCAACTCTACTGTTTAAAAATAAATGGATTCAGACTGAAATATGAATAAACACACAAAATTTGCAAGATATCCTATAATTAAGTGGATCTAGAAATAGAGCAGGCCTTGCATAATGAAGAATCATTGTCTCTTCATCAGGGTATTGAGGCAGAGAGGGGAGTGGGCACACACTTGGTGACAATTCTGAAAATTCAGACCTCTTCATTAAATCCACAGCTGATCAAAGGGGAACTGCTAAAACAGTTCTGATACAAGATGTGGACTGGAGTTCCTCCTCTTAATCAGGTCCTCTAGATTGCAATGGCACAAGGCTTGATTAATCAAAAGAAAAACACCAGCCAAAGGATGAGGATATGCCAGAGGTGCAATACAGAGGAAACTCCCTTGTGTAACTCCATAGTTCCCCTTTGATCAGCCTGTCTGAAGTTGGAGGCCTAAATATACCCTCAATCCATGCTCTTCCTTCTTTCTATTTATGCTGCTTTTTGAAGAGATTTTAACTCATGTGGCCAAGAAAGGACATAAGCTATAAAACACATATTCTTGTTCTACCACAGTGATCCAGTTAGCAGTTCTCCAGGAAATTGGAAATGTATACTGGTAGATACTGCTCCATTGGTGGTAGATAAGCAAATGTACAAACAATGGCTTCCATTTAAAAAAAGAGATGTGAAAAATATTGTTGGCATCCTTGCTTTAGGTAAAAGTTCAGCATTTGATTTAAGCTTCCATATAAACTCACATTAGATCCTTGTTTTGTGCAGAGACAATTTGTGAAAGATGTTGGATGGTTAATTCTAGAGGCTGAAGAACTGTAACCAGAGCTCATGGGCAGATATGGTGCATAATGTTCCTTTTTGTCATGCCTATGTTCTTCAGCACTAGACTGGAGGGACCCTATTTAGGGACAGAGAAGTGGTTAAGTCCCTGTCTTGAGTCAGTTCTTGACTTCTCTGCTGACACTGCCAACAGAGAGGATGATTTTCATTGGTTTATTAGAGTGAGAAAGATTGCACTAACAGTGTATTTTATTTAATTCTAAAACAAAAATCCAGCAAGTTTTAAACTGCTGTTTTACTAAGAAAGCTGTATCTGTGCACTGATACTTGGTAACAATAGTCCTTTTCATTTTGTTTTTGTCATACAATACAGATCTAATATAACTTTTAATGCATAGATGAGTTTCTTCAGCAGCACTTCAGAATGAAGTTTCAGAGTGCCTGCCTACACAAACACCTGTGACACACTGAGAAAAAAACATAAAAATTAAGAACAAATTCTTAAGCATGTAATGTGTACGTGGACATAACAGTGGGCAAGTCACATCACTTCGCTGTTTCCACATTTGTAAAAGTGGAGCGAATTGTACTGAGATCTACAGTAAAATGCTTTTGAGATCTACTGGGAATATGCTAAATAAGACAGGTATTATTATAACTCTTCAGTATAAACTGATCTTTCACTGGAATGCCTTGCAACTTTTAAGATACTAACCCACACAATTGCACCCCTGAGAAATGGGACAGCACACTACCCTCACTTTACAAATGGAAAAATAACAGAGCAACTAATGGCATGTCTATGCTACTTCTGTGCTGGACGCGGGAACAGGTTCATGAAGAGCATCCACCCTACCCAGACTTACTTTGGGTAGGACATGAGACTAGAACTACCTTAAAAGTACTGAGCATGTGCCAGTTAAGTAGGCCCAAAACAAGAAGAGCCTGAGGGTGGTGCTGGATATACTTTCAGCACTGCTCTAAGGTGGCTACATTGCCTCATTTTTGAGAGCCACTGCACCTGGAGCAGGAATGACAGTGTAGGGTGTACTTCATGGCATGGAGACAGCATAGACATGTCTATAACAGAAGAGATAGCTGAATGCCAATCTCACAAGTACCAGAAGAAGACCCTAATCACTGGCCCATTTTTTCATTTTGGTACAAATAGGAGGTGGGTATCTTAAAAGGTGTAGCAATGCGGGCTTTAGCTGGAACAACATACATTTAAGACCTGACATATACATAGAGTTGCACTACTTTAACACTAAGCAAGCTGAATAAATATAAGCCAGGTCTGATCTGAGAATGTCCACACAGGGGTTTTTTAAACTGACTTTAGTTAAACTAGTACAAAAAACTTCCCTGTGTAGATGAGGCTTGCGTTTCATAAGGTATTGGCCTAAAGTGGAAGTAGATATCAATTCTAGAGTTCCCCTGAGTCTCCGCAAAGCCACGGTTTCCTTTCTTTCTTTTTCTTGAAGAGTTAGTCTGTCACCATTTCCCTTTACAGAGTATAAGTTACTAGTGGATTTCAAGTGAGTGTTTTCCCATCCACACTTCATATTGTTTCACTTTTCATGGACTTGCCCCTAATTTTCAAGGTGAATTTTAAGGATGAAAAAAGTACATATTAGAATTTAGCATTACCGTATCATTTCATCTCTTATGCTAGGCAGAGTCAGATTTTATTTGTACTTCTGGATGAATGTTATTCAGGGAAATCTGAGGATGCTGGAGGGAGTGTGCTGAATCAGTTATTATGGCGGTTAAAAGCTAGCTGTCTTGAGTGCTGATGTAATCGTAATATATAGCTGAATTTTGCTTTTCATTATCACCATATTTACTTGATTCTAAGATGACCCCCCCACACACCCTTTTAACATGGGGGGAAAATCCCCTCGTCTTGGAATGGACTATGAGGTGGCGCAGGGGAGGGGGGAAGCTGCTGTGGCTCTACCTTTGGCTTTGGGTCAGGGCTTGAGTTGGGGCTGCTACCTACTCCCTGCTGTCTCAGCACCCCCTGCCTCTTCCCTCATCAGTCTTGGGTGCCCACCTCCTTCACAATCTTCCCCTACCATCTCCTTTTCCCTGATCCATCTCCCCATGCCTGTGCTGTTTCTGGCCCCTGAAGCCTTGGTCTCCCGGCCCTCCCTTCCCCTGCTACAGGGATGAGCTGGGGTCCTGCTTTGTGCCCCAGGCTGGAGGGGGGACAGCCTGCCATCACAGAGCAAAAGTAAGTAGGCTGGGGGCAGAAGCTGTAGGAGGCTGGGGTAGATGGGGGAAGGGATTTGGGGACTTGAGGCTGCAGGAGGCAAAATCAGCATGGGGGAAGAAGGGAACAGCCACAAGGGGGTAAGTGGAGGGGAGCAGAGGATAGTGGGCAAGCTGCTTTCTCTATTGTCTCCTACCCCCACTGCCTCCAAACAGCAGGTGCTCCACACCACCTGCCCCTCTACTGCCTGTTACCCACTGCTCACCACATGCCCTGTCCCTGCTGCTTCCCTTACCACCACCCACTGACTGCCCCCTGCCATGCCTGCCCCCTTACTGTCCCTCTCAGTCACCTGCCACCCCTCCACCATCTGCATAAAACAATCCTCCAATAGTTAGATTCTATCCATGGAAAATTATAACAATTCCATGAACCTCCCATGTATAGAATCTAACTATTGGGGGAATTCATCTTAAATTCAGGATCCTCTTGGATTTGGGTAAATATGGTAATAATAATAGCAATGCACAGTGGTTATTAGGCATGTAGTTCCAAGGATGTTCGTTGTCCTTGTAGAACTTAGAGACTCTCTCTACAACATTACTCAGACACACACAATACTCTGAATAATCATCTGAGTGGGGGTAGGAGCAGACATTGCTGAGGCATATTGGAAGGAAAAGAGTAGCAACATTGCAAAAAATATGAGGGAGAAGCTTGCTAACTTGGGGCACAAAAGGCAGGAGGCAGCTTGACATACAGCAGGTGGTTTGAACGAGGTTATGGAATGAAGAGTGGGAGAGGGATTTAGAAATGGCACTTAGGACAGAGGTTTGGGCATTGTAGGAGATGTAGAAGGAAATGAGAATAGCCATGGAAGTTGAGTCGAGTAAAGCCTTGAAGTTGAGGATGGCAAATCTTAGCTTAATGGGGAACAAGAAACAGGCAGACATAGATCCAAACAGCAAGAGGATACGGTCACAGCAGCAGGAAAGGAAGATGAAGTATTGCCCTGGCTGCTTATGCAATGAGAGCCAGACATACACTCAAACGTCTGTAGTAATCATAAATACACCCAAGTGAATTACACAGAAAAAAAAAATTCTATTCCAAGCAAAGTGATCTGGTTAATCTTACCATTCAATGGAGGTTGTTACAGCGTAAATGATCTTGTGCAGGCTGTGGTTAAAACCCTAGCCAGGGGCATTTTGCCTTGTCAGCATTCTTTCTGAAAACTTATCCTGAGGATTAAAGATAATTTAACAACAGAAGACTGTGTTCACAATAAGGAAACAATATAAACCCACCAAAAGACCAGGTCAAAATATTTTGACCAAAAAAATTACCTCCTGAAAAATGAAGTTTCAGTAAAAACAATAGATTTTATGCCATATGTATTTTCAAGAAAATGTTCCATTTTTTTAAAATGGAAAATTAAAAAACAATCCACACATACTGCATTATATTCTCTTCCCCCCCCCCGTGTTTGAAAATAAATCTTTTTTTGTAAATGTAGCTGTTTTCTCTTCTTTTTCCCTCCCCATCCTCCCTGCCTCTTTCTGCCACTCAGCACAATAGAATGAGTTATCTCTAAGGCCATCTCTAAACAGGGACCCCCAAAATACTTAATATGAATTGACCAAAGAAGTGCAATTAATGCACATCAGTTAGTGCTCACTGCGTAAACACTTTTTTGATGCTTCACCTTGCCTTACAGGAGGACTTTTGGGAAAGTTAAGTTCCATGGTTTTGTTTCTTTTCCCTTTTTCCACTCTAATTCTTCAAAAGTCCCTTAAACTTTGGGAAGTTACAGAGAAGACAAAAAAAGAATATACTCTAAGTTGCCACTCTGTAAATTTCCAAATCAAGGAAGATTTGACAAGTTAGAGAATGGCACACTTAGAGTTTCATTTTTCCTGTTGCCTCTTTACATTTTCTGTAAAAGGAGAAAAGGAAAAAACATAATTCCGAATAGTCAAAATTCTGAAATTCCTAATTTGCCTGAAAAAATCAATCAATAAATATGCTGTTTTACAAAACAGGAACAAAATAAAATATCAGTGCTACCAGGATGGAAGCAGAATGGATTGATGTTACTACTTGAAGCTTGAGGAGGTAACATGGATGTATTCTTTACAATATTGCCAGCTTATGAAAAATCACGAGGAAGACTACTTGAAATCAGATCACTGTCTTAAAAATCATAGGATTTAAATAACAATAAATCAAATTCATGTTTTGGTCCGATTTTTCAGCCTTCAGTGGAAACCCCTTGTCTTCAGTTTGTGCCCTATCATTTCAGGTTGAAAAATATAGTTAGCAAGAAATGTAAGGGAGGAATGTGGGTGTGAGCAGATATCACTGAGGACTGCTGAATCAGGTCAGCCATTTTCAAACCAATCAAATCTTCTTGGAACTTCTGTACAGTTTTCATTTAGATTGACCTAACTAGGAATCTAAGTTTAAGGTCTGCATCTGGGCAAACTGGAGCAAATCAGGTGACCATTTTAAATGTGGTCTAACCTCCCAGAATGTCTATATGCACTCTTTAAGACATCTGGTGGACACTCAGAAATGAATTCAGAGTTTCATCATCCTTTCCTTGTCATAAGCCTCAATATTTCCAAATAAAATTGGCAAGAAATGCTGCTTTCATAATCATGGTAAATAGACTGAGTAACTTTCAGATATTTCTAAACAAAAGAAAATGAACTAAATATCTAAAATGCTATGTGGCAGGATGGGAAATTAATAGCTGTAGAGACTTTTAAGGTCAACAGCTGAGCCTACTGAAATCAATATGCGTTTGTTTGTTTTTTAATAGACTTCAGCAGAAGCAGGATTTCACTGTTAGTATTTATCACTCTAATATCATAGATAAGAACCTGAGTCATTAAACAATCTTGTTCTAATTAATATGATTAATTCTAATTTCCTCCACCGTCTGGTAGGAAGTTCCAGGCTTACAAATGTATGGAGGAAATGCAGAAAACAGAAGTCATCATAACATTGTTAATTCAGCTACCTAACCTGTTATAGGTCACATGACAGGAATGTTGCTGTCTTAATAAAATAGTTATTTTATTCCATTGTGGAAAAGAATTTTCCCATTTCTCATGCTGGCCTGTAAAGAGAAAGATGGTACAGGAGTTTACAAAGGTCATTTTCTCCCATTCATCTTTCTGCATCACTGATGAATAGATTATATGCGTTGTCAACTATCCGATAAGGATTTTGATACAGGTAGATTGGCTGCCTACAAGATTCCACAGTGGTTCATGATTTAGTCCATCGTAAGGATCACCAAATCCATAACTTATTAACTTGTTTTAAATCAGCTAATTGAAGACCATCTTCACTTCATCCTGCATGATAACCAGTAAATGGAAAATCCAGTTCAGGAGGGTTTTAGTAACTCCATCACCAATCTCATTTTGCAAAGTTTCCTGACATTGATGTGATGTGAGGACAACACTCAGGTGGGTTTTTCAAGTAAAGGGAAGAACACGACAGGAATAGGTAATATGATGTCCCCAGCCCATACCAATTACCTTGCCAGACAGAGAAAACCGCATCAGAAATCTGGGCATGTTAGTCTATCCCCACACTGAGAACAAGGAAATTGGTTTCCCTTAGTCAAAGATTGGGCAGAGATATAGCATTCCTCAATTATGAAACAGGGAGTGCTGTAGCCACCACCCACATTTCATGATGTTGGAAACGCAGTGAAATATGAAGCAAATGTTGTCAGAACTTTTCCTCCTATTGGGAGGAACTAGGTGCAGGTGGAGACTTCAGCTGGTAGGAGCAACAGCAAAGGAAGCCATAGCAAGGAGTGATGTACAGAGAGTGAAAAAAGACTGGAATAGGGCCTGCAGTCTTGACTGAACTGGCTGATGACTGTCCGAGGGGAATGAATTACAAGTCTGGTTTCCAGTGCTATTGGACAGATATTCAAATAAGAGAAGAAAATGTCACTACAGATTGAATCTGTTTCGCCTGTCACAGCACTGAACAGTTACTTTTCAATCCTAAAAAGTTCAAAGCAGGTTGGAGGAATGCTGGGAAGTAGGGGTGTGTGGAATGGGCCATATTTGATTGAGATTTGACCTGAATTGGGGACAGTGATTTGATTAGTTGATTCAGATCACTGTCTCGATTCAATTCAGTTGAATCCAAATCTGAAGATTCGATGCTGATTCAGAGAATCGGCAATTCAGCCATAGACACAGCTTTAAATGTTTTTTCTACAGACCTTGAGGTACCAAGCACAGCTCATGAACACTGAGATGGTGGGGTGGATGAAACGTCCCACGGGTGCAAGGTAGAGTCCCCTGCATGCATAGCAGCAAACCTGGAAGTGGACCAGAAATACTTTCAGTCCACTTCTGGGTCCAGCACCGAGCATGTGGGGGGCCACCCCGTGGCCCCCTGGCTCAGCAATCAGCCATGGAGGGGACCCCAGGTGCCCCCCCATACCCAGGAGGCACCAGTCGCTGAGCTGAGGGAGTGAGGGGTGGTCCCCCAGTCCACTCCCCAGCGTACCTGGAAGTGGACTGAAAGTGCTTCTGGTCCACTTCTGGGTCTGTTGCCAAGTGTGCTGGGGATGCCCCCGTGCTCCTGTGGGACACTCCATTTACACCACTATCTCAGCATTCACAAGCCACCTAGTACCTTGATGTATGTAGAAAAACATTTAAAGCTGTGTCTATGTTTGAATCATTGAAGCTTTCCGAATCAATTTGGAGGATTCCAGTTTGATTCAGAGAGATTAAAGGGTCTCCTGATTCAATTTGGATTTAGAGATTTGGCCACTGAATCAGGCCGAATCTCTGTCGAATCAAATCAGTGACTGAAGCTTTGCACAGCACTGGGAAGGCAAATGGAGAAACTTACCCATGCTGTTCTTGGAAAAACAGAGAAACTTTACTAAAAAGCAAGAGAAAACAAAGTAAAGCAATAAAATAACTACAACAGAACCCAGAGAGGCTCTAAGGAAGACCCTTTTATGTAGTAAATAGAGGACCCAATTCCTGCTGCTGGTTCTATATCATAACTCTGTTAGAAGAAGAGATTTGGTGCATAAAGGCCTTAAAATCTAATAGAGCAATCTGGCAAATCTTTTGACAAGGGCAATAAGAACTCCTGTTGAACTCAAAGTCCATGTCCTCACAAGCATGGACATTTGATTCCCTGGGGACAAGAAGCAGTGGCACACTTTGTGAGATTCTCACTCAGCACCTTCACTTCATGCAAAAGGACTAGAGTAGTATTAAATGCTAAATGCAGACTCTGAGCCTGTCTTTTGACCACAGGATTCCAGATAGAGCTTTAGTGACTGCTACTATTAGACAGGCTCCCAGACCTGGCTAAAATTAAACTGGAGGCCTCTTCAGTCACCTGTACCTCCCCTCCATTGGCTTGGAATTACGATGAAATAAAAATGGCTGCCACCATAGCTTTCCTTCTACCCCTGGACTATAAATTCTGTGCAGGGCTTTCTACCATAGAAACCCATACAATGAATGAGCCCAAATTTGAAACTGTTATTCATAGGGTGTGTCTACACATTGCCATATAGCAAAAGGAAGTACTAAAGCACAGCACAGTACAGGTACTTACTTCGCTGCGCAGGCGGTTAGATTTCACCGCTACATCACCGTAGTGATGTGCTCTACTGGGGAGTGTGCCACTACAGTGATGTAGTTGGCGATCGCATGTAGACCTGTGTGATTGCTATGTTGTCATAGCGCACTGTATGGCAATGTAGCTCATTGCCATAAGGCGAAAGTAGGCAGCACAACGGCAGATAGGGCAGGGAGCAGAAAATAGAGCAGCAGATCAGGTAGGGAGCACAAGGCAGGTACAGAAAGTAGAGACATTGGGCAGGGGAAGGGGAATGGGGAGGGCACAGGGCTTTATTTGTGTTGTGCCTGCCAAAAAAAGTTTGCCCCCACAGGTTTAGAACAATTTCCTCTCATACTGTTTTTTGTGCATGTGTGGGGGGGGAGAGAGGGGGGAGGTATTGGTTGTAGCCCCACAACAAAACCATCACCATTCCTGGATCTTACACCTACACCTCCAGAAATATATTATATCTCATTCAGTTCACTAAATGCCCTGATGGAAAATATGTAGGAGAAACCAAACAACAACTGTGTATCAGAATGAATGCACACCGAAGAGCTATCAAAGACAGAAATACCCAGTTACCTGTGGGTGCACACGTCTCACAAAATAACCACTCTCTCTCCAATCTCTCAGTTCAAATCCTCAAAGGAAATTTACAAAATACCTTTCGCAAGCAAGTCTACGAACTTCACTTCATCAATCTACTGGATACAAAAAATAATGGACTAAATATAGACATTGTATTTATGGCACCTTATAATCTGCCTACCATTTGATACCCCAGGTAACCTCTCTACAATTTAGCAGCTACATTCCATCACCAAATCAGCATTCCCCTTCCCCCCCTTCCCCCACCTCACCCATTGTCCGTTACCTCCCCTGACCCTTGCTGCCAGGCATTTGCATTTCACTGACCTGCATTCTTGCATGCTGGCTTCCATTCTGTCCAGGAGTACAAAACAACTGCAGACACTCCCTTTGCCTGAAGAAGGGTGTTTGTACCTGAAAGCTTGCAAAGAAGGATTTTTCCAACTATTTTAGTTGATCTAATAAAAGATATTAGATTTATCCAAACAACCTTGTCTACCTGTGTATGTTTGTGTGTGATATGTTCTAATACTGCGAAGGCCAGGTTTTAAGAGCACTGTGAGACTGTATTTGTTTTGAGACCTTTCTTTAATATACCTTTATAACTTAAAAACCTGAAAGAACCCTCCTAATAGGGATATAACACAAAAATAGTAAAGTCAAGTCTTCAGAAACAACATGCTTGTGATACCAAGTATCATTCATTTCTATAGTAAATGCAGCAGAAGGCAAGAGTATAAATCGTCCAAACATGTTTCCTTATTTCTTTAAAAACCATGATTAAATTCATGAAGGAAAAAAGTGCTGTATTTGGCCTACTTGTGCTTCCTACAGTTAAATTTGCCTACATGTATTTGAAATGCAAGAATTGTAAATATCAGTGGGGCTGCACTGAACCAGAACACTGGATTCATACTCCTTGATCAGCTTTAGAGATATTCACATATCCGGTTGAATTTGAGAGCTTGGATTAATAGCTAATTATAAATATGGCCATTATATTTGTCAGGTTTTTTTTTTTTACTCACCCTACATGGCTTAATACTTTATAGGAAGAGCATTCTAAACAGTGGCGATAGCAGGGGGTGGAAAATAAACCTGGGAATGGGACAAAGAGATTAACAGGCTAAGACTGGCATTCTTAACAGAAATTGGGGTGGGAGATAGACACAACAAATTTGGAGTAAGATTAATCTGTGTATTATTTTCTTCTTTTTGGCAACACGGTACCCCCTTGCCCCCTACAGGAGTGGGTAAAGGCATGATTGGATCTAATGTGTGATTCACACAATTGCTCCTCTGGCCATGCCACATGAACATGGCAGGAGGTGTGATTGTGGGACGAGGTGTGATTGTGTAAGGTGCATTAGATCCAATTGCCCCTTATTGCCAGTGTAGGGGGAGCCCAATCCTGGGCTCCTCCTGCATTGGCAAGAAGCAGGCTCCCACACCCGGTTCCCTTGTTAGGCTTGTCCCTTTCCGTTTGGTAAACATGGAAGAATGTCGGAGTGCCCCCATCCAGGTTTTGACTTGGCAAGATAATGCTTTTACCTTTAGGCCAGTCATCAGGAAAGATAAAGTTCTTTCTGTTAATGAAGCTATCACAGAGGTTGGAAGCAACTGAGCATGAAAGCAAACAAAGAGAAAATCCCTTCATTTGTAGTTAATTTATGCTATTAAAATATTTACCTCTACAAGTGACAAATATGTAGCTAGTAATTATATTTGGAAGGCAGCAATCATGAGTCTGGCTTCTTAATGATGCTATCTAATGTGGTGATGCTCACTCAGTCTCCTCTAAAGTAAATTCAAGCTTAAATGGAATTCAGACTGGGAGAGTATAATTTAAAACAATTTGCCATATTTGTACACATATATGTGTGAGTGATCTGATCTAATATTGAGGTGGCCTGATCCTATAAGATGCAGAGATCTTTTTGCATATGGCCATGCAATCTTAACAGTCATTGACTGGGATTTGAGACACTTCATTACCTTGAATAGGTCCAGAAGTATAATTATATTGGGGGTCTCATCTACACTAGAGGCTCAGAAGTAATTAGTGGTAGTAGCTTTCGAGGCACATAAGGTCAGTGCCTGAGAAAAGGCAGTCAGTCTGGCCCTGCAGATAGCAGGGAAGGGAGCTCCTGAGCAAGATGGGTGCAGGAGAAGGACTGATTGGCACCCCAGCTGTCCCAAAAAACTGCAAGGAAAGACCTAAGGGGGCTTATAGCTTGCAAGGACGTTATGATCCAGTGTGGGGAGGACTTTTGTTGTACAGCCATTTTATGTTCTGATTACCTTAACCAGAGGACCATGTTGTGGCTGTGGGGAAGGTGTGGAGGCCATAGAGAGGTGTCTGGTGGGGCACTCACTATCAGAAATCCAGAGGCTTGTGGGCTAGTGCAGGCCAAAGACAAGGAGAGCTAAGGCCTGTGGAAGTGGCCTAGCCTGGGGTCAAAGACCAGGGGACTGAGGCTGGTGCAGGTTGAGGCTGGGAGACCAAGGCCAGTGGGAGCAGTCTGGCTTGGGGTCATGGACCCCGAGGGCTAGGATAGAGGCACAGCAGCCATGTACCATGCAGGGGCCAGGAGCCAAAGAGCAGAAATCTAAGGCCATAATACAGAGGCCAAAGCCAGAGCAGGCTTAAGCCAAGAGCGGCTGAAGCCTAAGGCAGGTGGAAGCCAGACAAGGGTCAGGGGCCCAGGAAGAGAGCCTTGCTAGGGCCTGGGGCTTAGTGGGGTAGGCGGATTGGTTCGCTAACAGATGGGGCCACAAGGCCCAGTGACAATTTAAAGTAACATCGGCAAGATATGGGCATGGCTACAGGGTCAGAAGGAGACTGCAGCAGCAGCTGGGGTTTCTAGGTTTTTCTCCCTTCTCTAGCTTTCACTTCCTGTCCCTGCCAGGGGGGGTAGTGCAATGTAGCATGGTGCAGAACCAGCTTGGGCCCCTGTGCAGAATGGTACAGCAGGAGAGCCTCTGGCTGAGGAACTGAAGGTTATGCTGGGGTAGGGTAACTACCATTTCAAAATGGAAAGGCAGGACACATGCCCACCCTCTACTTTCCCCACCATCACCAGGCAGCCAGGGGGTGCGCAACTGGTGCAGGGTTCCCAAGGGAAAGGCAGCAGTGCAGGGAGCCCTGAGCCTGTAGCAGGCAGCCAGCATCCACCCTTACCCCATGCACAAATCTTAGGGCAGCATGTGTCCCCTCATTTCTTCCTCCCACACCCCATGAAAGAGCTCCATCCTGCTCCATGTCCTGGCCCTGGGCCCCATGCACCACCCTGGCTGGGCAGCACCCCCAGCCCAACTCCCTCCCTCGCCATGGGGGCCTCAATCTGCACTCCCCCACCATGGCCTCCTATGCCCCCTCCCCCCCATAGACTTACCTACAGGGAGCTTCTCTCCACTCTACCTGGCTGTATTCCCAGCCACATGCATGTGTGCGGGCATGCACATGCATGTGGCACCCCCTGCATCGTGCTCCCAGCAACCCCAAGTAGTTGCTTGCAGGCTGGAATGCTGCCAGCTTACAAGGGGGAAACCTGGATCCCTGCACAATACTGAGAATCTGGGACAAATTCTGTCTCAGAATCATGCAGCCCAGGCCTGGGACTTGATGTTCCCATCCCTGGACTGTCCTGCCCAATTAGGGTTGGGCACCCATACAGCATGAGGCATGCAGCCTGAGGGGCCTGTGGCTTAGATTAGTTGGACAGTCCTAGGCAACAATGCCCAGTGCATCATCATGGAGAGAAGCTAAGAAGTGAAGGTGATCTGGTGCTGCAAGAAAGTGAGCATGGTATTAGCAGTGCCATCTGTGAATGGAGATAAAACAGTGTTGGCTGTGAGGCTTTAAGAACATTAAAAATGGAGAGGACCATCCCATTGATTCCTGAAGTAACTCCCACTGTCCATTGTAGTGCAAGTTTTGAAATTATCTTTCTGTGTTCTTGGCTTAACATTCATAGTTGCCCTGTATGGTACATGGACCAATACATGCTGTGAACCTGGAAAATATGATTGCTCATTAGTGTGAACAGGGGAAAAAAGGTAGGTTAACAACTAAAGTGAAGCAGCTAAAGCTTTGAGTCTATTTGAATAAACTGAAGTGCAAATTAAAGTGAAATCCTTCTGGCCATGTCCCCCAGTGTGGAGGCTCTTATATTGAAGGGAAGTGGCTTTAGGTCACTTGGAATCCATAAAATCTTAATGACTATTGAAATCTAAAGCGAATTTACACCTAAGGTAGAGCTTTCCCAGGATATTTAGAAGGGTTTAATCTATTTATATCGAGTTCTTACCTTTAGTTGAGTCCTCTAAATCTTCCTGAGGGTTCCCCATGTAGACAAGGGCTTATTGTCTTCCAGGATAGGGATGAAAAGCCTTGTAGTTAATGGTGAAGATGAAGACAATGGAAACATAATTTGCATTCATAAGAATCTTAAGCAAGAAAGGTAACTGTCTTGGGGTAGGGGTTGGAGAGGAATGTTAACAGTTGGCTTCAGGACAAAAATATCTGAAGAAATGATGATTACCTAAATTCTTCAAGGTAGAGGAAATTGAATCAGTCATCTCATTGTATATGAATCTTTATATGTTAGCAGATACTTTCAGAAGAGACATACATCTCACAGAGCGTGGGCACATGGGCGTGCTACCACAAAGTAATAAGGTGAGTATTTATAGCACATCAGCTGCTCTATGTTCATGTTCTTTCCCCAGGGTACATGAAAGCTAGCCCAAAGTAGCTACAGAAGAGTTAGCTACACTTGGCTTTCATTTAGTGGGGGATTAGAGTATTCACATGGGCAGATCACATGGATCATATGATGCACTGTACATCATACTCCCTTTTGCCCACAGTAACTAGTTTGTTTGCCCATTTCCACAGATGCACTTTAGTTATCTCAGGCCTAACAGAGAAACATCTCTTTCATTGATATAAATTGGGAATAATTTCAAAGGCAAAACATTACACAAGTGTAAAAAGTAATGTAGAGGAATATCCAGCTCAATATAGCTGTGGCAGAAAGGAGGTTATGATAAATTTAGGATTCAAACTTGGGAAAAGAGAGGTTGTTAGCTGTGCTAGTCTAAAATCATCTTAGAGTGGAACTATTCTAACAATGAAAAGATATGTTCATAGAGGTTATTATATTGGTGTAGGTATATTGAGCCTGGGGCTACGGTAGAAAGTTTCATCAACAGAAACCAAATTCTTTTCACTGTAGTTTTGTATGCGCCCAAAGACAAACTTGGTGTAAGCCAGCAGACCCTATATTTTTTCCTCAGCCAAGTCATATCATCTCTCAAGCCACATAAACCCTCAGCCTTTTCTTTTGCTCTCGAGACAAGGTATTTAGCAGAATTCACAGATTCATTGAATCTGGTGGGCCATGGTGTGAACACTTCTGCTGTGACCTTAAACTTACAACCTCTTGGCTGTTAACCATATACCTTGGTACCCACACTACCCCAACCCACAGCCCATCCACAGATATTGGCAGAGTGCCAATGTAGTTTCTGCATTACTTACGTTGGTCCCTGCAGTGTTTACAATCTGTAATTTCCTGTTCTCACAACTCTGACCCCTTGGTCACAATTTTGAATTCCACTAGTCAGGAATCACTGTAAGCAGAAAGCCATCCTTTGTTTTTAAAATTCCCAGTATGCTTTAGAAATATCTCTTTCCCTGCTAGCCCACATTTGTAGAAAGGCAAGCTTGGCTTCACATGAATAGAGTGCGTCACCTAAACTTCATGCTTCTCTTGAGACCACGAATGACATCCTGGATCTCCTTAGCCTGTATGGAAAAAAGGCCAGGTGAGCCTAGGTACAGAGCAACGACAGGAACGTGGATATTTAGGGAAAGGGACAGAAAGTGATGCAAAGTTAGAGGGTCTGTAAGAGGCCTACTGTAAGGAAAGGATAGAAAAAAGAAAATCTGGACACATCCCAGCCACTTGGCCTTTATACAAAGAACTGCAGCCCACAGTTGGTGGGAACCCCATCTCAGTTCCAGTTTTTTCTGTGGATATTTTGGGTGAATGGAATATCTTCCCCTTCTTTTAAAAATGTTGTCATTCTGTACCATCAGAGGACAAAGGAATGGACTTAAAAGCAGCCAGTTTATTTTACAAATGTCTATTAGTAATAAAGTAATATTCGAGCCATGTGGTGGAATGTTGGCTACTATAGAAGTGTTTAATATCTGAAAGCCATGTCATTGCAAAGAAAAGGAAAGGAATGCATACTACAACCTTCCAAAGTGAACAACAGGGGAACATGAAAAATAATTTCCTTTCAAAGGAAATCAAGGACTTGTTTATTTGGAAGTCCATATTCGACAGAGTGCCATTTTGAAGATGTGCAAAGACAGTGCCTCAGTCACTTTCAGACTGTACTTAAATGGGAAGGTGCTATTCCAGGCTCAAGAATTTCACTTTTCTTTTCTTTAAAATACATATTAGTGTGGACTATCTTTGCTTCCTTGCAAAGTATCACGTGAATGAATCTCTTTTATCCTCGGAAACAATCCTTACAGTTTTTGCTAGCAGTTACACTTTGATTTTTTTTCACCTGAGGTTGAAATGACAGCTTTGTGTTTTCCATCACAAGAAGGTACCTTTTCTGCCCAACTCTTCCATAAGAGTTGCTGGGACCACTGCTGTCACCAGCCAGACAGCAAGCAGGCCAAGACAACCCTGAGCCAACTCTCATATCTACCTTCCCTAGGCTTTTGTAACCCTCAGGAGTGACATATCAACCATAACCACTTTATATCACATCCACCACATTATATCGCATCTTTTCCCTTCAGACTTCCAGGAGCAACATGCATTGGTTAGGCCCACAGCTTCACAGCAGTCCCAAAGCAAGCTCTCAAGACAGATGTCTAAATCTCTACATCAGAGGTTCTCAAACTGTGGTCCATGGACTACCACTGGTCCATGAGCTCCATTCAGGTGGTCCGCAGAAAGGTTGCAGAGCAATTGAGAATATCTGTACTTGTAAGGTCAGACTACTGATATTAGAATAGGAGTTGTGTGCTTTGATTTATAGAACAAAAAATAGTTTCGTAAGTGGTCCGCCGAGACCTCCAGCAATTTTCAAGTGGTCTGTGAAAAAAAAAGTTTGAGAACCACTGCTCTACCTGTTGCTCAAAAGAGCTTAAAATGTGGGTGTTCTCATAGTTATTTTCAACATCTCTGTAAATCTAACAAATCTCTCTGTTTCTGTGCCAGTGCCCTTGCTTAGAGTCTTCTTCAGAAGCCTAACGTCCACAGCTACTGAAATACTGACCCAGAGGAGGAAGAGAAAGTAAGTCACAAGGGATCGTAACCCAGGTACACCCAAGGGTGTGCCCTACTCTCAATCGGATGGGAAGGGTAGGCAGGAGGGGTTGCTGCGAGAGGGATGCCGGAATTTCGGGCGGATCCCTGTTTCCTCTATAGAGTTAGCCCAGGCCCAAAGTTCTTGACTATACACAATTTATTGAGTTACAAACATTTATATATAAAGCTCTTTAAGATAGATACAGTCATAGGTAGAGATACAAATAGTCATATAAAGGTTTGTTGGCAAGAGGAAGTCTGCCCCAGGGAGGGTATTCGGGTAAGTATGCCAAAGGCCCAGAAGAGGGGGTGGATCCCAGGACAGTCAATCCAGCAAGTTTATATCACAAGTAGGTTAGCTAATAAAGACATCCTTACAGAGCCCATTATACAGAATTAATACACCCAACAATTTATAACACCAACAATAACAATAGATACCAAATAAAAAAACCGTAACTAGACTAGATATTAGACGCACCCTATCTGGGTCCCAACCACTTGATCCCTCAAATGGGATAGGGTCTTCTCCCCCTAGGCCCCCTGGGTGTTCCACAGAACCCTCCCCGGTGTATATTTGGGGTCTTCTCCCCTCCAACCCTGGAGAGCAGCGGGTATGTGGGGCCTTCCCCCCTGCCCACTGCTTGCAGAATCCCTTCCCCAGGGACACCTCCCCTGCAGGACCTGGGTTCACGGTAACTCACGGTCCCTCCTCTGGGGGCTGTCGAACTGGCCTCTGGGTCCCCATGCTGTCTCAGGCCTCCGACAGTTGTTGGCTTCGAGTTGAGGGCCCTTCCCTCTGGACCCTGTGCCCCGCACTGGGCACCCAGGAAGCTCCCATGGGAACTGAGCACTCACTGGCTCTGGTTCCCCAGCCTCATGCTGGCAGTCTTTCCCCATCCCTGGCCCTGCTCTGGGCACCAGGGCTCTTAATGCTGAGCCACACTGTGGGGCTTCAGTTACCCAGCCTAGAGTCGGGGCTAACTTGAGCAGCTTTGAGCTGCTCCCAAGGCCGACTCTCTACGCACCAACCTGCGCACTGTGTGGGGCCTGAGCAGCCTCGAGCTGCACCCAGGGCTGGCTCTCCATGCTCCGATCTGCACACCGTTGAGGCTCAGGTGGGGTCCCGATGATGGTCTTCTCCAGAGCTCTTCTCTCCTCACTGTCTCTTGCCATGTCTGCCCAGTGTGCCGAGCACACAGGGCTTTGATTTACACCGGAAGCCCTGCCCTGAAGTCTGTCAGACCTGCAAAGCTCAGTCTTCAATCAGGTCCAGTCGCTCCTTGCCACCCCCCACTGAGTAGGGATGAGGCAAGCCCCTCTCAGCTGTTACCTGATTGGTGGAAGTGTTCCACCAATCCAAAGCTTTCTTCTTCAAGCCAGGCTTGCTGGGCAAAAGTGGCAAGCCCGCCACAGGATGATACATTAGAGGTATAGCAACCTCAGTGCCCAGGCACTGGAGGATGAGGGAGGAAGCAGAGTCTTACCTGAAAGGCTCTCCTTAGGCGGTAGCTGCTAATGATGCATCTGCTGCTATAGCAATGTGGCCTTGGGCTGCTGTAGCTGAGGAATAGGTAGCGACATGGGCTACCTCAGGGCTGCTTCTGATGCTCTGTTCTCTCTCCTCACTTCCTGGGCAGGGGACTGAGCCTGCCGTTGCAAAACCTCCCTGGAGGGGCCACCGTTCCACGCCTTACTCCTAGGTACACTACTGGGGTATGCCTGCCAGGGTCCTGTAGCCAGGCAATGTAGAGCTGCACCTGCTGTGGCAAACGCCAATGTGGGGAATAGGCTATACTGCTGCCCCCTGTAAGTCAGTGCCCAGGGCTGGTGCCCTGCTCACTCCCTCCAGTTATGCTACTGTGATCTGCTCTCTGAGCTTCTCCCTTTCATAGAAGCGCTGATTGAGAAAATGGCGATTGGCAGGTGTGTGTGAACACAAAGACCAGGAGAGGAAGGAAAGCAGGCTGCAAAAAAAAAAAAAAAGGCAAAGTGCAGGGAGGTGGTCAGGATACAGCAGCCCAACTGTTGCAGACTTACAGAGAAAAATGACCAGACCAACATCTTTCTCCACAACTTCCTTTGTACTCTGTAGGCCAGGCCATGTTAAAAGAACAGAACGTTTCATCTCCCCAGCACCCTTATTCGCCCACTGGTGTTAGGATTTTCCAGAATGGTGCAATATTACTGAAATCACTGCAAAAATGTTTTCAATGTATTTAGCATTTGCTGCACCTTGGAAAAACATTTTGGTGTTATAATGGGTGTTTTGCACACAGGCAAAAACACTTTGTGTTCTTTCATGTTTTAGTGCTTCATTGTACTGTCACTGGCTTTGTTTGCAGTGAATAATTCAACTTTCATCTTGCAAAATGGTACAGCCCCCAGCTTCCCACAGCAAAGAATCTATAACAGTAGCTTCCATTGCATTATTAATCATTATTTGCTATATGCACAGAATAAACAATCACACTTTAAGATGGAGCTACTGAACTGACTTTTTACAGTCTCTGTCAACCAAAGTCCCCTACAATGCTAGTAACTGCTCTACTGTTTAGCTGTTCAAAGCCAGAAAATAATCTGCCACTTCCCTCTACCACCCTATTGACAAGGGTTCCCCATTTGCTTGGCAACCATTGTGCAATATACAGCATGCAGCAATATGTACATGCCTAGATGATAGTAGCATAACTAGGGTAGGGTGAACAGGAACTACGCCTCGCACTGATTTAAAGGGGGCCCCAGGCACCCCACGTAGAGGCTGACCTTGCATGTGGGGAGGGAGCGCTCAAGAGTCAAAGACAGAGAAGAATGAGGAGGGATCAGAGCTGGCAACCATTTCAATGGAAGAATAAAATGAGAGGGATGAAAGTAGAGGGCCAAGAACAGACAAGGTATCTTTACTACAGATGGACTGAAATCAAGGAGATGGGATGAATGGTGATGCTGAAAAAAAACAGGTCAGAGACATGAATTTAGCATTGGAGAGATCAGAGCAAGCAGTGCATGGTGAAGATCAAGTGAGTGGGTGAGGTGAACTACAGCTTCAGATCAAACGAAGGGGTAAAGCAAGGAAACATGCAGCTGAGTAGTTAGATAGTTTATCAGCATAGAAACTGAAGTCACTAAGGAGGTGCATGGGAGGCTGTAAGGAGAGGAGGAGAGACAGGAGGAGACAGAGAGGACTCAAAATCAAAGAGGAAGGACAGTTGCGGGTAGACCGAGGATGGCAGCAACATCTGGAGTAGCAGAGAGTTGGGTGCTTCTGTAATAGGAAAGACATGTTGGAGTGGGGTTGGATTTTTCCCCACCAAAATCAGATCCAGGAAAGTGAGTGCAAGAGGAGGGGCCTTAGTAAGAGCGAGCAGCTGTGTGGGCAGATGAAAGATTCCAGATCTCTGTGACAGTAAGATATGAAGAGCTTCTGAATGGCTGTGATCATTTTAGAGGTAGAGTGAGCTTTCCAGAGACAGCTAGAAAATGGGAATGAGCCCAAGGTTAGGAATGGTAGTACAAGGGGGTAGACGTGTTGCAGGGGACAGGGATGGAGGTGAGGAAGGTTGTGGTGCAGGATTGGAGCAAATATTACCAGAATGCAGGGGAGAAGGCAAAAGAGGGTGTGGATCTGGATTTGTATTGTTGCAAGGTGAAGAAAAATTGGGAGAGAGAGTACAAGAGAAAGCTACTGAGAACTGTAGGTGGGAGCAAGGATGGGGAAGGGGAGTCAGTCGGGAAAGGAGTGGTGGGGAGAAAAGGGAAGGACAGATACTATGATAGAGAAGGGGTGGGAATGAGAGCCATAAGGAAAGCTGCAGCAGATGGACAAAGGTACACAAAGAGAAAAGCAAAAATAAAATAAAACAAAATAAGCATAGTTTGATAAATACAGGTTTAAATGTACCCAAAGACATGCTATCAGCAATGCCTCTGCCAGGCAGCTAGGGAGTACTTGCCCAGGGAGGAGGAAGAAGGCAGCTGGGCTGCACTACTGGGAGGAACGAAGGTGAGAACCAGACCGGAACAGGAGCAGATCACTCACATGTGCTCCTCTGCCAGGTAACTTGCTGGAACAACCTAACTGAACCGTAGTTCTGGAATCTCCACATTTCTTACTGCTTGACCTGTATAATGGTCCTTACAATGCAGTGCATGTACACATAAATGTGTACGTGCAGGCTCGTGTGTGTGTGTGTGTAATTTTCGGTTTCTAAAACAGCAAACAGAAAAAACACAAATTCATCTGGCATCACATGCACACTCACATGGGTGGGGAGGAGGAAGTCAAGATCCATTGTGCAGCCCTCTGCCAGTTGAGATGATGAAAGAATTGGTGGGCTGTTATTCTCTACTTGGAGAGGAAGGCACATGCTTTTTCAGTGGGTTTCACAGCTAGTGGCTGACTGGAAAGAAACCATGAGACTCAGGGTTTCATTCCAAAGGGACTCAAAGGAGCACATGTCCTTAAGGGACGCAGACTCCTTTGCTCTTGTCCCTCCCTCTCCCCCACGATTGGAAGTTGGTTTCAGATCCTAGTTGCCCTGACTGTGAAGTAGTGCTTCCTGATATCTAGCCTGAATCTACTCTCCATCAACTTATGGCCGTTATTCCTCATTACTCCCGGTAGTGCTCTGGGGAACAGGGTCTCGCCCATAGCCTGCTGGTCCCCCTTGGCCAATTTGTAGATGGCCACCAGTTCCCCTCTCAGCCTTCTCTTGTGGAGGCTGACCAGGTTCAGGTCCTGTAGCCTCTACTCCTAGGGCCTGCCCTGCTGCCCCCTGATCATGTGAGTGGCCCTCCTCTGGACCCTCCTCAATGCTGTCCGCATCCCTCTTGAAGTGTGGCGCCCAGAACTGGACACAGTACTCCAACTGCGGCCTGACCAGTGCCGCATAGAGGGGGAGAACCACCTCCTTGGACCTGCTCGTGATGCATCTGTGGATGCATGACAAGGTACGGTTGGCCTTCCTGACCACGTCCCCACATTGGCGGCCCATGTTCATCTTGGAATCAATGATGACTCCAAGATCCTTTTCTGCCTCTGTGCTGATGAGAAGGGAGTTCCCCAGTCTGTAGGTATGGTGCTGGTTCTTCCTCCCCAGGTGCAATATCTTTCACTTGTCAGTACTGAAACTCATCCTATTCTTATCCGCCCACCCCTGTAACCTGTCGAGATCTAGTTGCAGCCTGTCCCTCTCCTCCAGCATGCCCACTTCTCCCCACCTCTTAGTGTCATCTGCGAATTTCAACAAGGTGCTTTTCACCTCCTCATCCAAGCTGCTGCTGAAGATGTTGAACAGTGCGGGCCCGAGGACTGAGCCCTGGGGGACCCCATTTTCCACATCCCTTCAGGTTGAAAATGACCCATCTGACAGGACCCCTGGCCAAGTTGGTCGGCCAGGGGTCCCGCAATGACCCCTGCTAATTCCTTCATCACTCTGGGGTGGAGATCATCAGGACCTGCTGATTTGAACACGTCCTGTCCCACCAAAAGATCCCTGACTAGGTCCTCACTGACCCTGGGCCTGGCAGTGCCTCCCCTGGGTGCATCGGGGATCCCAGTGGGGGGGATGACCCGGTCCCTGCTCAAAAAGATGGAGGCATAGAAATTGTTAAAGAGGTTAGCTTTGTCATCTGGTTTGACCACTAGATTTCCTGGTGTATCCTGCAGAGGTCCTACATTACCTGGTACCTTCTTTTTACCTCTTATGTATTTAAAAAAGGACTTCTTGTTGGCCAGCTTCTCCTTCCTGTCACGTGCCTCATCCCCTAGCTCAGCCAGTTTCTCTTACATACTCATTACTCATGGTCCAGTTTGGTTTTTTTGCATCATCTGGCCTTAGTCCTTCCCCACTGTGACTCATGCTGTAAGTTTCTCATCTCTCAGTGTTCCCCCCACCTTGATTCCTTGTCTTGGTCTCTTTGCTCAGGCAAGCCCACACTTCTCCCTATATCCAACTTCCTAGCATCCCTCTGCACCCTGTCTCCTTTGCACCCAGTCTCAGTCTTCTAGCAAAACAATTCCCCATTCCCAGTCTCTCACTTTTCCTCACGTAAGAAGTCTCTCCTCCCTTCAAATAGAATTACCATGTATGTAGTCTCATCTTTTACAAAACCAGCCTTCCCGAGTTCCCACGTGTTCGTTATCCATTACTTCAGAAGCATGTTACTGTTGCTCCCCTGGGGCCAGATACAGCACTACTCCTTGTTCTAGTACCCTGTGGTACTGGCCTGCATCTGCTCTTTTTTGGCTGGGGAATTCCAATTCAGTCCTGGGTCTGACCATATTCAGAGAGGATAAAGTCTTGGGGGAACATAGCTGGGAAGCTCCAGCGAGTCTCTAGTGAGCATGTACAAACACTAATACTCCAAAAGCTTAAAATATGATTGAATTTGGGGAACAGTAGGTCTCCACCAAATTCAAGCCCTGCTCCAACTAAAGCTTAACCAGTAATTATATTTATACTGTTTAACATTTAATGTTTTACTTCCCAGCTTGTGCTGCCTGCTGTTGGGGAAACAGCTCTGGCAGGGGCTGCCTGAGAGGTGGTGTGGATGTGAGCTCTACTCTGGGGGAGTACAGCCATGCAAAGTTGCACAGTGGAGCTGGCAGGGCTTAAATAGGAGTGAATGCAGTTCTGCTCCCTTCCCTGTCTGGGTGCAGCCAGCAGCTGGGCCAGTGCTGCACTCCTGCTCCGCTAAGAGCTTGCCCCAGTGCCACAGGTCCTAGCAGAGGGTGCCCAAGCCACAGGTGAATGCCTTGGGCATAATCCTGTGTGGCATGTCCATCAGCCGCATGGCACCAGGCTGGGAGAGCTGTTGTAGGTCCTTACTGAGTGGCAGCTGCCAGAGCCTGGAGGTAGGCAGGTAGGAGGGAAGCACTGCCCAGGACTCTGGGCGCCGGCGGGCTGGAGGCACCACCTGGGCATGTTGTGGTTGTCCCAGCAGGCAGGAGCCCTTGTGGGTGCTATGGTGGGAGAGAGCACCTGGCTCCATGCAGCCTACCACTGTGGCACCTGATGGCAGCCTCACCGCTGCACTCATTACTGTTTAAGCCCTGCCAGCTTTGGCACACAACTTTGCCCAGCTCTGCTCTTGCAGGTAACTGCTAGTTACCTCCCTGCCACAGCAGCTGCACGATCCCGCAGCCTGGAGCTGCACCACCTCCCAGGCAGGCTGTGCCAAAGCCACTCCCCCAACTGAGCTGGGAACCCCACCAGACCCCACTGTCCCACGCTGCTTGCCTGCTCCTGCACACTCACCACACGGTGCCTACTGCAGCCATGGGCTTCAGTCCTGGTTGGTGGCAGAACTCACCGCAATTCCACATATCACTTTCAGCCCTGGCACCCCACGCCACCCTGCCTCTCTGCTGCAGAACTGTTTAACCAATGTAATTAGAGAAGGCTAAGTGGGTAATTTTTAAAACAATATTTACATCCCTAGCTCCAACACGTGGGAGCACTAAAGCTTAGCACTGCAACATGTTACCCAGAGAGGTGGTGGAAGCTCCATCCTTGGAGGTTTTCAAAACTCAGGTAGACAAAGCTTTGCCTGGGATGACCTAGTTGGGGATGGTCCCGCTTTGAGCAGGACTAGATATCCTCCTGAAGTCCCTCCCAAACCTTATTTTCTATGATTCTCAAATAAAGATGTCAGAATTATTAGCGTGGCCCAAATAACGTATTTCCCCTCTGTTTTTCTCCAAAACCATAGAACTGTTTGGCTGAAATTTCACCGTAAAACTCATCATGAGGAAGGCATCCTATCATGGAAAATATTAACTCAAACAGTTGATGTTTGGCAAAGGTATAAGCAACTGAAAAGTCTTCTAATGAGAATTGTCAGGTACCTTTGATATCAGATGATGCTATCTGCCCTGTTTATAATTGTTATACAAATGTATGCATTTTAGAAGGAGCGAGGAGTGCCTTAAGTGGCTCCCTCATATTTAATTATCTTTTATTAGTGCAATCTCTTTCCTCACACATAGACAGGGAGTCTCTCCTCCCTCCAAACAGAATTATCATCTGTAGTCTCCTTTCTTTCAACCGGCATTCCAGAGTTCCTGCACTTGCTTGTTTTCCATTGTCTGACCCTTTGGAAGGACTTGATATTATTCCTTGCTACATTATTATTTATAATGTGGCAAGAGTGAAATGTGCAGATTCGCTAAATCTTCCTAAGCTCTACAGCCCAGTAGGGTAGTGGTCCAAGTGGCAATTGGCCTTTGTTTGGGGCAACCTGCTTCCTCCAATAGTGCTGTCTACTTCTATGGGATGGTGTGAAAGATGGAGCTATTTCTTGTTGGGCAGGATGGAGTGCAGTTGTCCTGAGTCCTTGCTGGAAGCACAGGGAGAAAAGCTTCATTAACTTTCCTTCTTGCCCTGCCACTCACTATTCATCCATCATAAAGACCGTGAAGTGACAAGAGCAAAGCTTTCAGGGCAATGTGTGGCATTGGAATAGAGGGAGTATAGGAAGACTTAGGGTTTATTGGTCTAGAACAGTGGTCCCCAAACTTTTTTGATCGCATACCCCTATCAGTAAAAAATTTTTGAGCATGCACCCCCAATATATGTATATTTATATAAATATAATTCGAAGTTCTAATATTTTCTTCCTGCACCCCAGTGGATCGTCTTGCGCACACCCTGGGGTGCACACACCCCACTTTGATCTAGAGGCACCAGCAATCAGAGTTGAAAACAGAAAAATATAAAGGAATTGTATTTTGCTCTCAGTTATACCCATGCAGTGTCAGCAGTAAACACCATCAGAATACATTGGGGAAGTGAAGACAATGCTGCTGGAGGCATTATACAAACAGATAATGAAGAGACAGTCTCTTTTCCAAAGATGGAAGTGGAATTGTTACATCTTGTCTTAATGAAACCCATGACGTGTTTCTCTTTCAAATATTATGATCTTTAATTGTCCTTTTATATTTTGTAACATTTTTTTCCCTTCAAAATAGCAGCCGTCCTGCACAGCACACATGGCTGTTTTACAATGCTTTATAGTTCCAGGTATCTACAAAATCACTGGAAGTTTTGTTTTCTCTGAGCAGTAGGTTTAACTAGAATCCTGTAGCTAGCAGAGGAGGGTTGAAATTTAGATTTTCAGAGCCTCTGTGGACAGGTGGGCAATTTATGCCTCCTACTGAAGAAGTGAAATCTTGATTTCATGAAACAGCAAGAAATAGAATAAGACCCTGATCTCATGTTCTGTTCAGCTAACCAAGACTACAAATCTATATTTCAACAATGCAACAATCACATGGCCTTTGCTGTTTTAATTGTGCAAAATCTTGTTTCTGTGGTTTTAGTGTAATACACTGTCCCTTCCATGATAGCTTATTCCAGACCGAGACTCTGGAGAGCTGGTGTGGTGATACAAGGCATAACAGGCAGTGTTTAATTAAGCTGGGAGCTAGAAGGAACTACACAATCTCATTATCCAACCAGCAGCCCTTCATAATCATTTCAACTAAGTCTATTCTCTAGCACAGCAGTCTACAAGGTTTAGCCCTGCAGAGCCAGATCAAGACAGCTCAGGTCGAAAGTGGGCGGATACTTCTGACCAAGTCACTGCTGCCACTTCTCCTAGCTGCCTGGCTGCACAGTGTGTGTGGGCAAAATTCTCCCTGGGCCACATGGCCAGGCAGCAAGGAGAAGTGGCAGTGGCAGAGGCAACAGTCAGGTTGGTAGCTCTGTGGTTTGGATCCAGTGGCTCTACAGTTTGAATCCAGACTATGGGCTGTATGTTGCCAACCCCTGCTCTAACAGAAAGAATACTGCATGCTAGACAGTGACTGAGCACTGCAGATTTAGTTGGTTACAAACATTGCTATTTTAACATCTGTATCATTTTTCTGGTTTGTTAACTTAAATATATTGCCAATCTATGTTCTGCCTAGCTATGTGATCCTAATTCTAATATTATAAAAGTCTTAGTCTGTTTGTCTGTAATGTTTTCTTTGCACTTTGATTGATTGTCTGAAACAACCAATCAGAGTGCTCCAACAGCATTTCGGACAGAAGGCAGCAGTGATCTTGCAGAGGAGTACTGCCACGACGGTGGGGATGGAGTGGCGGGGTGAGGTCCACCCCCTCTGGCCCTGTACCTGCAGGTGGTGGTGACAAAGCGGCCAGAGCAGTGGGGAGAGGCCAACACCATTGCCCTTGTTCCCCTCCCCTCGTACCTGCTGCACAGTCCCCACCATCCTGCTCTGCCTCAAAGGAGCATTATCAGAGGCCAGGAAAACAGACCTTACGACGACAGGCTAAGAGCCATGGGGCTCTTTAGCCTGGAAAAGCATAGGCTCAGGGGTGATCTGATGGCCACCTATAAATTTATCAGGGGTGACCACCAGTATCTGGGGGAACGTATGTTCACCAGAGCGCCCCAAGGGATGACGAGGTCAAATAGTCATAAACTACTGCAAGACTGTTTCAGGCTGGACATAAGGAAGAATTTCTTTCCTGTCCGAGCCCCCAAGGTCTGGAACAGTCTGCCATTGGAGGTGGTTCAAGCACCTACATTGAACACCTTCAAGAGTAAATTGGATGCTTATCTTGCTGGGATCCTTTGACCCCAGCTGAGTTCCTGCCCTTCGGGCGGGGGGCTGGACTCCATGATTTTCCGAGGTCCCTTCCAGCCCTAATGGCTATGAAATCTATGAGCAGGGCCACAGCAGGGGGGCCAGGCCAGCACCACTGGCATCATCCTCCCACTCTGGCCCCTCAGTCCCTGTTGTCGTGGTGGTGCCATCCACCAGCAGGGCTGGAGCAGGGGGGCAAGGCCAGGACCCTACTCGTTGGAGGCAGAGGGGAAAGGAGTGGGGGAGCCACAGTCCCAGCCTTGATGCAGCGGTGGGGGACAGACATGGGGCTCCATCCCTTCCTGTCCCCCCACCATGACGGTGGAGACTGAGGGGCAAGAGTGAGTGGGTGAGGTGCAGAGGAGAGTGAGGGGGAGGGGGCCATGGGGCCAGAGGAAGAGCAGCAGCAGCGCTGGGTCTTGGGTGGTGGTGCTCCATCCTCAATCCCCACCTCACTGCCATCATTCTTGACAGGCAATTGTCTAGTAGCTCTAGAATTGTCAGTAGATCAAAAATTGATGGTGCCCATTAATACCTTGCAGAGTAAAAATGTTCAGCAATATGCTGAACATTTCCCAAGGGAGTTTATAACTCTTTCTATATATATACTCTTTTTATATATGTTGATGCCCTGAATGAGTTGTCACCCAGATAGAAAAGAGAATAATGAGCAGAAGGAAGCAAGAGGGGGAGATAGGGAATTGAAAGGGAATCCTGCTTTTGCGGGGAGGGAGGAATAGGGTAAAGACAAGTGGCAAGTGGGAATAGGGGCAGATAGAGTTACTGGAATGGGAGGAAGCAAGAGACTCTGATAGAGGGGGAGGTAGAAACGGGCAGAGAGAGAGATGCAAGGGACAAATGTAAGATAGTCCTTGGTGAGGGCTAAACCCTGCTGTAGGTGAAATGGGGGCCTTAAAGAAAAGAAAGGTTGGGATGCATAGAACCCTAGTCATAGGGAAAGAATTGGAGAACTTTCACTGAGGCAGATGTAGATGGGGTCAGGAAGAACCCCTAGCGAGGGGGATCCTGGTGTACGGCACAGATGAACTGGCGTACACAGAACCCCACTGGGGACAGAATGTCGAGATGGGAATTTTGCAGGGGGGTTTTAATATAAATTTGTGTCTGAGGCCAAATTAGCCAAAACTAATTCCAAATCCAAGAGTCCAGAAACATAAGTGGCCCTACTACTGGCAAACATCCTCCACCCACACCTGGGGCTTCAGATGTTTCCAAAACCTTTGGCAGGCATCCTACTTGCAGGCCCAAGCCTGGAGGCTTGGCATTCAGATGCCCCCAAGTTTTGCTTGCCCTTACCCATAAGGCCCTCGGAGCAGGCAAGGGAGGAGACTCCCATTTCCATAAACTGGGCTTAAAGCCATTGCACCTTGGCAGGTACTTAACCACGCCAGAAAAGCAGTTCTCTTGCAAAGCAGTTCAGGAAAACTGCCTTCTTGGACACAGACACATGGTATTTCCCCTGCCAGGTTAAGAAGCCACTACACTTGATCTTAGCCTTCAAGAAGCTGAGAAGCAAGGTGGGAAGTCCCCGAAATGCAAGGGGAATGGGTCAACTGGAGGAATGCAAGCAACCCATAATGGGTGCAGTGAACTCACTGCCAGAAGCTGCTAAGTGTGTGTTTGTGTGAGTATGTGTGAGTGAGAGAGAGACTTACTTGTCTACTGTCATGCAGGCTATTTACATGGGCAGCTTTCATTCAAATGAATAACAAGTTTTCCTTTAAATTCCCTCAGTGCCAGTCAGAGAAGATCCCTCTTGATTTTTTCTGCCACCTGCTATTTTTTACATGCATATAAGCAATTCACCTGCACAGAGGGCCAAGAAAGGTGAATCATGTGCTGCCATCTTTTGGAGCTCTCTTGAAACAGCAGAGCATTGAACAGATGTCATTTGGATCTCATGTGTAACTAGAGTAAATTGCACTGGAATCTACCTTTTCCAGACACATATTCTGAGATTCCAGGAACAGGAGGAACTAGGTGGGAATCCTGAGTATCCTTCAACAGCCACCTTGTAAAACAAATAGGGCTAAAAGAAAAGATGATTTCTTCTTGATATATTTGTTGTTCTAGCTGTGCTCACTTCCCTTTCTCATAAGCAGAAAGAACTATTACTAATTTGTTCTATCAAGAACGTATTGTTCCTCTTCCTACCTCACCTTCTAATGTGATAGCTCTAGGGAAGCACTTTAACTTTTCAAGTGACAAAAGTGTGTACAAAGAAATAGGTTCCTTCTTGTTATTAAACATCTAGATGGATGGATGGATGAATGGATGGAGAGAGAGAGAGCAACAGAGAAAGAGTAATATTTTTGCAGTTCCCAGATACATGTCATGGTTATTCATTAGAAAGGGAAATACTGTCTTATATGATGCAAGAATGGAATGGCAAAGGGATGCCCACACTGAAAATCCTTTGTGTCTCAAGCTGCAATGATCATACAGTTCTCAAATCCCAAATACATTTATTTTGAAACCTAGGAAACCAAGACTGTATATTTTTTAAGCAGAGTTTGAGATTTCCTCAGAGGAGGTAGAGATTTTCTGGACTAGGTCAAGACACTAAAGGTAGCATTCCCAAATTAATTTAGGGAGAGACGTAACAAAGCAGCCAGGCACCCTAGGCAGTGGGTTGCATGTGGATAGTGGCTTCTTCTGGTTATCACTACCACCACAGCAATTGTGCAGCTGTGGCAGCAGCTGATATTTTTCCAATTACCTCCTCAAAGTCACTATCCAGGGTCACTGAACAACTCAGAGTTGCCACTGAGTTTAGGAACCTAATTTGGGACCGAGGTGGAATTTAAATGTCTAGAGCCGAGAAATTCAGAGAAGCCTTATCTTTAGGCATCCAGGACTCAACAGGCGCATAATTTTTTGGATGGAGACCTATTTGGGCACCAGAAGTTAAGCTTTGATGCTTGTCTCCTGCTAAGGTGGTTTGGGATTCATACAGCAGATGATCCTATGCCAGAATCAAATGGGGCAAAATTTGATGTGGCCAGACCATGCCAAGTTCCGACAACATTGACTTCAGCACCTACAACCATTTTTATTAAGGAGAACAGAGGACACTGTCAGTGGCTACAGCTTTTTTTTTTTCCACAATAGCCTAATGGTTGCAGTACTAGTCTAGGAAGTGGGAGGAGATTGGAGGCCTACTCCTAAATGTGTTCAAACCCACAGCTCTTATCTCCCAGAAGAGTGCTGAGACCAGGTCACTCATTGTGCCCTCTGAAACTGTTCTTAATTGCAAGAAAGAATGGACTATTCAAAGGATTTTAAAAAAAGGGGTGGGGGGAGGGTGAAAGGAGTGAAGGGCAGGGTCTTGCAAGGTAGAGCTTGCCGCTACAGTTTAGTGAGCTGGGTACTCTAGGAAGAAGGTATCCTGGGTTTTCCTCTCTGCTTACCAAAATGCTTGACCATTTTGCATTAAAGAGTCATTGGATATATATAGCATTATGATCAAGGAGTCATTGGACATATATAGCATTATGATCAAGGACCACCCCAGCTGTTATACAAGAAAAGAATGATTCAGTTGAACAGGAAAGGCAAACATGGGTGATCAAGTCTAGAAAGGAGTTCAAGCTATGAAACCTAGGTTTATTTGGGTGCTGAATTAAGGGCTGGAGGCAAGGTTGGGAAGGAAGTAATATTTCTCAGGCTAAGTACAGACAGTCAAAAACCCTGAGGTTGAATTGATTCAGTCTTTGCAGGTTAGTCTAAGCTGCCCAGATTAAATTGAAACAGAAGTGAATAGACATTTACCTTTGGTTCAGGAAATGCAGCCACATACCTACAGTGGTTCAGGCCAGAAGCCAGGGATCACTTGAGCATGGCTCCCTGCCTCTGTGTTCACTTCCTTTTCCTGCTGCCCCCAAGGGCTCTGGGATTTGCAGTTCATAATTGCAACAGCAGGACTCTGCAGGGTTGCTCCTCACTTTCTCTTCCTGCTTCCAGGTGCCTTTGGGATTTGTAGTCCACAGTTGCAGCCAGCAGTAAATTTGAAGGGGGAAGGGGTGTTTAACCTCCCTCCCTGGCCCCAGACTCCAGACCCCAGCTGGGATTTACCTGGGGTGGTAGACCCCCTCCCCGCATAGACTGGGGACCTTATCCCCCTGTAGACTGGGAAGCATCCCCACTTGGGCTTACCCTTCCCCCGACTTGTCAGCCAGCCCTCACTACTCCAGCTAGGGAGCAGAGGGTTGGGGCCAGCCCTGCTCTCTGGAGCAAAGCATGTTGGGATTCTGGGGGACTGTGATTTAACTTGAATCAGGAAGGGGTCTGGGACAGATGTTTCATAAACTGGTTTGACCCAAATCAGTTAAGTGTGATAAACTTGGTTGAATGTTGTATCTTAAACCAGTTTCAGCCATTTTGAAACTGGTTTATGTGCACTGAGCTTCTGTTCTGTTACAGGTTTAAACCAGCTTCTGATCACTTAAACTGGTTTATGTGTAACTTCTGTCCCTAGCCTCAGTCTTTGTTATTTCCTGCTGTTAGTGGTTCACTTCCTGCTGCTCAGTGGCCTGCTTGGAATCCCAGTCCTACACATTTAAATTATTGAGAGGTAGTTAAGCTGAAGTCAGGCAGAAGGTGGGGCAGGGTGGCACCCTAGACACAAACTGGTTCAGGGAGGCATGAGCTTTCCTAAGTGATGGCCTACTTCATCAGATGCTGTGAATGGTATGGTGTTTGTAGCATCTGATTAAATAGGCTGTTGTCTGTGAAAGCTCATCCGTCTCTGACCAGGTAGTCCCTAAGGTGAAAACACTCTCTTTAACAAAAAAGAAAAAAGAAAGCTGTAGAGGAGGGGTTGGCAACCTCTGGCCCATAAGCCAAATCTAGCCTGTGCCTGTGAATTTCCCTGGGGATAACTAACAGTGGCACATATTTGTCTTGCTGCCTGTTGTTCCCAGGAGAATGCCCCTGCACATGCACTCTAGCATGTGGCAAATTGCTGTAGGTGGGCTGGGCTGGCCCCAGCAACCTTACCTGGTGTCTTAGGAGCCTGCTGGGGCTGCAGCAGTGGCAATCCAGGTGCACAAAGCCTGGCCAGCAGCTGAAGCGTGGCTCTGGCTGACGAGGCTCTGGTTTTGGGGGGCGCACATTGCTGCCACATGTGTTGTACTGCTTTTTTTTTTCTGTCCTTTTTTAATATCCTGGGATTTTCCAGTTATCTAATTTTACTACTGTGCTGCAAATATGCAGTGCAATGAGTTAATTCATGTGCCCTGTGTGCATTTTGTTGCACCTCAAAGGCCTTAGAGCTACTGCAAAATGTGCGTTCCTGCTTGTGGTGACATGGCCTTTGACTCTGTCTTGTGGACAGGTGGCTTCTGCAGCATTCAGTGGCAGGGGGCACCTTCAGACACTCTCCCCATGCCTCTGAGGAGACAAGCAGTGGCACTGGTAGGGTCCTAGCACCTTCCTCTTTGGGTGGGTCACTCTGCCCCACAGCTGGAAAAGGTTGCATGCCCCTGCTGTAGAGGAATCTAGTAAATCCATTCTTCTAAAAACATAAATTACCACTGCCAGCTGTGATTATAGCATCTGTAGATAAGCAGAAGGAATGTGGTGGGTGGTATGGCCATCAGCAGGAAGGCAGTTCTCTTGTCACCTGGTATGTGTTCCAGAAAAATTCAGACATGCTTTGTCAGTGCTATGTGATCTAGCCAGAAAAGCCCAACCAAAGTGGTCATGCATTTTTCAACAATGACCTTATAAAACCCACAAGCTATGAAGCCAGGAACCACAGCAGCTTGGTTTCACAATCCAAACATACTACCTTACCAGCGTTATAAACCCAATGCCTTTTCTTTGGGTATTGTCTTTGCACATAGCTTTTTACCTGAAGAGTCATTTATGAAAAGGAACTGGTAATGGATCTGGTGCTTGCTAGATTGTTTAGGGTACCTGCCCTGCCTGGCCCAACATACACCAATGTACTTGTTGTTTTGTCATATTTAAGTAACTGGTTTTCACCCACTGCTTTTATTGAACTATTTTCTGTGTTAGAATCTCATCCAGCTCTACTATGTATCAGCAACTATATTCATTCTGTGTCACCAAAATGCAGTGTTTCTCAACCTTTTCAGACTCAAGGTGCCCTTCATTAGATTTAAGGCACTTCTTGGAACATGAGATATTCATTTTCATTCATTTTTTGACTATGAGAAAATTATAAAGTAATTTTTCTGGCGCAAAGAACTCAGGAAGACCACAACAGGTCAGAATGTTTTTAACATTAGGGGTTCCCACTTGAAATCTCTGGGTTTATTTTGTGATTCATGTTTGCACACATTGGCAACATGTAGGGGGTGCTCACGGGTGCACATGCACCCCCTGAGATTGGCCGTGCAGCCCCTGGAAGCACCAGCCATGCAAATGGTTTTGCCGTTTTTGCTGCTTGTGGTTCCGTGCTCGACAATTGTCCACTGTCCCCCCCACCCGGTTGGCGATCTGTGAGGGCTGTGAGGGACCTCCTCCCCATCAGCAATCCGGTGCCCTCCCCCCCCCC
>NW_017729034.1:93005221-93019633 GCF_001723915.1 Gavialis gangeticus
CTCCCCCCCCCCAACTTGGGAGGCATCAGTCGCCCATGTTTGCACACCTAACAGTGCTAACATTGTGTGGCACCACAGGGCACCTTTGAAAGGATGTCAAGGCATGACAGGGTGCTATATCATCCTGGTTGAGAATCACTGCCATAAAGTATGTGGTATTCAAAACTTGAGTGAAAAGCCAGCCAGGAAAGGATTTATGGCAGAAGCTCACAGCAGAAGAGCTGATAATACTGTTTCCCTTTTCCTGTGCAGTTCCTTGTTCAGTGTTAGACAAAAGTAACTCTTTCTGTGATCTTTTACCACTGTCACATGACAAAGCATTAGAAGATGACTCATTATGAACTAGCACACTAAATGTTGTATTTATACCTCTACAAGATAGGCAGTTCAATAAGCTCACAGAATGGGCTACATGGACAGAAAACTACACCAGATTCCAAACAGCAACCTGATTCAGCACAGACACTGGAAAAGTACCAGCCACGCTCTTGACACATACAACAGGGAGCATGGCTGAATATATTTGCAAATCATTTGCATTGTTGAACATATTTCCAAATCATACGCCTACCAAGCAGTGCTCAGAATAATTGCTTCTGTGATAGCCCACCCTCCTCCCTCCACCCCTTCCATGTAATTCAGCATTTACATGTGAAGCCCTATTAGGCCTCAGTAAACTAATAAATTCCACTGCAGGTTAGTACTTGTAAATACAAGTACTATCTTGTTGTGGAGTTTTTCAGTGCACAGCAATGCACGTGTAGGCTGGCTGACAAGGCTGGATGGGCATGAGGATGTCTCAGTGCAGGGCTGCCTGCTGGCTAGCCCCACAATGGAGCCCCCTCATGCCCCAGCCAGCCCCTCTGCACCACATTGTGTTGGGTCAGAACAGCCCTAGGTTGGCAGCCCATTGAATGAGCTTTAGTTAAAGCACCCCGCCACCATTTTTTAGTGCAAAGACACTGATACACAAGATGCTGGAGTTCTCTTTGTTATTCTCATTTAACCTAACAACAGAGAACAACATCAAAGTTTAATTCATCTGCGATTCCAGCATTTCATGTATCAGCATCCCCACGCTGAAAAATAGTGGTGGGGGTACTTTAAGTAAAGCTCATTTGACAGGCTTTAGTTAAAGCATACCCACTGCCATTTTTCAGCATGGGGAAACTGATATATGAGATGCTCTGGGTGCTTAAATTAGAGTGGCTCTCAGAGCCACTCTAATTAAAGTGCCACCCCCCCCCACTCCCAGAACACATGTATGAATGCCCTCAGCGAGAATGGAAGTTCATTAGTTAGTTGTTTGAGAGATGCCATTTGAGGTTGAGGGGTTTCTGTAAAGTAGGTCAGGTTTTTCCCAAAAGGCTACCTTGAGACCTTTTCCAGAAGGGGGTTGGAGTCGTTAATGATGCATCTTAGGTGTTCAAGCTAGAGCTGTAGGTGACAACCAGATGGATTCTGTTGTCCTTATCCCAGGTTTGGTATTGTAGCAGGATGAAGTGAGATCTGAGTCTGCCTTTGTTGATATGAGTGGCTACAGTCTGTGGATTTTCTTGTAATTGTAGGAGAACCTGCTCCAGATCCTTAAGGTATTCATTTCGGCTGGTGAGGTCAGAGTAGGTCTGGTTGTAACATAGAGTTTGGTTGTAGATGATGGATCTAGTGATATGCTTAGGATGAAAGCAGGTGGTGAGTAGGTAGCAGTGGTGTTCAGTAGGTTTCTGATACAATGTGGTAGTGATGTGGCCACTGCAAACCTTCACTACTGTGTCTAGGAAATGAATCTGCTGTGTGGAGTATTCCAGAGTTAGTTTGAGAGAGGGGTGGAAGTTTTTAAAAGTCTTGGTGACATTTCTCTAGAGGGTCCCACTCCAGTGTGCACATTATGAAAATGTCATCAATCTACCTGAGGTATACCAGGATGAGAAGACAGGTGTGGAGAAAACAGATTTTAAGGTCTGTCATAAGTATGTTGGCATACTGAGGAACTGTATATGTGCCAGTTTGTAGGTATAAGGAGTCCCCAAACCTGAAATAGCTGCATGGGAAGACAAAGCAGGAGAGCTTAATGGAAACAGAAGCAGTTCCTTTGTCAGGGATAATGTTCATTATGGCTTGTAATCTGTCCTTACGAGCAGGGATCTGGGTTTTTTGCTTCCCATGGAAAAATGGAGTAAACCATGGATTTTACCTTTTTACCAGAGGCAAATATGGATTTCTCATTTTACAAGAGAAACTTGAGGATTTTGCCATTTTGCAATGAGCTCCCTGCAGGCTGGCAGAGTTCCAGCCTGCAGGGAGCTGGGAGGGAGTAGGAGGAAGGCATGGACATGCCTGTGGCCCCAGACAGCCAGCAGACCAGCTCCAGCAGGTAAGTGGTGGAGAGAGGGAGCTGGGCAGGGTTGAGACTGCTGCCCAGCCGGGTGGGGCTTGGGGCTTGGGGCCTAGGGCTGCAATACACAGCTGCAGGGCCCCAGAAGGAAGGAGGACAGGGCCATGGATGGCTCATCTGGGGGAGGGGGAGGGCCGGCTCCCTGCTGCTGCATGGACTCCCAAGGGGCAGGAGGGACCTGAGCCCCCCCAGATCTGTACCCGAGGCAGGCACAGGCTCCTGCCCTGCTTCCCTCCCTTGGAGCCTCCAGAGCTTGGTGGGCATGACCTGGCCGCATGGGGATTTCCTTGCTGCTGCTCAGCCCCATGCCCCTGCTGGCCTGGTGACACGCCTCCAGTGCCTGCCGCTGCTTTGAGGGGTGCCAACCCACAGCACTGCCCTCACTGCAGCCCCGAGCACAGGAGGCACATTGCCAGGGCAGGGGGGGAGGAAGGGCGAGCAGCAGCGAGGATATCCCCGCATGGCTCTGCTACTGCCTGCTGTGCTGGGTCGCACCTGCTGGACTCTGGAGGCTCTGGGGGAGGGAAGCAGGGTGGCAGGGAACAGCGGCTAGCAGCTTCGCCATGTGGCTGTTCCTTGTTGCCCTGCTTCCCTCCCCTGAGGCCTCTAGAGCCCAGCAGGTGCAACCCAGTGCAGCAAGAAGCAGTGGAGCCACATGGGGATCTGCTTGCCCCCCCACCCTACCCCCCACTGCCCCGGTGACATGCCTCCTGCATGCGGGGCTGTAGTGAGGGCAGTGGTGCTGGGCTATGCCCCTCAAAGCAATGGTATGTGCAGGGGGGCATGTCGCTATGGCAGCCGCGGGGTGGAGGGAGCAGTGAGGAGATCACCACATGGCCCTGCTGTCCCTAGCCATACCAGGTCATGTCAGGTCATGCCCACCAGGCTCCAGAGGCCATGGAGGGCAGAAGCAGGGCAGGTGCTCTAGCCCGCAGCCTGTGCCTGCCCTGCGTACATATCTAGGGGGCATGGGATCCCCCTCGCCCCCAGGAGTGTGTGCAGTGGCAGGGAGCCAACCCGCCCAAGCCCACAGCAGGGGGGAGTGGGAGCAGGGGGCTGTAGACCCAGGTCCGTAGCACCGGCAGCTGGGGGCCCCCTCTGGCAGGGCTGGGGGAGCAGGAGCTGTGGGTGGGGGGTTGGGGGGCAGGGCTTTAATTTTAATCATGGATTTTGGGGGTTTTAGCAGATAAATTGCTATTTTTTGTCAGGCAAAACCAGGATCCCTGCTTATGAGGGATTTTGGTGTATGAAGACATGACATCCATGGTAGCTAATCTGGCATTTTCTGGAAGCTTGTAAGGGGATCTCAGTTTCTTTAAGAAACTATGGTCTTTCAAATAGCCGGCAGGTCCAATGGCATAAAGAAATAAGTTTGAGTCAACATAGCCAGAAAATACATCTGTAATGGTACCAATGCCAGAGACAATTGGGCATCTTGGGTTGCCAGGTTTGTAGATCTTAGGTGATAAGTAAAAGTGGCCAGGCCTAGGTTCCTAGGAGGTGGAAGCAGTAATCCTTTCCAGAAGTAGTTTCATTAAAGCTAGGAACAGACATTCAAACAGCCTGAGTTTCCCAGCCCAGAGAGCAGGCCGGGATGCTGGGGGTGTCTGGTTTATCTTAAACCAGCAAGGGGTCTGGGACAGACATTGCATAAACTAGTTTGAGCCAAATCAGTTAAGTCTGGTACTACATTCAACCAGGTTTATCTCAAACCGGTTTCAGCCATTTTTAAACTGGTTTATGTGCACTGAACATCTGTTCTGTTATAGGTTTAAACCAGTTTCTGATCACTTAAACCGGTTTATGTGTAATGTTTGTCCCTAGCCTAATACTTTATTTAGTTTACTAAAGAAATACCCATCCAGAATTTTGGGGGAGGAGGGGTGGCCAGTGGGAATGGAGTGCCACTACCCACTGCATCACACTGCCTCCCAGGAGCAAGGAAGGAAGCTTGCATGTGGTGGCCACTGCTGCCACCCACCAGCCTGCACTGCCACTGCTATGTGTCCGGCCACACACCACCCCTCCTCACTTCACGTCCAGCCCTGCACCAGCCTCCCCCAACTCCATGTCTGGCCCCGCGCCAACTTCCCCTTCACATCCAACCCCATACCGTCCCCTGCCCCACTCTGCATCCAGCCCTAAGCCACTCTCCCTGCCACATCTGGCCCCATGCCACCCCTCCCCCTGCTCCACGTCTGGCCCCGCCCCCCCCGGCTCCACATGGGGTGGTGGGTGGTGGTACTCTGTCCCCACCTGCCTTGCCCGTCATTCTTGATGCAGCACTGGCTGGAGCCACACTCTTCCGGGAGCCATATCCCCAAGAGCGTTATGGACAGACAGACAGACAAAGCCTTTTATATATATAGAATTCTGGTATTATGTTGTAAGATCCTCTGTCAGGACTTGCTAAAACCCCGTGTTGCCTCTTGGCTTTCTGTAGGTATGCTATTTTGCCCTCTGGAAAAGCTGTTCCAGACTGCAAGATGTATGTAGTGACTTTTTATTTTGCTCCATCTACCTTTTCTCAACGTGATTTTTTTAATTACTTTTCATTCATGAGAGAATATTCTATGTAGGACACAAAGCTGTTCACCAGAATGGGTCTACGCACATGACTGCAGTGACTGCAGCATACTGTTTAAATGGATTAATAGATTCATAGATGTTAGGGTCAGAAGGGATCTCAGTAGATCTTTGAGTCCTACCCCCTGCCCTGAGCAGGAAAGAGTGCTGGGGTCAGACGACCCCAGCCAGGTGCCTGTCTAGCCTCCTCTTAAAGATCCCCAAGGTAGGGGAGAGCACCACCTCCCTTGGAAGCCCATTCCAGATTTTTGCAACCCTTACCATAAAGAAGTTCTTTCTGATATCTAACCTAAATCTGCTCTCCGTCCATTTGTGGCAGTTGTTCCTAGTGACTCCAAGGGGTGCCCTGGTAAACAGAACATCCCCTATTCCTTGCTGCCTGCCCTTGATGAATTTGTAGGCAGCCACAAGATTCTTCTCAAACTTCTCTTGCAGAAGATAAAGAGATCCAGGGTCCTCAATCTCTCCTCATAGAGCTTTGCTCACAGGCCCCCAACCATATGAGTGGCCCTCTTCTGAACCCTCTCAATGTTGTCCACATCCACCTTGAAGTGTTGCACCCAAAACTGGACACAGTACTCCCAACTGCAGCCTGACCAGTGCCGCATAAAGGCGGGGTATTACCTCCTTGGATGTGTTTGTCATGTACCTGCTAATGCATGATAAAGTGCAGTGGGCTTTACTGATCGCTTTGTCATATTGATGACTAATGTTCATCTTGGAGTCAGCCGTGTAAGTGTGCTGGTGATTCCTTCTCTGTAGGTGCAGCACCTTGCATTTGTCCTTATTAAACTGCATTCTATTCTGTTCCGCCCACTTTTCCAACCTGTCCAGATCCACCTGGATTTGTTCCCTACCTTCTGGTGTGTTAACTTTACCTGATAATTTGGTATCATCAGCAAATTTGGACAGAGTGCTTTCTCCACCCTCATCCAAGTCACTGATGAAGACATTGAACTGCGCCAGACCAAGGACCGAGCCTTGTGGGACTCCACTGCCCACATCTTTCCAGGTCGATACCGACTCATCCACCACCACTCTCTGGGTGCGACCCCTAAGCCAATTTGCCACCCACCTAACCGTGTAGTCTTCTATGTCACAATTGCTTAGGTTATCTATGAGAATATAATGAGATACCATATTGAAGGCCTTCTTAAAATCTAAGTAGATGACATCCACCTTGATTCCTACATCTAAGCATTTTGTGACCTGGTCATAAAAAGAAACAAGGTTAGTCAGGCAGGATCTACCTGCTATGAATCCATGCTGGTTACCCTTTAGCATTGCTTTCCCCACTGGACTCTCACAAATGTGATCCTTAATAATTTTTTCAAGGATTTTCCCAAGGATAGAGGTGAGATTAACTGGTCTATAGTTACCCAGATCCTCCTTCCTTCTCTTCTTGAAAATAGGCACCACATTGTCCCTTTTCCAGTCCTCTGCGGCCTGAGCTGAGCACCAAGAGCGCTCAGACAGCCATGCCTTCAGCACCTTTGGATGAAGATCATTCAGGCCTGCTGACTTAAAGACATCCAGCCCCTCCAAGTGTCTCTTCACTAAGTCAGTGCTAACAGTTGGTGGGCTAGTTTCCCCTTTATGCCTGTCTATCATGCAGTTGGGAGCTTTGTCCTGATCTGAGTTCAGGAATACAGAGGCAAAAAACTTGTTGAAGATCTCCGCTTTTTCCCCCCTATCTGTCACTAATTACCCTAGTTTGTCTTGGCCTATGCTACTGCACTTTCTTTTTGCTCCCTATATACCTGAAGAAGGACTTGTTGCTGTCTTTAATTTTTGTCACCAGCCTAAGTTCCATTTCAGCTTTGGCCTTTCTGACTGCCTCCCTGCAAGTGCGGGCCAAGTGGGTATACGCTGCCTTGGTAGCTACTCACTGTTTCCACAGCCTATGTATTTCTTTTTTAGCTCCGAGGCTTTCCTGGACTTTCGTGTCCAGCCAAGAGGGTTTCCTGGCCCCTTTGCCACCTTTTCTGTGCAAAGGGATTGTCTCCTGCACCTGTAGGATTGCTTCCTTTAGGAACAACCACCCTTCCTGGACTCCTATCTCACCAGTTCTCCTGTTCTTCAGTGCCTTGCTAACTAGTCTCCTGAGCACACTAAAGTTAGCCTTTCTGAAGTCAAGCACTTCAGCCCTAGTGGTTATCTTTCCCACCCTATCTTGGATAGTGAATTCAATCAGGTAATGGTCACTGTCCCCTTGGTTACCTTGTGTCACTAGATCCCCCACCAAATCATCCCCCGTAGCCAGGGCCAAGCCCAGTAAGGCATTTCCTCTAGTGGGACCTAGAGCGAAGGTCCTGTATGCAGGTTAAGAACCTACGTGAACAGCTGCATGTAGCTAACTGCCCCTCCCAGCAGATATCCGGCTAGTTTAGGTCATCCATGACAACCATGTCCCTTGACCATATGGCCTCTGAGAGCTGTCTGGAGAATTAGATGACTTAGCTCTAAGCTATGTGTTTTGGCTGCCGGAAGCACTTTAGGCAGCATAGAGCTTTAGTTTAGGCAGCATAGAGCACAGCTCCCTGTAGCCGAAGCCAAACTGAGCTAGCTAGTTTCTATACAAGCTACAGTCACTACACCCTTAACCACATGTGTTTGTTTCTACTCACTGTCTGTAAAACTCCTAAGTAAACCTGGACTCTTGCTGGACATAAACACTAGACACAAACACTTAAAGTGATTGTATTCACAGGCATTTGTGTCTGTGATATTTTCCTTTTCTGAAGATAATCCTGGAAATGAATTTCCATTGGTACAAATAATAACAATGCTTCCCAGCTCTTCTATAGCACTCTTCATTGACAAATCTCAAAGCACTTTGTAAAGATCAGTGTCACCTTTTTTTACAGCTAGGGAAACTGAGGCAGGGAGAGATGAAGTGACTTGCCCCAAGGTCACTCAACAGGCCAATGGCAGAGCTGAGAACATAACCAAAATCCAGACTGACCCAGACCAGTGTTTTATCCATAGTCACACTATGGAAAATGAGTCAATGTTTTACAGTCTTCTTTAATCTCATAAGTGGGTATGGACACCTATTTGAAGAGTTTACACATGTCTAGTCCAAAAGTCTGTGCATAAAGGCCCTAATTATTGACTCCAAGATGAACATGGGCCGACAATGCGAGGTCATGGTTGGCAGGGCTAACCGGACCTTGTCGTGCATCCACAGGTGCATCTCGAGTAGAGCCAAGGAGGTGATCCTCCCCCTCTATGCGACGCTGGTCAGGCCACAGCTGGAGTATTGTGTCCAGTTCTGTGCGCCCCATTTCAAGAGGGATGTGGACAATATGGAGAGGGTCCAGAGGAGGGCCACCCGCATGATCCAGGGACAACAGGGCAGACTCTACAGTGAGAGACTGCGGGACCTGAACCTATTCAGCCTCCACAAGAGAAGGCTAAGGGGGGACCTGGTGACTGTCTATAGACTCACTAGGGGGGACCAGAGGGGTTTGGGGGAGACGCTGTTTCCCCTAGCGCCCGCTGGCATAACAAGGAGTAATGGGCACAAGCTGATGGAGAGGAGGTATAGATTGGACATCCGCAAAAACTACTTCACGGTTAGGGCGGCTAGGAGCTGGAACCAACTTCCAAGGGAAGTGGTGCTGGCCCCTACCCTGGGGGTCTTTAAGAAGAGGCTGGATGCCTACCTGGCTGGACTCGTTTGAGTCCCATTTCTCTTTTTGGGGTTTTTTGTTGTTCTCCCGCCCTGGCGGGGGGTCGGGCTAGAAGATCTACTAGGTCCCTTCCGACCCTTAATCTATGAATCTATGAATCTATGAATCTATGAATCCAAAGCCAGCTGAAGTCAGTGGGCATGGCTACATGAGATGGTTTACTGAACAGTAATGTAGTTTATTGTTCAGTAAGCATGTGCATCTACAGATGTACACACTTACTGTGCAGTAATATTGCTACTTGAAAATGCAAGTATCAGATTTACTCATATATAGTTACTGCGCTGTAATGCATGTGTAGATGCCAAATGGGAGCAAACTTGCTCCCAGTCAGCCCCACCACCAGGGGGCCAACCTCACTGCAGCCCCAGAGCCCCATGGATAGACTGGCTCTACACCTGCCTAAGCCTCATGCTCTTAAAAGCATTTTGAGTGCTGCGGCACAAAAGCAGGGAACCTAGGGTGCCTGCTGGTCTCTGCTGCCATAGTCTACCTGTGGCAGCCTGCGTGTACCCCAGTGCCACTTCCTGGCACACCAGTGCCATGCAGCTGCCAGGGCTGTGCCGTCCAGGGCTGCAGGGTTCTGCAGGCTCATGCTAGGCCAGCCAGTACCTGGGCCCAGCTGCACACAGCTCCTGACCACCAGGGCTAGCTCCAGCTGCCCAAAGCCAACCCCCAGCAGCCTGCCCAGGCCCTGCAGGTGCTGTGGGGCATTGCCTCACTGCACGGTTGCTAGTACCATGCCGTGTCCCTGCACTTGGCACTGCAGGCAAGTCCAGGCCCAGCAGCACAGGAACAGTTGTGTGGAGTCCCAGAGAGCCAGTTCAGGAGCCCCAGTGGCATCACTGCTGACACTGCACCCTGCCACCTGGGGCCCCAACTGGTCCACAGAGGAGACTTGTGACCTCATGGTGCTGTGGGGTGGGGCAAAGGTGCAGCAGCAGTTCACACAGAGCACGTGGCGCTCCAACGCACACATCAACAAGGAGCTGTCAGGATGAATGCGAGAGCATGGGTACAACCAGTCAGCATGGCAGTGCTGCATAAAGATCAAAGCTTTGCAGGCACAGTGGGTCATGATCATTGACCACAACTGTTGGTTGTGGAGTGCCCATAAGTCCATGCCCTTTATGTAGCAGCTGACTGAGATCCTTGTGCCCCAGGACCCAGGCTGCACCCATAGCCCTGCTCCAGCCTGGCATCTGCAGTGATGTGTCACTAGGGGAGGGCCCTTCTGGCTACTAGCTGCATGTCCTGCCAAGCTCCCCACCCCCAGCCTCTACCAGAAGCTCAGGGAGCTCAGGACAGTGCCTGTCCCGACAACTGCATAACCTCAGCCCCAGCCACAAGGCAAAACCAGCTATGCCACTGATGGCTGTCAGCAGCGCCAGCTCCTTCCCAGGGTGGGGCCTGCCCAGGCACCCACATGTTGCACCTTGCCACCTGATGTGTCCGCTGGGAGCCTCATGCCATTGTTGCTAGCCAGGACTGACCAGAGCCACCAGGCATGCCAACCCTGACCAAGTGGTAAGCCCTGCACTGGGGGGAGGGCCCTCTCTGGCCCCTGCCCCCACTCCCCACTTGGCCTGGCCATGTTTTGTTGTCCCCCATATCCACCCCCCTCCAGCATGCAGGAAGGTAGGAGACAGTGCAAAATTTTACTGAGCATCCTGTGCGCCCACATCTAGGTGGGCACAGCTAGGTGAGCATGGGTCTCTCACACATCGATACTAGTAGCGATGTCCTCCTTGACTGCAGGGGGAAGGAGTGTGTAGCACAGCCATGGGTAGCCCTCCAGACAGTGGTGGAGGTTGCAAGGAAGCCTGGGCTTGCCCCCTGCAGTTTCAAAGCTCAGGGTCCCATGCAAGGTGCTCAGGTGTGCCCATGGCACCATGGCCATCAGCAGCAGCAGTGTGTAGTGGGTTGGGCACACTTCAGGCCATGTAAACAGCTCCTTGTGCAGTGTCTGGGACATGCACAACAGGTGCACACTCAGGGCACAGAGTGGCTGCAGGAGAGGGGCTGACCATGGGACCCTCCCTACAGAGGTCCCCTTTGGGGAGGGTGGGAGTGCAGACAACTCTGCATTCTAGTCACGCAGGAGCCCTGTGCCCCCTGAGCCTGGGTGCTCTGGGCTTGTTGGCAGCACAGGAAGCAGGCTTGCGTACAGAAGGAGAAGGGCGGGGAGTGGGGTCTGGAGCCATGGCAGCAGGTGCTGCTAGGATCCAGGCCTGAACCGGCCTGGGAAGGGGCAGGGGAGGCAGACTGCCTGTCCCCAGTGGCCTGCTTGCTACCTGCCACCTGGGGAAAGAGCAGGAATGGGGGGTTCAGCCAGCAGCTGCCTGGGCTCAGACCTGCCTGGCTGACTTACCAGGATCTGTGGATATTTGTGCATGCATGACCCCTGATCTGAGGCCAGAAATCTCACAGGCCCCTGATACAGAGCATCTTATCTCAGAAATGTTGCAAACTCTCACAAATAGCTTCTTTCTCATGACTACAGGCCACTGCCCACCGCCAGGGCCCTGCTGGACCCTCCTCTTGGATCAGCTGGTGATGGCCACAGAGGACTGGCTGGGAGATGTGTGGACATGGTGAGCAGAAGATATCACCTTCCAGGACAGGTGGCAGATGGGGAGCATCACCAGAAAGACAGATGGTGGGCAGAGGACCTTGCCTGTGAGAACACATGGGGCCGGGTGGACTGGAAAGCCACAGTGTAGCTCCTAGCCCTAGAGCAGGACCATGTGAAGGCCCTGTGGGAACAGGGTGCACTTGTGGCCAGGGCAGTGGAGGCCAAGGAGGAGGACCACTGGGTGCTGGACACTGTCTTGGCCCTGGCAGTCACCTTCATGATGCCCACTGCCAGTCCCCGACCATAGTCTCACCTGCCCCCTGGCAGCTGGAAGCCACCCCGCAGCAGACTCCCCCTGTGGGCCTTAGCGGAGGTCCAGTGGGGGCCCTGGGTCCTCTGTCACCCATCCCCAGTGCCCAGGCCTAGGCTTGCCACTAACCCTAGCTCCACATGGATGCAGAGCCTTCAGTGAGACCAGGACCATGTGCAATCACAGCACCTCACCTGTAACTAGTCTGCATGGGGAAGATGGTTTTTTATTGGTGATGGGTGGGGTGGGTGGTGGAGGGGCTCTGTTGTTGGTGGGCTCTGTTGTTGGGAAGGGATAGGGAATGGGCTATCGTGTTGGGGAAGAAGAAGGGATGGGCTCTGGTACTGGGAAGGGAGAGGGAAAGGGGGGTCTGTTTGTTGTAAAGACAATAAAGTGGTTTCCTGAGAATTGTCCTTAGTGAGCATGGTACTGGGGGTGAGCGGTGGGGTGGGGTGAGGGTTCAGTGGGTGGCTGCCTACATGGACTACAGGGGGGTGTGGGAGGAGGTGGTCAGCCAGTCCCTCTTGCACCCAGTGCTCTGGCCCTCACTGGCAGGTGAGTGGCTTGCCTGGGGCCTCAGTGGCAGGGGCCTTTGGGGTCATTGGGGCCAGCACCATGACCAGCAGGAGCCTGGGGTTCTTGGCATTGCTTCCAAGGGCAGCAATGGCAAGAGCAGCCATGGCACAGGGAGGCAGAGGCTGCAGTGAGAGAGCCACCGTGTGCTGGCCTCAGCCTCTGCATGCTGCTCCTGGCCAGAAAAGTGGCTAGCCAGGGAGCAGGAAGAGGGGCTGCCTTTTAAAGACAGCTGGTGGCTGCTGGCAGGTGCAGCTGGAGCCTCGAGCTCTCCCGATGGTGATAGGGGCTCATTGCAGGGCCACAGGAAGTGGGAGCAGTTTGCTGCTAGGAACAGCAAATCTGCTCCCATATCTCTGCATGTGTAGACACCTGCCTACTCATGAGTAGTTTACATACAAGTAAACTAGTCCCAGATCAAATGCATGTGTAGATGCACCCAGTGAGACTATTTGCTGTGACTTCAATGGACTTTGGACCAAGTTATGACTACTGACTAATTAAGCATATTACTAGCATGACTGAATCCCCGTTTTAAGTGTATGCTGTTCATTCTGAATTGCATTTTATACAGCCAGCTATGTATTTTCTCAAACTAACATCCTTTCTGGAAAAAAACATATTTCCATTACTTGGTTTGGATTCATCATACCCTTTCAGCTAACCCCAAGAAATCTGTTGGCACTTAGTGAAGGGATCTGAAGATTGTTTACATTCCAATGGAATATGCTGGGAAAGTCCAGGACCCTCAGCATTTCCAACACAACAGATGTGAATATTATTGCTATAACTAGAGTGGAATGCATGAAGCTCTTTTCCAATTGCAAATGAAATATCTGACAGTTTGACTGACTAGGGTATCTTTCCTCCTTCAGCCTAGTAAAAGTGACATGTAGAGGTTGGCTTAGTGTGTCCAACTGTTTTTCTATGAAGAAAATAGCCTGTAGAGTGAAACATTAGGTTTGTTATTTCCATACCATGTACTAAGCATTATTATTAGTTTTCTCTCTACAACTGAGCTTCTTTAAAGTGAAATAAAGTGAAAGTCAAAGAAAATGTTTGATTATGCCTTAGCAATACTTTTATTAGCAGTGTTACCAAGGTAAAAACATTTTATTTATACAGCACTTTTCTGATACCAGAACCATATCTCAAAGATGATTTATAAGCCCTGGGCGAAATTCATCACAAACAGGTACAAATCTGCTAGATTACTTGCCTACTCTGGGGTGGCAGCCAGCCCTTTAGGCAAGTCTACATTGGGGACATGTTCTAACTAATTCTAAACCTGGTTCAATGAACCTATTAAGACCTAGTTTAAGGTGGCCACATCAAGGGACCAGAGTCAATCGATGCGTCTACATAAGATGCTACATTGCCATAGTGACAAGCTATGTCACTGTAGCTTGTTGCTATGGCAATGAATTTCAGCGGGCATGAATCATGACCCCTGACACTATTGTGCACTAGCAATGAGCTATGGTGCAGTAGCTTGTTGCTACTGTACAGTAACTGCTAAAAAATAGCCATGCAGCATTGGGACTGTGCAGTAACACCCATTACTGTGCGGTCCAGCGCATGTGTAGATGACCCCAAACTGGATCTCTACATTAGCTGCAACAATTCTAGGATCAAGGTTGCTGACTAGTTCCAGAACTAAATAGAAAATCACCCATTTGTAAATGTCACTTAAAGATTAAAAGGAGAAAAAGGATGAGGCAGCATTTAGAGAACAAAGTGAAGTCAAATGGATGGAGAACAATGGTGGGGAAGAGGAGGTCCTGCATGGATGAACAGAGGGATTTTTGTCCAACCTTGTTGAAAATGAAAGATTACAGTAACATGTCAAAATGCCTCTGTCAATGAAGGTCCTAAATATAGAGCAGCTGGCTCAAATTCACCCCGATCAAGATCACAAAGACAAAGAAACAACAATTCTGTAGGATGAGTCAGAATGCCATCAGCCCCCTAACTCAGAAGGGCAGGTCTCAGAACAAGTATCTAGAGATGATCAGAAAAATCCAGACCCTTTTAAAGAAAATGCAATGGCTTCCTCTTTATCAAAGCCTTTCCACCATAATAAAGGTTAGGGGTGTGCGAAGCAGGCAATATTTGATTCGGATTCAGATTCGGCCCAATTCAGGGGACAGTGATTTGATTCACAGATTGGGAACACTGTCTTGATTTGATTCAGCTGATTTGGAGAATCAGTGATTTGACCATAGACACAGCTTTATATGTCTAGTTCTGTGTGCCCCATTTCAGGAGGGATGTGGAC
>NW_017729034.1:93019644-93019939 GCF_001723915.1 Gavialis gangeticus
CCCTTCCGACCCTACTTCTATGATTCTATGATTCTATGTTTTTTCTATGTCCCTCAAGGTGCCAGGTGTGACTCATGAACGCTGAGAGGGTGGGGCGGATGGAGTGTCCCATGGGAGCACTGGGGAGTCCCCTGTGCACTGGACTGGAAGTACTTTTGGTCCACTTCGGGTCCACCACTGAGTGTGTGCGGGACCCCATGCTCCCGTGGGACGCTCCATCCACCCCACCATCTCAGTGTTCACGAGCCACAGATTTGATTCAGATTCAGAGATTCAGCTGCTGTATCAGGCCAAA
>NW_017729034.1:93024939-93034151 GCF_001723915.1 Gavialis gangeticus
CCCATGGGAGCACTGGGGAGTCCCCTGTGCACTGGACTGGAAGTACTTTTGGTCCACTTCGGGTCCACCACTGAGTGTGTGCGGGACCCCATGCTCCCGTGGGACGCTCCATCCACCCCACCATCTCAGTGTTCACGAGCCACAGATTTGATTCAGATTCAGAGATTCAGCTGCTGTATCAGGCCAAATCTCCTCTGAATCGAATCAGCGACCAAAGCTTCACACAGCCCTAATAAAGATGACTTTAGAACAGCGGTGCTCAACCTCTGGCCCACAGGCTGAATCCAGCCTGTGGGGCCATGTCATCCAGCCTATGAGGTTCCCCAGGGGTCTGAAAATTTGTCAATGCTGGTAGCATTAATTGCTGAAGTTTCAGTTGCAGAAATTACCAGTGCCACTGCTCCCCCATTGCCATATTTCTGAAACCCTGGGGAGCCCATTGGACAAGATGACATGCACTAGATTGTGCTGATGCACTGAGTTGCTCCACAACTGGATCTGGTGTGTGGGGTCAAACTGGAGCATGGGGTGGATATATAGCTGAATCTGGCACATGTGGCTGTACAGCTGAATCTGGCACGTGTAGCCAGATTGGCATGCCAGATCATACCCACAGACCAAACCTGCATGTTGACCACAAGCTGGATCCAGCCCACAAACTAACTCTGCCCATGGATCCAGCCCACAGATTGGCTCCATGGTATTCATCCAGCCCATGGGGCTGGAAGTTTGAGCAGGACCAACATTGACATCCCTGTGACTGCCCCCAAAATAAATAAAATTTCCCAAAAAATTCAAAACAGAAAAAAAAAGAAAACCCCTTGAGATAATTTAAACAACCCAATGAATAAAACTAGTTAACCACAATCACTGTAGCCAGGCAGAATTCCTATCTCCCACAAGGGGAGAAAGAACACAGGACCAGCCCAGATCATCAAGCCCAGGCCCTTGCAATCACAGGTGACCACATGTTTCTAAGGCATAGTACAGCCACAAGACATGTTTAACCCCACCCTCCCTTCTACAATATACCACAGACAAAGGGCAATGTGCTTCCAGTGCTTTGGCCACAGCAATGGCAGGGAATGTGTTGGTTAATATATACTTAGATGATTCTGTATAGAGTACCACATCCCTTGCTAACAAGAAAAGGGAAAAACCCAGTGGTCCTAACTAATCTGACCTGGGGGAAAAATCCTTTCCTGATTCAACTGGTTTGACCCAAACTGTGCAAGTCTGAGAAGAGACAGAACCTGTAGCACAGGGGTTCCCAACCTTTTTATGCTGTGGACTGGCAAACCATGGACCAGAAGTGACTGTGGACCGGCAAACTGCAGACCAGCAGTGATGGGCATACTGTAGGCTGGCAGCCAGCCCTTTTTTATATTCAGCATAAAAAAGGGTTGGCTCCCAGCCCGCAGTATGCCAGTCACATCCAGACTTCTGGTCCAGCAGCCAACCCTCTTGCAGACTGGCAGCCAACCCTTCATAGCGTGGTACCAGGCCATGACCTGGGGGTTGGGAACCCCTGCTGTAGCACTCTAGCAGACTTCAGTATTACCAGTCCCTTGTCGTACAGAATGCTTGTGATTGATATGAAGAGAAGTTGCAGCATAAAGCCCTAATACCAACAGATTTAGGCTCTGACCTATGAGGAAAGCTGGAGATGGGCAAGGGGCTTGACAAAATATAGTCCCTAGATATTAGTTGGTGCAGGCCTCTGTGAAGTGCTTTGAGCTGTATTGATGAAAAACAGCCACCATGAACTAGGCATGGTTATCATTGTTTTGGTTGCTGTGGTAGATGAGTGCTGTGAAAGACAGCTCAGGAGCAGTATTTGCTACATATTAAACATGTCCATCATGCATTGGCCTCCAAGTGCTAGTTGCTGAGGAGGACCTAGTCATGTCCTCTTTGACACACTGAACATTGTGAGTCAGTTATGAAGTCCAGCATAGCTGTCACGCGAGTATTGCTGAGTAATGGATTGTCACTGCAAAGTCTATACTAGCATGTGGTGTGGATATGTCATACATATGTGATAGCTGAACAGGCTCTTGTTGCTGGTTTCTCACAAGTAACAGCTGAGATTTACCTCTATATACTTAAAATACACAGTGGGAATTTTTCACCCAGTCATCTGGTCATGCATATTGGAGAAGACTGAGAAACCTCATACGAAAACAACTAGTTTACAGTTACGCCATGTGCCTGTCATAGAAGAAACTGCACTTAGTGTGCTTTGTTGGAACACTGTACAAAGGGAAATGAGACAAATGGAGACAAGGAAGTGCTGTGTTAGCAAATGCCAGCATCTAAGCAAAGCCTTTAATGTGAGAGCCTTAGCAACAGTTACATTCAGCATGAAGAACACACACAGTTTATGGAGAAGATGGTTTATGCTATATCAAAATGTGACCTTAGACACAATGCAGAAAAGGGAAGAGCAATTCTCTTTTTGGTTTACTTATCATTGGCTTTTTGGGAGGAATTGTACATCACCCCTCTGCTTTCTGACTCACAGGTAGAATAATACTTACTTGCTCATGTTTCTTCTACTTCCTTCCTAAACACGCATATTGGATATGCATGTTTTTAGATGAGCAGTAAAAACAGTCTTATCTACTTTGGTTAAAGATCTTATAAAATTTCTTGGCGGGTGGCAGAGCGTCCCGGCCAAATTCCAAGTGGCTACATTCTACCTGCCTAGATTCCTTTTGCAGTTATAGATGAATTGTTTTCCTTTTCTTTCCTAACTTTTGAGTAATATCATGGCAGCTAACTAAAGAACTCCTACATTCCAGTAGAGGGGTGACTGTACTTCAGTAATGGATGATATAATTCCTCTACCTGCTTGGGGTCTTTTTTCCACTTGAACTCTAATCCTGCTCCACTGAAGTCAATGGAAACTTTGCCACTTACTTCAGTCAGTGCAGGAGCAACTCCATGGGTAATCCCACTGCAGTAAATTTGGTGATTTAAGGCAATATGAAGGACTGAAACCACAATTTGATAAGCATTTGGAGCCATACAGATCTAACAATATTGCAGTAAGCTTTTATAAATATTATTATAACTCTGTACATTAAAGTGTCTCCTGACCCAGAACAGGATCTGGCCTGGCAAATTGCACAAAATGTTCTTAGCATAGTGTTTTCATATATAATCCTGCTATGAAGAAGAGCTGAGTATGTGCATGTGTTCCTGTTTGGAAGAGAGATTTTTTCCTAAGTGATCCAAAGCCTAGTGAAGTCACTGAGAAGTCTCCTACTGAATGCTTACTCATCTTCTGTGAATCTACAATGCATTCTTTGGAAGGAGAGGTGTTTTCCTCAATTGCCTCCTCTGAAGTAAAGCTAGGTCATTTGTTTCTTTGGATCTAGAGTAGTTCCCACAGTTTCTGCAGTGGGAAATAAAACAATCTGGACTTCCCTTTGATATTTTCTACTTTGTTTGCCTGTAAGTAGTGGAAGTTTGGTACTTCTCTTTTGTGCTGTTGCATACATAAAGTACAACGGCAAACCCCTGTTTCCATTACAATCAAGCACCAGGAGAGCAACAACAGAAATTTGAGGGTATTTTTCAGAGTTATTCTGATACAAAACAGCATAGGTCTCACAGATTTAACCCACTCAGAGCCATAGGATATATTCCACTGAAGGTGTTGAATCACAGAAGGGGATCATGAGTTGAAATAAACACCAATAGAAAGTTAAATAGAAAAAACATTCTGACCTTTGGGAAAAAAGAACAGTAATATGCGTACCTTCCTTTATAGTTTTTCCCAACCTGTAAAAAACCAATATGCTTAATAAACTATAAGCATGGAAAACCATAGAAAAAGCACTATCAGGAATTCGGAGCAGAGCAACAGAATAGCAGCGAAGGATAAAGAATTTGGATCGATTACAACAGGGGTTGTCAACCGGGGGGTACATGTACCCCTGGGGGTACTTGGGAAAGCCCTAGGGGGTACACGTGGGCAGGGGGTGGACACAGAGTGCAACCCCCTCCTCCCATCCCCCACTCTGCATCTGGCCGCTGGCGGTACACTTATTAAAAAGGTTGAAAACCTCTGTATTACAATGATGCAAAAAACAGTTCCTTATTTAAAATGCCATTAGATTTTTTATATCTATACAAACATTCACTTCTGTATCCATAAGCCACATAATAAACTTCAAGGTATTCAATGTATTTTACCCTGTAATGATGGTTGCTAATGGTTCCAGGAAATCTACAAATCCCATACCTGAGTTTAGGGTGTCAAGTATTTCATACATTCTCTATTTAGTCTTAGGAAACAGATTGAGATGCTTTATAACTTTTACCTCTCCTGATATAAAAATATTTTAAAGACACCTTAGTAAAAAAATGCCTTTTTTCTCCTTTTTTTTTAAAGGCAGTGTGTGTTTCTATTATTTATTTACTGATTGACTGACTGATTTACTCACTGATATCATCCAGCTTTATAAAACAGAGGAAGACATTGTCTCTGTTCCAGTATTGCCTCAAGAGCTGGTCAAACTTTTCCGAATTTTGAAATTTGAAATAGATGGAAAGAAATCAATAACATGTCCTCTGTTCTCCCTTTCCCTTTTAAAGGAAAAGAGAATTAATCAAATTGCAACTGCAAAAGAGAATTGCAAAAGTTCAAGTATAATATTTTAGCAGTTTTAATCTGTATTTCTTGCTCCATTTTTAGACCAGGTATAATATCCTTCTGTTTAACTGTGACCACAATACCAGTTATATACATAAACTTGCCATCATGAAAATATTCTGATGCCAGACAACACATGCTATACAGGTTTCCCTCGTTTTGTGCTGTACATGTGTTCCTGGAAATCAGCGCATAACTCAAATTCGCATAAAGGGAACGCACTTATACAATATTACAAATAGGGATACGTTCAAAGACCTCGACTGTATTGACCCCCAGACTTATTTGTGCCACTTTTACAAGACAGTTCTGGTATTCGCCAACAGCAGACAGTACACAAGCACTGGGTGGTGGTGAATGTTACCAGAATGGGGATGGCAACTATAGAAACATGTGTCGCAGACAATGAGTGAGGAGCACAGAGCCACATAAGAGATAATATTTTGGTGCACGTCACTCCTACAATGCATCGCACAAAGCAACTGACTGCAGGCTTCTACCACACTGATTGCATAAGAGTGAATTTACCTCGCATATAACAAAATTTTGGTATAAAAAAGGGCCATCGCATAAGAGTGAATTCACACATACAGAACCCGCATAAAGCAAGGGAAACCTGTATCTTAATCATGGTATTAGCAGGAGCAAGTAAGATTTAAGAGAGTTTTGAACAGTTCTTTTATCTCATAACAAACGTGTAGAGTCTGCTACCAGCAGCCGAGGGAGCAACACCACCCGGCTGCCCTGCTGCTCAAGGAACGTCTTGGAGGGAGTAACTTGGAGCATGGGGAGCAGCGCAGGTGATGGCGGTGAGGGCCCTGGAGCTGATACCTGGAGCTCGGGCCTGGCTGTGGCTGCTACTACTGCTGCGGGTGGTGGGGGTGGCTCTGGCTGCTGTTGGAGGTTTTGCTGTGGGTTAGCACTCCTGGGGGAGAGACGGGCACTGGGCACTGGCCTGCAGAGAAGAGCCAAGAACATCAGGACACACAGGGAGGAGCCTCCGACAGTGATGAGCTAGTGGGGAGAGTTAACAAACATGTATAAAAATCTTTGAGTTTAAACTTGATGTTTTCTAAATGCATATATAATTTTTGTATGCTTTTGAAAAATGTAGTTCTCTTTTAAATCTTATGTTGTTTTTCTGGCTGGCAGAGAGGAATTTGTCAGAAAGGCATATATTAATTTACTTATTTTGAAACATTATGCCCATGGTGCAGTAAGGTAAGATAAATAATTCCAGTACATATGCATCATTTCAGTACATGGAATTTATTAATAAGAAATTGTTCTTCACTTCTCATAACAAACATCTACATCAAAAAATCCCACCATAGGCTGCAAAATATAGGTGATGCATAATCCATCTTGTAGAAGTACTGCAATACATGCATGGCTTGAATCATTACCTATTTATTTGTTCTGTATTTAGTCTGTATAAAATACAGGGCAGAAAGATCAAACCTATTAATAGATACAAGTTTCAACCAACATGCTTAATAACATCACTGACTAGAACTGTTTATTCTATTTAACCTCAGTATTCTAGCAACTCATAAGAAAATAATCACACTAGTGAAAAGAACTATGTATATAGGACCAGAAGGGTACAGTATATATTTCAATAGGTGCATCTACAAAACCACGCATGAAACCACTGTAATCACAACTCTAATCATACCTTTCCTCCATCCATGTAGGAAGAGCTGTGGTCCAAGCCCTCATAACATGTTTCAGATGGTTAATGATACCCACATCTCATCTTTCCAGCCCTGTTAAATGTTGGAATTATCTTCATTGTCTCTTTCTTTCTAACTATGCCACTGTTTTTAAATATTCCCTGGCTCCCACTTTCCCACTGCATCAAATTCAAGTTTGGAAATCACAGTTAGGACAAAGAGGTAGTATTTGCAGCTGAGTTCAGTTTAGGCTAGGACACAGGGGTTGGGCTTGAGACTGAATCAGAGATAGGTCTGAATTGAGAGCTGCATTCTTAAAAACAGTTCTTCCATGATTTTAGTCCAAATTTATAGAATTCTCACACTGTCAGAAATTCTCATTTAAATTTTTTATGTTGAAATGCCTCCTCTTAGGAGTTCTTGGCTACATCTGAACTATAACCTGAAGGACTGGCCTTCTGGATATGACGTGGAATAAAAATCAGCTAGGGATAGGATGCTACTCTTTTTTTTCTCTAACATTCAAAGGTATTTGGATTCAAGACAATGGCTTTTAGTCCATCTATAGATAAAAGACCTAAGTCATGATTACTGCAACTTCAAGTCAGTGTAATTCCATCAGGATCAGAACATGGATACAGCCACCTTGTGCCACAGGTGTAGTACAGCTTACAACAGGCCAAAGTTACCTAGGCAGCGAAGGGTAGGTCTACTCAAGATGCTTTACTGCACATTAGACTAATCTACTGTTCAGTAAAGCATCACTGTCTAACATGCACAACAAACATCCTTTGGAGTTTGGGACTAAGCTCATGTTACCCCTGTCAGCCCCTGTGCCTCCTGCCAGCCCTGGAGTTTCCCCTAGCTGCTACAGGGGGCCAGAGCAGGGCAGGTGCATCCGTAGACTGGGATGCTCCTGTGGGGTTTAATTTGCTTTTGATGGAAGGTGTACATGTAGATGTGCACTGGGGAATGCTTTAATGAGCCTAAATTTTCTGCACAGAAAATCCAGGCACATGAATTGAACATGTAGATGTGCTCAAACAATGCAATGCCATTTTGCTCAGTTACAACTCCTTACATCAACTTAAATTTGATTGCTACTGTGCTGAACAAACTTCTAGCTGATTCTCTACCAAGATGCATCCTTTGAATTTCCTACATACTTATGAGAATATGCACTTTCCATGAAGAGGGTGATCCAAGGAATTACAGTGAAAATTTCCCTGGAAAGGTGGAGATGAATTTGAAGGACTTGTGGGGCACATGATAATTACCAGCTTTCTGCTCTCCCCCTTGAACAGTCCGGAGAATGTTTGGTGAAACTGCTCTCACACTTTCATTTTCAGTTTATAACTCTTGATTACAGTCATCAGGGAAGAGCAAGTCTCCCTTGTTCCTCACCTCCAAAGGAAAAAACATTTGATTCATTGCTGAACAGGGTGATGTTTTGTTTGTTTAAACTTAAACTATGTGCTTTCCATGTTGACATGCTGTGCTAGCTTGGAAATCTTCCTTAAAAGAAGCCAAGACGTTCATTACTTTGGAAGCCTAGAATTACCCAGCTTTCCCAATAGCTGCATCCAGGGGATTTCAAACAGTACTAATTGGGACAATTCAGAGAATCATTAAAACCTTTGTTTTCCAAGTTGTTTGTTCCTTTGAATGCCTGTTGCTGAGGATGACGTATGATCATTTGATACTTTTTCCTTGATGTTATCCACCGAAAGGAAAATTCTTTCTGTTTTACCTGACATTCTAAGAAAGGAAAAAGATGCTTGTTGTATAACAGTGGTAAAGTTCTCTATATTCTCTCTAGAGGAAGCTGCATACCAGTGGTAGGTGGTGTAATGTCCTCTCTCTCCCTGTGTGCATGTGGACATTGTACTCAGGAGGTCTTGCAACAGTAGACAGCCCAGAAAGAATCTAATTTCACCAACTCCACACATGTGACTACGATTCAGTTCTCCTTGCTCATGCTAAGGTGGTGGCATGCACATTGCATAGGTATAAATAACTATACTAACTGGAAAGTAGAAGAGATTCACACCTTCCTTTTGGCAATCCTGGGCTATCTGGCCAATCTATTGCTTCTCTCACCTGTGGCAGAGCCACTGTTCCTAAAATAGATTATGTTTAGTAATACTAAAATCCACTTTGCTAATGAAATCCAAAAGTTTTTGTTAGTAAAAAAGTTTATACAGTTCATAACCAAAAAGAAAATAAAATCTATTTGCAGAGGAAATATTGTTCCAGATCATTATGGATTATAAAATCATTTATATATATAAAAGGCTTATATATGTCTGTGTGTCTGTCTGTAACACTCTTCGGGGGTGTGGTGCTCGGCAGGGTGGGGCTCCAGCCAGTGCTGAGTCAAGAATACGTGTCAAGAATGATGGGCGGGGCAGGTGGGGATGGAGTGCCACTACCAACCTTCTCATGCCACCACCACCTCTTGGGGGGTGGGGGGTAGTGTGGGGCTGGATGCGGAACGTGGGGGTGGGGAGGTTGGCATGGGACTGGACACCGAGCAGCGGGTAGTATTGGGCAGTGGGTGGCGGCTGCCACCAGGTGCAAGGTAGCGCACCCCACCCATTCTTGACGGGCATTTCACCAAGAATGATGGCCAGGGTGGGTGGGGACAGAGTGCTGCCACCGACCACCCCATGGCACTGCTGCTTCTTGTGGCACGGGGCTGGACGTGGAGTGTGGGGGGGTGCAGGGCCAGACACGGGTGGGGGTGTGTGGTACATGCCAAACACAGACTGGTGGCACCACAGGGCAGTGGGTGGTGGCTGCCATGTGCAAGCTTCCCCCATCCCCAATCCTGGGAGGTGGTGGAAGCATGGAGTGGTGGGTGGTGGTGCTCC
>NW_017729034.1:93039151-93051416 GCF_001723915.1 Gavialis gangeticus
CAGGGCAGTGGGTGGTGGCTGCCATGTGCAAGCTTCCCCCATCCCCAATCCTGGGAGGTGGTGGAAGCATGGAGTGGTGGGTGGGGGTGCTCCATCCCCACCCCCGTCATTCTTGATGGGCAATTTGCTACTTGAATCATAGAAAAGTAAGGCTGGAAGGGACATCAGGAGGTCATTTAGTCCAACCCCCTACTCAAAGCAGAATCATCCTCAAATATGCTTTTGTCTAGTCTACTCTTATAAACTTTCAAGGATGGTGATTCCCCAACATCTCTGAGTAGCCTCTTTCAATGCTTGATCTCCCTCAAAGTGAAAAAGTTCTTTCTAATTTCTAACCTAAATTTCCAGCCTGCAGTTATTTGAGGCCATTCCTCCTTTTCCTGACATCTGCGGCCCCTGATAATAGTCTATTGCCATCCTCTGTATAACCAGAAGACTCTTTGGAGACTGTTATCACATCCCCACCCCAGTCTTCTCTTTTCCAAAAAAAGTAATCCCAGCTCTTTCAGCCTTTCCTCATAAGTCATGTTTCCCAGATATTGAATCGTTTCTGTTGCTCTCCACCAGACTCTTTCTAACTGGTCCATGTTTTTCTTGAAGTACAGTATCCAAAAAAGGGGAAAGCAGAAATAAAAGGTTGATCATACAAAAGTTTAAAAATGAGAGAGTATCTGAAGGATAGTTAAATGGAGCTTAAAACTCTGGTTTAAAGGCTTCAAATGGTATGTGTGCAAGCAAAGATATTAATTCAGTTATCTGGTACATTTTGATAAGTCAAAAACTGCCAGAATTGTCATCTTTTCCTTGCCAAATCATACGTCAGATATAAATACAGATGACTGGCCATTTTTAATTGCGAAACTGAAGCAAGATGTGCTTGATAGAAAGCTAATCGTATGCTAACAAATGCCCTAGAATGCAATCGAAACAAACCATGTAGGCAACTGAAGCAAACCGCACTTGCTAAGAAAATCCATTCCTTGGGCACAAGCAAAAGACCTCCATTATTTGGATGCTTACAAATAAGGTTAAGAAAAAGAATTTGCAAGGATGTAACGGACTAAATGCCTGTGTGTCAGGCAAGACAGACTAAAACATATGATTAAGTTCCCCTTTTTGACTTATTAGGATATTGTATTGGTTTTATAACAGGTGTTTAGTCATGTTGACTGGCTAAAGTATTCATTACATAGTAACAATTCGATGTTTAATTTTGATTCTCAGGAAACTTCACGAATGAACCCTGGTATCGTGGAACATACCCATTATTTGCAGATGCTCATCAAAAGGTTTTAAATACTTCTGTTGTTTATTCTTTCTTAACTTCACAAGTAAATTAATGCATAGGTACTTATTTTTGTCACATACTATAGTTTCAGCTCCCTCACTGTATGCCAAACTTTTTAAATGAAACCGCTCCTCCCAAAAAAACTGAGAGAGAGAATGGTGAATTGCCAGTATGAATCTTTGGAGAAATACATTTTGAATAATTTGCTAAGTTTTTGAGGTTTGGGATCACTTTCATGATTGCCTAGGGTTGTCCAAATACATTTCAGAAATCTTTTTGTACCTTGTGAATTAAATTAATTTGTCATATTGATTTGTGAACTGGGGATTTTTCTAATCAAACCACTCCAGTGGCTATAATACTCAAATTAGGTAAGAAAAAAAAAAAGGTTTGTTCCAAATACCTCATTTTTATATTGCTGTCATAGACTGGCAGAAGTGAAAAATGAGGCATAGCTAAATCTGGTTAGGAATTTTTAAAATGAAACTTTACTTTTGTAGGGAAAATGTCGGTTTATCAGAACCAAACTTAATGGGAAATAGATTTGATGACTTGTCCTACTTAGAAAAGGTTTTGAAATTTACAAAAAGATAAATTCTGACATTAAATTAAAATAATGGCAATTTAAAAAAAATTAAAACTAATCAGAGTAAAAAATACGGACAGAAGAAAACTCTTCAAGATGATCAAAAGAAATATTTACCAGCGCTGTACTAGTGCTATTATTGTTATTAGAATCATAGAATCTTAGAAAATGAGGGTTGGCAGGGGCCTAGGGAGGTCACATCTAATCCAACCCCTGCTCAAAGCAGGACCATGCCCAACTATAGCATCCCAGATAAGGCTTTATCTATCCAGGTCTTTAAAACCTCTAAGGATGGAACTACCCTCCTTGTGAGAAAGTTCATCCTAATATCCAACCTAAACCTCCCCTGCTGACGGTTGCTCCTTGTTCTGTCATCTGCCACCGCTGAAAACAGTTTAGCTCAGGGGTGGGCAAACGATTCTATCCAGCCTGCAGCTGCTCCTCTGAAGGAGAACTGTTTCTAGCCCACAGCTGCCCTGGCTTTCAGGGCCTCTCAGCCTTCCCTCATCCCCAAACTATACCTAGATAGAACAGCAGAAGCCTCCCTGGCCTGGCCCACCCCTGTCCCATAGCCCCAGTGTACCCTCCAAGGCAGGGGGTGCTGAGCTCCTGGCCTGGCTTCTGCTAATTATGCACCAAATAAATGCCCGCCTCTGGTCTAGCTCCATACTTTTCGTAAGCACCCTTCAGGTAGTTGACAGCTGCTATTAAATCCCACCTCAGTCTTCTCTTCTCCAAACTAAATACACCCAGTTCCCTCAGCCTTTCCTCAGAAGTCATGTGCCCCAGTCCCCTGACCATTTTTACTGCCCTCCACTGGACTGTCTCCAATTTGTCCATATCCTTCGTAGTGGGGGGTCCCAAAACTGGACACAGTATTCCAGATGTGGCCTCACCAGTGCAGAATAGAGAGGAATAATCACTACCTTTGATCTGCTGTCAATGCTCTTACTAATGCAGCCCAGTATGCCATTACCGTTCTTCACGACAAGGATGCACTGGTTGCTCATATTCATCTTATTGTCCACTGTAACCCTCAGGTCCTTTTCTGCAGAGCTGCTGTTTAGTCAGTCAATCCCCAGCCTGTACTGGAGCATGGGATTGTTCTGTTCTAAGTGCAGGACTTGTGCTTGTCCTTCTTGAACCTCATGGGCATGTCTACACATGCATTTACTGCGCATTAAATTTAATGTGTAGTAACTTGCTGCACAGTAAGTGGGTTTCTACTGGTCTCTACATGTGCAAGAGTTATAGCACATTAACACGGTGTGTGGACTGACGTAGGACTAAAGTTAATCCCAAGTCAGTCCATACACACACTATTACTGCACCGTAACTAATTGGGCATAAATTTGATACCTGTTGATGCAGGAATCATATTTACGCCCAAGCTGGCATAAGTCACCATATTTACTGTACAGTATGGGCATTCAAGTGTAGACACCACCCGTATTGCACAGTAATTTTTGTTTACTGCGCAGTAATTTTGGTTACTGCACAGTAAATGTGCACATAGATTTCTTGGTCCAATCCTTCAATTTGTCGAGGTCTCTCTGAATCCTAGCTGTACCCTCCAGTGTACCTACTACTCCCCCCAGCTGCTTTTTATTGTTGTTGTGATTTTTTTGTGACAGTTTCACAACTTAGACTTTTTATTTTTATTCAGGTATGGAAAAGTGTCTTTAACATATCAAAAATGTTCATGAGATAGGAAATCTATTTCCTATTCTGGAAGTACATAATTACCTATTAGGGATGTGCAAAGCAGGCCCTATTCGATTCGCATTCAGATTGGGCCCGAATCAAGGATAGTGATTCGATTTGTTGATTCAGATCACTGTCCCTGATTTGGCTGAATCAGAATCTGAAGATTCAATGCTGATTTGGAGAATCAGTGATTTGGACATAGACACAGCTTTAAAAGCTTTTTCTACATACCTTGAGGTACCAGCGTGGCCCATGATCACTGGGGTGCACTTCTGGGTCTGCTCCTGAGTGTGCTGGGGACCCCCTGCACTTCTGTGGGACACTCTATGTGCCCCAGCATCACAGCAATCATGAGCTTCTGCTACCTAGAAGTATATAGAAAAAACTTTTAAAGCTGTGTCTATGTCTGAATCTCTGCAATCATGAGAAAATTCACTGGCTTAAAGGGAGACACATCCCCCTTCTGGCCAGGGTACCAGGCACCCTGGAAGGCCACAGCCCCCCCCCCCAGGATCCTAGGCACCCTGGAGAGCCATAGCCCCCCCTGCCCAGGGTCTCAGCTCCCGCCTGGAGGGCCACAGCCTCTATGACCAGGGTCCCAGGCATCCTGGAGGACCACAGCCCCACCCCGCCCAGGATCCTATGCATTCTAGAAGACCACAGCCTCCCTGCCCAGGGACCCAGCTCCCCCCTGGAGGGCAACAGCCCTCCTGCCCAGGGTCCCAGGCACCCTGGAGGGCCACAGCCCCCCAGCCCAAGATCCCAGGCACCATGGAGGTCCACAACTCCAACCACATCCAGGGTCCCAGGCATCCTGGAGGGCCACAGCCCCCCTGGCCAGGGTCCCAGACACTCTAGAAGACCACAGCCTCCCTGCCTAGTGTTCCAGGAGGGCAACAGCCCCACTGCCCAGGGTTCCAGGCACCCTGGAGGGACACAGCACCACCCCACCTAGGATCCCAGGCACTCTAGAAGGCAAAAGCCTCCCTGCCCAGGGTCCCAGCTCCTTCCTGGAGGGCCATACCCCCCCACCCAGGGTCCCAGGCACACTGGAGGGACACAGCCCCCTCTCACCCAGGGCCCCAGAATCCCTGGAGGGCCACAGCCCCCCTGCCCAGGGACCCAGGAATGCTAGAGGGCCACAGCCCCCCTGTCCAGGGTCCCAGGCACCGTGGAGGGCCACAGCCCCCCTGCCCAGGGTCCCAGGCACCCTGGAGGTCCACAGCCCCCACCGTACCCAGACTGCCAGGCACCCTGGAGGGCCAGAGCCCCACTCTACCCTGGATCCCAGGCACTCTAGAAGGCCACAGCCTCCCTGCCCAGGGTCCCAGGCACCCTGGAGGGGCACAACCCCCCTGCCCAGGGTCCCAGGTCCCCCCCTGGAGGGCAACAGGCCCCCTGTCCAGGGTCCCAGGCACCCTGGAGGGCCACAGCCCCCTTGGCCAGGGTTCCAAGAACCCCAGAGGGCCACTGCCCCCCTGCCCAGGGTCCCAGCTCCCCCCTGGAGGGCTAGAGCCCCCCTGTCGAGGGTCCCAAGTGCCCTGGAGACCCACAGACCCCCCCCCCGGGGTTCCAGGCACCCTAGAGGTCCACAGCCCCCACCCTGTCCCAGGGGCCCAGGCACCCTGGGGAGCCACAGCCCCCCTGCCCAGGGTCCTAGGCATGCTGGAGGCTCACAGTCCCTCCCTGCCCAGGGTCCCAGGCACCCTGGAGGGCCACAGACCCCCTGCCCAGGGTCCCTAACTTACCTTTAGCAGCAGCAGCAGGAGAGGGGCACTCTGAGCCATGGAGGCAGTACCCGATGTGGTATGTGGGGACTGTGCACCAGGCCCAGCTAGGTCCTGCCGGCCCTGGGGCCTCTCTGTGGCATGCGGGGACCACGTTTTGGATCCAGCCAGGTCCTTCTGGCCCTGGGGATCATCTGCCGCCCAGGTGGACCAGGCTCTTGGTGGCAGGACACAGCACGGCACATGGGGACCATGTGCCCGTCCCAGCTGTGTCCTGGGGCCTCTCTGCTGCCCGGCCCGGCCCAGCCCGGCCAGGCAGGAGAGGGGCCCCAAGAGTGGCAGGATCCAGCTGGGCAGTGATCGAGAGTGGCTATCCAGGGGTCTAATTTTCTCCCTACGCTGAAAACCTGCACATGCCTCTTTCCCCACACATGCCTTGTTCCCATACATGCCTCTTGCCCCATCTCAAAGGGGTTTGAGACGGGGCAAAAGGCACATGCACGCTCTTTTGGACATTCCCTGTGATGGTTAAAGGAATGGAGACCTTTTCCTCTGAAAGAAGATTAAAGGCATTTGGCTTATTTACCTTAACAAAACGGAGATTAAGAGGGGATATTATCACTCTTTACATTTGGTACATTTGTGGGATGGATATTAGGGACGAAAATAGTTTTTCAGGCTGAAAAATGCTACCAGCAAAGATTAAATAGCAAGATCATATCCTAAAAGAGGAACATTTATCTAAGTTCTCACTAGCCCGCATGAGAACCAAACCTCCCTAATTTTGCAAAACAAGCACCCAACTAGAAAGACTTGCAAAAACAAGACATGACTTCCTTAGCTTTGCTTAAAATAATCGTTAGCAAGTGAAATCAAACAATGTCTAGAAACCAGATCATATGATCATAGGAAGTAGGGCTGGAAGGTACCCTATGCAGTCATATAGTCCAGCCCCTTGCTCAAGGCAGGTTCATTCCTAACTAAACCATCCCAATCTAGTGTCTGTTTAACCTGCTCTTGAAAACTTCCAAAGGTGGAGACTTCAAAATTTCCCCTGATAGCCTGTTCCAATGCTTGACCCCCCTCATAGTCTAGAAGTTCTTAATCTCCACTCCCTTGCTGAAACTTGAGCCCATTTCTCCTAATCCTGTCTGCTAATCATGGAGAAAAGTCCATCTTCACACTCTCTGTAATCACCCTTCAAGTATTTGAAGACTGTTATCAAATCCCCCCTCAATCTTCTCTTCTGCAAACTAAATTAACCTTAGTTCTTTTCACCTGTCCTCACAAGTCTTGCCTCTCAGGCCACTAACCATTTTTGTTGCTCTGCTCAAAAATGTTTTGTTGCTCTTTCCAAACTAGCACATCCTTCTTGAAGTGTGGGGCCCAAAACTGAATGCAGAACTCCAGGTGAGGCCTCACCAGTGCTGCCCAGAGTGGAAGAATTACTTCCCTTGATTTGCAAGTGACACTCCTGTTGATACAATCCAGTATGCTGTTGGCTGTTTTTGCAACAAAAGCGCACTATTGGCTCACATTCAGTTTATGGTCAATTGTAACCCCCAGGTCCTTTTCTGCAGTATTGCAGCCTAGCTGTCATTCTCCATTCTATATTTATATGTGCAATTATTTCATCCCAAGTGCAGGACTTTGCACATATCTTTGTTGTAATCTAGCTGTGTATTATTAACAAGTCTCATGGAGAAGAAAAAAGTGTCTTCCAGGAGACTAAAATTGTATCATCTGAAATACATAGCATATGTACATAGCATGGAACCTGCATCAGTGCTCTTCATTACCAAATTCAGAAGAAAACTAGACAAAGAATGAAACAAGTCAGGGATTTTTAAAAAATTTTGGCTGAATATGATGATTTATCAAAACTGAAACTTATTGTGGAAATGCTCTGTTTCAAATGTTTCATTGGGAATTTTCTCTGGTCCAGGATGGAACTTCTGGTCACAGAGAGAGACCTATGGTAGACTAGCCAGTAATGCCATATTGATCAGGGACACAGAACACCCAAATTCCTGTTCTGTCAGATATGGAGCAAATTTAGTGGCAACAGGACAATTTAAGGGAGAAGCTGACCCTCTCCTGGTACTTGGGGCTCTTGCCTGAAGGCTCTGGTTTGAACTGGGTAGAGCAGGGATTTGAACTTCTCTCACCTGCGTCCCAGGTGTATCATCTAACTATGGAGAAGGAGGAGGATGGTCTTTTTACTTTTGGCCTTTTGTGAAAACATTTTGAAAGGACTCACTTTTGTTCAAGTGTGGGACCAAAACAGATTCCAAGCTTCTTTCATGAAACAGAATTCTTCTTTCCCAACCACAGTGATTCTTCTTTCTTCCCTTCCCCAATGCATTCGTGCTCCCCGCATAAAAAGCATTGCAGGGGTGCTCATTTTTCAAATTGCAGTGCTAAAATTATTGGGTCTATTTAGGGAATGTCCTCTTGCTAGCAAATAAAAATAGGGTAGTAACTCATACATTACCCTTTCCTGATCATGCTGGAGACATGCTAAAGAAAAGAGCAAACTACCCTGTTATTGATAATCACAGAGAACCTTTAATTTGTTACATACACAGTCATTTTGATTGGGCTACTGCTACATTCACAGGAGCTTTTTCAGTGTCTAGTGCTGTTGCACTACAGAAACTGAGATGTGCTGCCATCTTGTGGTAGATTTGAAGCACTTCAATTTTTAAGGTATCTTACCTTTCTTACTGAAAGAAGACTGAAGGGACTAATATATTGAAAATGCATCAAGCAATTTAATACAAAGGTGTATTCATTAACATTTAAGCATACTGCACACATGATAAGGAAATACAAGTGCAGAAGAACACGTTTATATTCACAAAGCAAATGTTAACAAATATTGATTTATCCTTCAGTTACAGATTTCCAATACATTTGGTAACTAAGCAGTAGGGGCCAGATCCTGTTCCACTTATTGGGTAAGATTGTCTATGTCCAATATTAGTGCAGAGTCCCTGAAAAGAGTTAATGCAAAAAATTGGTAGGTCTTCTTCCTCCTCTTTGCTTTTTGTGATGTATGTACATAAGAAACCTACTTGACTCACAGAGAGACAAAGCCATTTTCATGGCGTTGTCCTGGCATGAATAGCCCATTTTGTGGTGGCCCTACCCCAAGGTGCTGACTGGCAGAGAGACCCCACCCCTCATCACTGATTAGCAGAGAGGCTTCCCGGGGGAGGAAGGATGAGGTGGTGGCTGCCAACTTGACTGCTGGCTACCCTTCATCCAGTCCCACCCCTCAGTGTTGATTGGAGGAGAGGCCTGGAGGGAGAGGAAGGAGGAGGAGCAGTTACCATCTTATCTGCTGCCCGCTTTGTGCTGCCCTGACAGCTGGTGCCTTCCCCTCCTGGTTGGGTGACAAGGCCCGCTCAGGAGGAGAAGACTTGATAAAAATGTATTTTTATTAACCTTTCTTTTTTTGAGGATTTTGCAAGTAACCCTGGATTTCACAGTTTTCACAAAATCTGCAAAATTGCAAATTAGGTAGGTTCCTAGATATAGGCAGCCATTGATCTTATGGCCCATAGTGTACACATAAGAGGTCTAGTCAAAAGCCCGATAAATCTGTTTGTGGTTGATACGCCCAATTCAAGAGCAGCACAGCTTGTGAAAAGTGTCACAGATCCATATGTTGCCTGAGGTGAAGTCCAACCTTTCAAGGATGCTGCTTTCTTCTTTCTCACTTTGCTGCCTTCCTCTGGGTCAAAGCCACTTCAGTTTGAGCTGTACCCAGTGCCAGATGTCCCCTACAGACTGGATGGGATTTTGTGTGCTCCTCCCAACTCTTTACATTGATGTTAAATGGCTTCATATCATTTTGCATGACATGGTACCACCATAGAAGGCAACCCCACTTTCTGGAGCCATCTCAAATATTGCTATACAAAATATTCTTGGGGATACGGTCTCCTCACATTCTTCTGACATGGCTGATCCATTGCAACCTCCTCTTCTTGATAATGGTTTCTAAGTGTGTCAGTCCTGTGCATCCAGTAGCTCTGTGTTTGGTACTTTGTCTTCCCACTTTATTTTCAGGATTTTGCACAGACATCTTATGTGGAGGCTGTTCAGTCTCTTGATGTGCCTAGCATATGTAGTCCACATTTCTGAACAATAAAGCAGGGATGACAGCACACAAGTCTCATAGATTCACCTTATCTGATAGTTTGCTGTTATTTCATGCATGTTTTGTGATGTAGTATAACCAGTATTACAAAAATAGACACATTAGTGGTTTTTCAGGTACTCAAACACAGAGGAATAGGGTCATACTTAAAAACTTAGGGCCACATCCTATTCCATCTCTTAGGTGCCTCAATGAGACATTCTGTGGCTGCCCATGAGACTGTTCTCCAGAATGCGAACACTGAAGCTGGCCCCAGAGTGTCCTCAAGGGCATGCTTCTGAGTTTGGAGGGTGTCAGCAGGAGCAGGTAGTGGGTGAGGAGTGCTCTGGAACACTGCACAGTGTCACTGCAAGGGTCCATGACCTAAGAGCCCAAAATGTGGAATAGAATCTGGCCTGAAATATGCCTTGATTCTATATTACAGAATTATTTAAGGATGACTGAATTGATCCCTGTTATTACATTCATTTCATCAAGGAATATGCTTCCCAGACTCTCAGACCTCTACATTTCAATGTTTAATTATTTTATGAGAGACTATATTTGCATTCTTTCTGGTGCTCCCTCAGGCCTCCAAGTTGTGCTGGTGGTCCTCTGACCTTTGACTTGTATCCTAGTCTTAGCAGACTATGGATATCCAACTGAGTTTGTGTTCTCTAGCAAGACTGGAATAATTTGATTGGCGTTGCATAGCAAGTCAATGCTAAATGTTTCCCAGTCGTTTGTGCAGTACACCTGGAGGAAAACCCCACACTTCCTCCCACTATAGATATCACTTCTTAAACTATTTAAATCCCTTGTCATTTGTCAACAGCATTCAACAGGGCCATCCAAACAGATATAATGGATAGGTTTCCTATTCTAGTGCACATTGTAAATTTTAGGGAGCAAGCACTGAATGCTTCTGTCACTACATGAATAAATCACTGTTTCCACTGACACATATTATATGAAAGATCTAATAGCTGTAGCCATCATCCTAGCTAATGTATTGAATAACCTGTATTTATCTGGTGTGTCTGAAAATGAACAGAACTGAGGCACACCTCAGTATCACAAGTTAGCCATGGGTGCATTCAAATTTCCTTGTCATATGTTTGTGTATTTTCATACAATATATATAAATATTGGTAGGTGCCCTCCAGGGCACCAGGTCAGTTCTTGAGATTTTAATGCATGTTAATGTCAGCATTTTAATGCATACCACAGACAACATTTGGTCTGGTTACCCAAAGAAGAAACATGCTATTATTCCTTGTGTTTTCGTTGTATTGGGAGAGGTAGATACCACATAAGTCAGCCTTAGGAAGCCAAGGCAAGATTCATAATGCATACATGAAAAGGCACTAGACATATAGTGTGAACACGCTGCTATGAACAGATAGGACTCGCAGATGTGGTGGCCAGAAATGTGGAGTCATGTCCTAGTACATCCAAACAATGTCCACTCCTCCAAAACCTGCACTGTCCAGACCACCATAGTCTACTGTCACCTCACAAGTAGCAACCCTGGCACAGGGCAATGACAATTTGTCCTTCACAAGTAGCATAGGTTACCTCCTCTGACCCTGGCTCCTTACTTTCTAACATTACTGAACACAGAGGCTAAGGAGTGCTGTAATCACACTCAAAAAGGCAAGCCAGTCAGTAAAACAACTTTTGGCATCCTCACAATACAGTATCTCCATCCAATGAGACACTACAGTCCAAGTGAATGGTTTACTTTTTGGATACTGTATCCTGTATAAAATTACAATACAAGAGAGAATGCCTCTATCTCTGGGACTAGGCACAGACAAAACAGGTTGAGAGAGAAAGATGATGTGAAAGGGAAAAACAGCAGGAGCTTCTGTAGATGCACTCAGGCATCCACTCTGGGCATATATACTTCCCTGTGATTTTGTATACCTGCCCAGCAATGGGGAACATGCAGCTGACCTCTGCATGAAGGATTCTGGAGCAGAGCAGACATTCATTTGCCTGCAGTGGTCATCAGTAATAAGGGAAAATGGGCTCCAAAGTGTGGGCTCATAACAAAACCTTGTGTGTTGGGGGAAGAGGTAAGAAATTTAGAACAACAGAAAAATCAGGTGCTCAAAATACAGCAAGTGACTGAAATACAAAGTACTCATGAATCATAGCTTAGTCATACTCAACATGTGGCATTCATATGCATATTGTGGACATTATTGTGGGTGTGCTCTGGGGAACGATGTACATTTTGGAGAAAATCCATTATGGATCTCACCACCTGCTTCTTATCAGAGGTGGAACATGGTGAGGACATCTCAGCACACTCTGGGCACTCTGCTGTTGTCCAGGCCAGCTTGGGGAGAGGTGCTGGGGTTGAGGTAACTGGCAGGATAGTAGGAGTGGCATCAAAATGGTGTGAGAAACCTGGCACGAGGTGTGGAGTTGGGCATTCATGGGGGGGGGAGCATGGGGGCTCTTCCCAGTGCGCTCAGCAGCAAACCTGGAAGTGGACCAGAAGTGGACCAGTGCACGCCTCTGCACCCCGTCTGGCTTGGCAACTGGTGCCTCCTGGGTCTGGGGGGGCACCCAGGGTCCCCCTGTGGCTGATCGCCAAGCTGGGGAGGCATTGAGGGTCCCACGGGAGTGCAGTGGGGGCCTCCACGTGCTCGGTGGCAAATTCAGAAGTGGACTGGAGGTATTCCCAGGACACTTCTGGGTGTGCGGGGGAGTATGCTTACAGGCGGGATAGAGAAGGAAGGAAAGGTGAGGGTGTGGCGCTCTATGTCAAGGAGCACTACACATCCTCTGACAGCAGA
>NW_017729034.1:93051944-93112350 GCF_001723915.1 Gavialis gangeticus
GAGGGGGGACCTGGTGACTGTCTATAAACTCACTAGGGGGGACCAGAAGGGTTTGGGGGAGACACTGTTTCCCCTAGCACCCCCTGGCATAACAAGAAATAATGGACACAAGTTGTTGGAGAGTAGGTATAGATTGGACATCCGCAAGAGCTACTTCACAGTTAGGGCGGCTAGGAGCTGGAACCAACTTCCAAGGGAAGTGGTGCTGGCTCCTACCCTGGGGGTCTTTAAGACGAGGCTTGATGCCTACCTGGCTGGACTCATTTGAGTCCAGTTTTTCTTCCGCCCAGGCGGGGGGTCAGACTTGAAGATCTACGAGGTCCCTTCTGACCCTACTTCTATGATTCTATAATTCTATGCTGCCTCCCCCTGACCCCCCCAATGCCTCCCCAACCACCAAACCAGGCCGAATCTCCACCAAATTGAATCAGGGACTGAAGCTTTAAACAGCCCTAATGTCTACCAACAGATCAAAGTTCACCTTTCTAAATCCTTCCATTTTCCAAGCAATAGCCTTACTCTGGTTGATAAGAAAACCAATTTATGAACTCTCATGCCATTCAGGCACTGTCTGAACTTCCCAGCTATCATACTTGCACATTCATGCCTTCATAATTTCTTTCTCAAGAAAGGTAATTCTCTTGCAACTGAGGCAGTGTCCACAAGGCCTCTCTCACTGCACCCAAACCCAGAACCTCTCACACTGCAAGCTGAATAGCAGCTAAGTTATGTTATTCAAACATAGTGCTTCTAGGTGATTTGAAAATTGAGCCTGGGAGTGCTCAGCTCCCAGCTTTCCCTGAGGTCTGTGCTTCCGTCTAGGTGCTAAGTCCAGCAACACCCTAGCAGCTATGAAATGCAATCAGGCAGAGCTGCCACAGTGGGGCTACTCAGCTTGCCATTTTAAACACCTAATCCAGCTGCTTTTCTGACTGCTCACCAGCATGGCTGCACCGTTACTAGAGCTGCCTTGCAACCGGGGATGATAACATTCCCAGAGTTTAAACTGGTAATGCCTGGCCATGAAGTGAAAAGTAGGAAGCTGGGGAACTTTAGAAACAGCATGAGTTCTGGATTTTTCTCCAGCTAACTTCTGGGTACCTACATACTTGAACTTTTCTGCATGTGCATTGCCTGAATCTGTGAATCTCTGGGGCCACAGAGAACCTCTTCCTATCCAGATGTTCTTTGTTGTGGCATCTGTATCCAACTAGTGTCCTGTCTGTGCCTCTAGTTACTGTACCTTGTAGACTTTGGGCTTTGCCTTGGTCCCATTAAAAAGTAGTCTGTTGGAGTGTCAGTGATGTGGGGAGAGCCACAGGGAAGAGTGGAGGGAAGAGCTTGTGGTTTCTTTCCTGTCTGACTGGGGAGGCTGTGCTGATTGGCAGCTGTCTGTAGCTCAGCACAGGAAACTGCTTAATGTGTATCTGATTCTTTTCCCTCCCTGGGTTGCTGGGACCCTGAAACATTTGAAGTACTGTGGTTGAAGGTTATAACTTATAACTGTTTCATGGCAGTACTGTCCTGTTGTCTGCCCTCCCTCCCTCCTTCCCTTGCAAGGGCTCAGGTACCTCCCAGGTAGCTGAGTAACTCCCAGACAGAGAGCTAAGGGCAGAAGTGTAACTTGGGGAAGGGGAATAATTTGAAGTGGGCACCAGAACGGCAGCTTCCAGGGAACCTGAACTTCTGTTACCACCACTGCTGAAGCCATAGCTGCAGGAGCTGACCCTGAGGCAGCAGCTGCCCATGAGTCCACTTCCACAGCAGCACCTGCACAAGGAGGTAAGAGCTCACTCCTTACCCCATGCCACCCAGGGCACCAACATTTAAAGTTACACCTCTGACCAGGGGGCTCAGTTGCCACCACAATTGTTCTTCATGTGTTCTTCAGTTTCATTTAGGGTGACTTCTAGCCATGGTTTGAACTGGCAGCATGTTGAATCTATAAAAAAGAAATATCACACATTCGTGTGCATTTGCTGTACATGAAACTGTAGATCTGCTCCCCCTGCTATTTTTCTTCCTCTTCCCTCTCTGTAGAATCACTTGTTCCTCCACTGTCTGTAAGCAATTTGTTCAGCTTATGAGCTATGGTAACTCTTGCCTGAGTATGCGCTATCCCCAGGTAGCTATGCTAAGACAGTTGACACCTGTCTTAAGAGCCATTATGATGAGATTTTCACATGGAGATGGGTCTACCTACATCCTTGGTTAACATTTCAGTGCACGGGGCTTCCTTTCTTTTTTCACACCCTGGTAACAAGGTATTTAACAGGATTTTCAGATTCACTGGACTTTGAGAGGTTGTGCTGCGAGTGCTTCTCCTATGGCCTATGAACTTGCAGCCTCTGGGCAATCAACGATGTGCCTTAGCACCTGTACTACCCCAGCCCCAACGCATAGTACTGAACTGTCTTTGTACTTCTAACCGTGGCCAGTTCCTAGACTTAGTCTGGACTAAAGCAACTGGTTTGCCCACCCAAGGCTGTGCGAGGAACTTCCTTGTGTCTCTTTGTATAGCATGTATGGGATTTGTAGCTTACATCACTCCCATTCTTGCAACCTAACTCTCCCCAGTCCCAGAAACCTAAGCACCTAACTCCAGACTGAGGAGCCCACTAGGCATCTGCATGCTTAAAGTTAGTTGGTACAACACCTTAAACTCTTTGTGAATTTAATCACAAGACAACGCCCAGGTGTAGTGTTATAAGGCTAGCCCTAATTAGGGTAGAGTAATGGCAGAATGTAGTTCACTTGCAGGCTGTTTGCAGGACTCTGCTTGCCTGTTATAAAACACTCTTTCCAGAAGTTAGTTAACAGGGGGGATTTAATTAAATGGGGCAGGGGCATTCCCCCAGGAATGTATTTGCCTAGGGATGGAGTTTTAGAGGGGGTTTCTCAGTGAGGCATTCCCCAGCACTATTTCCCCAACATTTATTTTCATAGTGGTGTTTCCCTTTCAACTGACTGAAGAGTCAAAATCAGAGTTTCCTCACCCTTCCACCCCTCATCCCCCAGGAGAGGAAGAACTAATTTACAGAATGATGCTTCTGCTCAGACTGAGAGGACTATTCTGTTTTTGTATAACTTGTACTGCATTGAGCAGGATACAGACATTTCACTAATGTGGCTGCTGTAGTGGAATTGTTGGATGTATCCCTTACTCCATATATACTAAATGAAGTAAAAAGGAGAACAAAGATTGGTTTCTACTGCATAGATATAGACTGCAGTTAGCCAATAGGCATTGTTAATCTTTTTAGTATATACAGAGATTGTCTAGTCCAGGGGTAGCCAACCTGTGGCACACATGCTACAAGTGGCATGGGCATCTTCTGGTATGGCACATCAGAGAGAGAGCACACAGTGCAGCAAGAGATAGGGGAGGGAGCAGAAAGCAGATCAGGTAGGGAGCACAGGACAAGGAGCAGAAAACAGCATCATCATCAGGCAGGGAACACAGAGCAGAGAGCAGAGCAATAAATCAGGTAGGGGAATCAGAGTGGCACTTGGGGAAGACTTAAGGCTTAATTTGTGGCATGCTTGCTAGAAAGATTGGCCCTCACTGGTCTAGTCATTGATTAAAACAAAGGCAGCTTCATTTCTTAAGATTCATTTTGATATTAACCTCTATTTTTCTCTATCTTCAGTTTTTTCCTCTATAAAGCAAGGTATAACAACCTCTGCCTGCTTCAAAATGTGTTTAAAATTGCTGAACTGTGTTGATATCTTAAATGAGAGCCCTAGAGTAGTACAAAGGGGGCTTCTTAAAATCTAGAAAGTCAGTGTTGCTCCTTTTAACTCTGTTATTTTCCTGGAGTCTCGGAGATACCCTATGATGAGCCCTGATCCCTCTCAGTTTCATCCAAGTTTGACCCCACTGTTCAGCTGGACTCCCTGTAGAGCAGGGGTTAGATAGGAATAACATGTATCCTCCAAAGTACTCTTTAAAGCTATGCCTACTTGTAGTCTCAAACTAAGATGATGAACCCACAGAGTTTATACAGCTGACCTTTATCTCATCATCCCTTTCCTTCTTTGTCTTTGGCAGATGTGCGCAGTGTAATCCCCACAATCATGCTGAAAATTGAATCGGTTATGGTGAATTCAGAGTGATACTGTGCTCTACCAACAGTTGCAATAAGGGAATTCATAGCCCAAAGATTGAGCGTTCCTCTTACTCAGTGTTCACAGAATGACATGTCTGAATAGCTGTACAGCTGATCACAGCTGGTGATCACCCACACTGTGCTTTATTATAATGTCAAAACATGGAATTTGTCTAGTTTTTTTTGCCAGCCTCTGTAGCCTGGGGCCTGATCTGCTTCCTAAAACCTTATGAGGAAATATTCACCTAACAGTCTCCCTGACGTTGTGACAGGAAGACGCTCTTCCTCTGGTATTTATCTGTGGCATTTTATAGAGGTGTTTTTATAGGGTGCTTTGACCACAGGTTTGAAAGACGGAGCAAAGTAGATGATCTTTTGGCCTCTTTGGGATGGCCCCGGAAGTCCCTTCTGGTCTTTGGTTCCTATATGCCCACGTTGCTGACTCCCCACTCTGCAGAATGATTGCAACTGGACAAGGGTCCCCATTTGTCACACTGTGAAGGCTGGTACCAGAAGAGGGCAGTGCAGGATAACAAAAACCAAAGCCCTGGCCAATTCAGTCTAATAGTTGTGGTTCCAAACCCTTTGCTAGAACCCCACGTTGCATGGGATTAATGAGTCCCCTTGCCCCACATTAGCAACATCTTTCTTTATTTCTATCCATTTCCACTTTCCTGCCCTCCTCTCTGCCCCCCCATTAGATTTTGCTCCTCTCATTCCCTCTCTCTCTCTGTTATTTCATTTACCAAGATTGCATGCTGTTCAAAGGGAGTAGACATCCCCACTTATCCTCATGCTCAGGGCTGAGCTGAAGGCTCTCTGGGCTGGGGAATGATGGGTTGAACACTATAATTGCAGGGAGGGGAAGCAAGTAGCTTTTGAGGAACCACCTGCCTAGTATGAGCACATTGGCAGTAGTATTAGAAGTTATTGGGTGAATCTGAGGTCACACATAGCCCTCCCCTCCCACCAAAGATTTTGTTTCCTGCTGCACTCCCACACTGACCTCCCAATGAGTACAGTAAGGGACAAAAGCATCTCCACATCTTCAAGTTGCATGGAATATGTAGAAAGGCAAACCTTCCCCTTCCTTTACCCCCCAAGCCTGACTCTCAGACTGGGAGCATGGGAACAAGCCAAAAGTAATGAGCATAAGAAAGGAGAACTGCTTAGAAAGCACAGACCAAGACTGAAATACCTGTTTAGGTCTGGTTAACACACTGATTTCACATTAGTACAGCTATGTTTATTAGGTATATGGTGTTTTACTGCTGTAGTTCTTCCAGGATAGCTGCTAGGGTGGATGCAGTTATATCAATTTCTAAGTACTGTATTCTGGGCAATTTATTTAGTGTGGCCTAATGAGTAAAGCAGTGGATGGGAATCCCTGGCTCTTTACACTGGCCTGATGGTTGATTGTGGGCACTTTTGCCCCAGCTCTAAAATGGAAACAGTAGTGATTTGATTAGTACTTTCTAAAGCACTTTGATGCCTATTGATGAAAATCACTGTTCCCCTTCCTACACAGGAGTATAGCTATATGTCTACAAACGTATCTACAAAAGGGGAGTTGTATTACTTTTCACCTATATTGCTATAGTTAACAGGCTACAGTTTTTAACATGGAGCACCCTTAACTATGGATATATGCATATCACAAAACTCTCCTGATTAAACATATGCCCCCATCATGGGTGGATTTAGGATTTTGAAAAGTGGGGTGCAGGTGGTGTGGTACATCATCACATATAACACAGCACATTTTTCTCCACTTAAAGACAAGCTAGATGCTTTACTAATATGCTAAGGGGCTAGCACTATATTATTCAGTTTAAGATTATTGAAAAACCTCCTATAACTACCGTAATGTGCACTAATTTGCTAGATTATATATAAAGTTTTAAAAAATACAATAAACTAGGCAAAATAGTCAAAAGATATTGTGTCAGTAGTCCTGTAGTCATTATAGTTAAATACACATCTGTTATCCAGATTCATAAAACAAAGCCTTCTTGAGCACCTTGACCATGCCTCCAATACTTCACTGTCAGTCATTTCTACACCTGAGTTAATACTCTACACCTGCTGCCTGAATAGCAATGCCACTGCCCCTCCCAGGCAGGTGATTTTAAAGTTTAAGTGGAGCAGGAATCAAAGGGGGGCACAACTGCAGTAGAGCACCCCCACTGGATCTGCCCCTATGATTCATGCCCCAATCAAGTGGCACCACTTTGAAAACTCGGCTGCTTCTCTTGCCTGACTGTGTCTCTTGGTTTCTAGGGAAGAGCTGAAAGCTGAAGTCGCTTGATGCTGGATATATGCCTGAATAACTCTTTTTTACTAAGAGTCTTTGCTTTATCTTACTTGTCAGGACCTATGGGGCAGGGTGTAAAAAACAAAATGTGGAGTGACAGAAATGGTTTAGAATATCAAAAACCATTTATCTTCATTTCCCCAAGTAGATGAGAGTCTGCTTCCCTGATAACCTAACAGAGGGTAAGCAGATTTTCTGGCCATCAAACCAGAACAGGCAGTCCCTATGGGAGGTCTGCCTTTAACAACGCTTTCCATGTAGTTGTTTCCACTGTGCAGCTGTAGGTGTTTTCCTTTCCATATGAAAATACCATAGTCATCTCAAAGCTTTTTCTTTCAGGCCCACAGAAAGAGAGTCAGGCAGAATCTTGTCGTAAACTAGCATGTCTATGTACTGTAGTTTGCAACCAACTTGTGGCTAAAAATGTCTCTGGTAATTTACTCCCCAAGCCAAATTAAAATGCTTTATTTCTTTCCTTTTAAATGGTTGTTGCTTTAAATGAAAAAAATTCCTTTAGATGTCTTTGAAGACAGGACCACTGTGAGAATTTCTGAACCCTAAAGACATGTGCAAGTCCAAGGCCCTCTCTTACCTCAGTGTATTCAGATGCCTAGTTTTGTTTTGATGAATGAAACAAAGCTCACAACCTCTTTGGGGCTGTTCTACAGAAGACTGAAGGACATTACATCACAAAGGAGAGATGAGGGAAGCTGAAAACATGGAAACAATGTGTTTCTTTTAAGAACATTTTCATACATTCAGCTCTGAACAACATTTGGGGTCCTGCAGAACAGTGGGTGCATCTACACGGGATGCTAACTGCACAGTAGCTAATACTGTGCAGTAGCGCGTAACAGCACAAACAGTGCTAATATGCTACTGCCCAATATTATTAGGCTACTGTGCAGCAGCATCACTAAAAAGGCATTTGCAGGCCACAAGTACTAAATAAATGCACAGTAATCACTGTGTAGTAGTGGTTCACGTAGATGCACCTAGTGACTACGAAGGCTAAAGACACACAGGCATGAAAATCTTCACTCTAACTATGCTTATGCAGTACATACATGTCAAATGTGGTTTGCAGAAGTTCGAATACGTTCCATTTAGTTACATTTCCAGCAGTTTAAATTTTTGATTTGGGAAAAATCTGGGTTGGAATTTATGCTTCTTGTAACAATAGTAACTAATCAGATAAAGACTGATTATTTTTTTCAGTCAACAAGGAATTTTTAAAAAAAAAATAATACAAGCTTTGTTTCTAAAACTGCTATTTCTCTTATTCACTTTAGAGCCACCCAGCTCCTACTCTCTAGTTATATGCTCTAGAATTTAAAGAAACAGAGCCTATTCCCTCATGGTAATCTCATAAATTCAGTCTGGCATACTTCTGGCATGGCAAGTTCAATGGGAAGCATAGTTCTTACCTTGTACTGTTAAGCAGATTTTTGGTCCTGGCCAGAACCAGCAAATCCAGAGGTATGTGAAGCAAGGCCATATCTATCTCCAGGAGGGCCCTTAGCAAAAATCTATGGCTTCTTCTATCAATGCAGCAAAAGCCAGTTATCTTCTTTGTGGCTGGTCTCGCCCATTCCTCTAAGGATGCATTCCCACAGAATTGAGTCAGCTGGATCCTAATTTCAGGGGAGCCATTTCCCAAGTCAAGACACTTCCACCCAGGTATTGGTACAGGCAAGAGCACAAATCTAAAGAGTATTCTGTATGAAAAGCCCCACTACTCTACTCCAAAGCCCTGTTCTTGTTTCCTAAATAGATTAGGGTTGGTCTGAGGTTTGACAAAGATTTGGAGCCATGCATTGGATCTGAATACCAGTGAACTTTGATGAAGTTTGGATTCTTATGGGCCTGATGGTCCCCTCCCCCAACAGGAGGAACTCACTGCAGAGTTCCCTCACTGTTCACGCTTGTAGTCTCCAGGTCACAAATGCCATGGATCTTGCAGGATCTAGTCCTCTGTGTTGACTGTACAGCTTCTAAAATCCAAATATCCCAGTCTGGCCCTAGTGAAATAATGCTCTTGTAGCATTTCTTGATGCAGCTGGCCTAGAACTATCCTTATAAAGAGTTCCCCACAAAAACATTCCAACTTTTATCTGAACAAAATTTGCACAAAATGAACTATTCCAACCAGGAGATCTTACAACACCTTCAGCTATCCTGTGAAACATGAATTTTAATTTGCACCTAAGAGAAATTTTACAACCTTTGCATTCTCCTATGCCTGTAGAAGGGTGAGCATGCCCAAAAGCTTGCAAATGACAAAGTGTTTTTGCATATATCTAACTGGCAAACATGGGCACAAAAGCAAGGTAAGAACAGCCCAGAATTGAATTAGGTCATATTTCCTATATCCTACTTCTGCAAACTTCTCACCTGACATAATAACTGCCCAACCGTTCCCTACTACATAGAGTCCTGGACATTTGGACACCTCTCTGAGAGGTTTTGGTGAGAGAGAGAACAGTGGCATAAAGGAACTTGACTGTTTTTTTCTAGGAGGGAATGTCATATGCCCTCTTTTTGCAGATCATGATGAATTCTATGCAGAGTAAAAGAGACAAGTAACATAAAGTGTTTTGTTTAGTAATATTCACCTTCCTTATCTCTACTACTAGTATTAGCACTTATCTACATGCAGGGATACAGGTTTTTTAAAGTAGGAAGCGCCCCTTCCCTCCCCCCTGGGGAATGTCAGGGCAAGCTGCAGGAGCAGCAGCCAAGGACTTTTTTAAGTTCCCAAATCAGATAAAAAATGCTCCCCCTAGGCTCTTGGCACCCCCTACACTGCCCTGCATGCTTAACATTTTTTCCCTTCCTTTCCTTTCCCTTCACATTCCCTGCTGCTGTCCCCAGCTGCCAAGGGGGTGGAGGAAGCTTCAGAGCCACTCCTACCATGGGCAATGACAGCAGCAGCAGCAACTTCTTTCTCTCTGAGTTTGCTAGAAGGCTGGTGTGAAACACTCAGGGGGACTAGGTAGGAAGAGGGAACCCACCTGCTACCACCACTGCCATTGTCCCAGCTGAGCCTGGCTCCCTGCGTAGCCTGGCTGCAGCAGGACAGGAGTCGCTCTAGAGCTTGCCCATCACTGAGGGAGCCAGAAACACCAGTGACAGTGGCAGTGGCAGCGGCAGAAGAGGGATAGGAGTGGAAGAGAGGGGATGTGCCACTGAGCATAGAGGGGAAGGAACAGAGTGGGATTCTTACCTAATTCAGGGACTTAAAATAGTCCTCAACTGCTGTTGCCATGAAATGGTCTGAAAAGGTGATGCAGCCATACCACTGCACCCCCTCTGAATCTTCCCTTCCTACCTATGCGTCTTTATACATGGTTTTTAAATATGGAAGTATAAATGGTAAATGGTTCTGCAGAACCATGTATCTTGGATAGACCAGTGTTGTTATCTCAATATCTCTGTTCCCTTCATAGTACTTTAGCATTAACATGGTCACAGAATGCTCCCAGAGGAACAGAGATCCAGAATTGGCTTTGAAATCTACATCTCTGAACTGGAGTGCGCTACTAGTTCATCGAAGGTACTAATCAAAATGTTACTATGAAGGACACTGAAAGTTATGTGTTCATGTCTATATTTACTAAAGGCACTGCCTCATAAGTACCCTAAGATAAAACCTTTGAAAAATTAGAGAAACACTGAGGTGTCTTGTATTAGCAGGATGCAGCTAGTGACACGTGAATGTCAACTGTTAGGAGTTTGGGTTTGGAGAAATGCCTACACAGCTAGGAGAGTTTATCCAAAGATTCCTACAGGCCCTTGAATTACCCCACACAAACTACCCTTCTCTACCCACCTCTTGTGTAACACACCTCCAGCTACTTCTCTGGTCTGCTATCATTGAAATCTTTTGCCAGGGAATGATCAGACCATTTTCTCCTCCTCTGTTGAATTGGGCTTTCATCCAGACACAGTTTGAGAACATGGTTTCCCCAGTAGTCATTCTAGAGAAAAAATTGTAGGGAGGCAATAACTTGAATAACTTTTCTTAATTATACTCATGCCCATTCTTTAAGGATACTTCATTGAAAGCCCTCCCTTGGTAGTTTGCTATGGCTGCCAGAATGTCCGATGTATCTTGCTACTCCTGTTTCGCAGCTTCTGATTTGTAGTGCAGACCAAAAAGCTGCATTATAAGTGACTATATATTGGTGCAGGCTGTTGTTACATGACCACATATAATAGTGGAAAAGAGGCTTTATTTCTATCTTCTTTGTTTTGAGTGGCTTAGCTTCTCACACAACACAGAATGTCCAGCAACGTTGCCAACAAATTAACTCAGCTTTCATTGTTTAAGAACACATCTGCATTACAAAATGTTATCAAATTCAAATTTGATTTGCAATCCATTGAATTGGTATCAAGAGGTTAACCAGGTCTGAGTGCTCATGTAGACCAGTGGTCAACACTGTGTCAGCTAGTGCTGGTTAAACCCTGAACCAGCTGAATATATCAATTGAGTGTTGCTGTTCAGCCATTCTAAGATAAATGGTCCATAGACCCAAGTTTTTCCTCCGTCTCCTTAGAGCCCACTTACCTAAGATTAGCACAAGGCTCTGACACCTACCTTGTCCTCTCTGTGAACCAAACATTTCTATATTGTCATGAAATGTGATAGTTTTTAGTTTTGATAAGCAATGGAGTGCTATGGTCTTCCAACAAAACAGATCATCGACACAAAATGATCTGAAACAACAGCTTTCATCAGGCTATCAAATTGTCATTCCTAAGAAGTCTGAAGGTAATTTTTTTATATAAAATTTGCTAGCAAGACAGCAATGAACACAAGATAGTCAACGTTCTAATAAAATAGTAATGCTGCAAGCTCAGCGACTCATAAAACATTTACAATCTTCAGCTAGTAAAGTGCAAACAAGAGATTTAAACACTGCTGCTGTTAGATGGATAGAAACATGTCAGAAGATGAGCTCGAAGATTATTCCTCACAGGCTAGACTGAGGTTCATTAACTGCCTATTGGTGTTCTTATTTTCTGTAATACGCATGGAGATGATCCTGGGTCTGACAGTAAACTGCATCGAACTGGAGGGCCTTGTGGCAACATGGTGGAGCTACTCATGGTGGGGTAGTTACTATAAAATACCACAAGATTGCAACCTCCAGAGTAAGGTGAATATAGGGAACCTCACAACCCTAGTCTCCACTGCTCTGTGGGTACCCCTTGGTTGAAGAAAGGCTAAGGGACATCACCGTGACAGTAAAGCATCCTCACTGAAGTGTTAGGCAGTCAGCAGCAGTTATTATCTGTTGGTCTCTGGCAGCAGCTACGACCGTCGAGGCACTGAATGTCAAGACTCGGTCTGGCCTTTGGATTCTGTCTCGGTGGTCTAAAGGAATGGTAGGTCTTGGGCAGCTTCCACTCCTCCATACCCTTGCTTAGGTGTATGTGTGAAGGTCTTGGTCTGATGGTCACAGGACTCCATACAAGCAGATTCACAGGGAACCTGACTAGACCTCTTGCACGCACACCATGGTCCAGAGGATCGACAGTTGCCTACTACACTGGAGAAACATGGAAACACATCTGAAACAAACCAAAGCTTTAACAAATAAGTGAAGTCTTATGTGTCACTGTCCACCCCGTTGGGCTTCTAGTTTATAGTATAGTAAGTGAAACCCTTGCAAGTACTGAGAAATGAAACCCTGGCTGTGAAAACAAAGTTGTGCTTATTTCCCCTCATTTTTTCTCTTTAGCTCATAAACTGTTTTGCCAGCATTGCCAATGCACCCTGAAGCTGCTATCCTTACAGTCCAAGGCTTAAATACTGATCCTACAAAATCTGTTTATTCTAAATACTATCCTGTGGCTGGTTAACCAAATAGTTTTGAAGGTTTGTAGATAGTTAGCAAGTATACTCTCATCGAAGTCAATGTGACTAGTTACATACTTTAAATCAGGGGTTGCAAACATGGCCAGTGAGTCAAATCCAACCCACTGACTTGAGTCATCCCACTCTGGCTCTGCCCTCAGTGGAGGAACTTCTGCTCATGATCCTGGTGGAGCTGCTCATGTTCCTGCAAAAGCCAAGGGTCAGGCTGCCTTTCTGGATCTCTGACCATGGACACAGAGCCTCTGCTCTCATCTGGGCATTGGCTCCTGCCATGGGAAGCCCTGACACTAGGGCCAGAGCCCCAACGCCCAGGCTCTGGCTACAGGGGTGCAAGGTCTCACATATACATGCACAACTCACAGAGTCCCTGCAGAGCTACTTTCTCTCCTTCTCTCTCAGACACACACACATACTTCATGTGACCCTATGGGGTAGAAAGCTGGCTGCCATCATGGGCAGTGGTGGAGTTTCTGCCCACAGTGTCACCAGGGCTGGCAGCACAAGAGCAAAGGTGCAGCCTATGGATTCCTGAAAAGGAAGGAATGCAACCCTCCAACCAATTTGACACCTCTGCTTTAAGTTATTCACTTGTGTCAGTGTTTGTAGGACTGAGGCCTGAGAGCCTTTGCTGTCTTACAGTAAATATTTTTTTTAAAAGGAAACTATATATTAGACAGAGAACGTTCCCCCCGAGTCTTAGGAAATGCAGGTGATGGTTCATGGTTTTGTTAGGTAAATTGTATTATAGGAATATGATTATTCTGTATTAATGTATTTGGCCCATGAACCTCTGAGAAGAACTATTTACATTAAGGGCCCATATTGGTGTAAGAGCAAGTATGCACAAAATGATCATATACAACTTAAAATAAAACATTAGAAGATTCCTAACCATCAAAGGAGTTAACCTCTGGAATGGTCTTTTCAATAAAATAGTTGGGGTACAGAATCCATATTTTTCTTTCAAAATGGAGCCGGAAAAGAGCAGTAAGGCAGGAGAGGGGTATTCTGGGATTGACTGGCTACCTTCTATGGCCAGGAAGAAATGTTTTACCCCTTAGAGGTATTATTTGGCTTCTGAGGGGGGTTTCTTGCCTTCTTCTGAAGTATGGAACTTTGGACACACCTAGAGATAGGAGGTTGTCTTCAGTACACTGGTATTAGTACTGAGAAATTTCCTGGGTGCCTGGCTTGTAGGGCTGTGCGAAGCTTTGGTCCCTGATTCGATTTGGCAGAGATTCGGCCTGATTTGGTAGCCGAATCTCCGACCCTTTAATTCTCTGCTGTGGCTAGAGGAGGAGAAACATGAAAATTTCAAAGGCACAAAGAGAAATGATATGTCCAAATCCCAGTGAAAGCCAATGAAGTCAAACAGTTCACTCTCCTTTATGTTTTTAAATATATGCTTCTAGTCATCTCCATGAAAAAAAATATTACAGTAAAGAAACGTAGACAATAAACTAATGGGCATAAAATTTGACTGAAGAATCTGTGTTATGTAAGATGGCTAAAAATGGCAAAAAGTAATTTTGATGCAAAAAATAGTGTTTCATCAAAAATTAACATTTTTCATGCTATTTTCCCTCTCTAGCCTAGAAACTGAACATTCAGTCTTTTTTTAATCAGCTTTAGGTTTTTATAAAGCAGAATCTCTTACAATAAAAATAAAGAAAAAAGATGACTGGAAATAGTTTTCTAAATTTGCACTGTCCTTGGGGAAAAAAAACTTGGAAAGCTTCCTATTTAAGTGAAAGCAAACAAGGGAGCTCCCTAGAATTTTTTTAAAATATTTCCCAAAAAGGTTTTAACAAGCTCTACTAAAGAAACCTATTATGGCAGAACAAAACATAATAGGAAATCATTTATTAAAGTGATTTTGTTATTTTTGTTAATTGTGTCATGCAGGTGCTGTCTCTTGGAACTAAATCTTGACATTACTGCTTTCTCTGAACTTCTAAATCTATTGTAGACTGAATGAAAGGCAGCATAGTTAAAACTCAAACCAGACTGATAACCAGAAAAATTTTGTGAATATTTTTATATGTCTGTTCATGCATGCGATTTAGGACTACAACTGTGGGAGAAACATATACCCAAGTCAGCAGTTGCACATGTTAGCAAATGCGACAAGGACCAAAATGGTTAGTATAAGATCAGTTTTATGGGAAAAATCTGCATCATCTTTGCTTCATAAATCTATGGCTTTTGTCCCATCTAAACTAGACTAGTAAAATGTGCTTCTTACTTGTCTTTCCTTGGAGCTGAACAATAATTATAGAATGCCTAGAAGAAGAAAAACAGAGTTGCAGCACTCAGGCCTCATAATCTACAGGGTGCAACAAACCCAAGGTTTAGTGGTAACCCCAGTCTAGGTGCTGATACAAACTCAGATATGCCAACCAGCATGTGTTTACGTATTTTGCTGACTTGAAGCCCTAACTCTCAAATATTTGAGTTCTCATTGAACTGTTGACTGGTAGCTAAAAATATCTTCATGCTTGCACCCCTGCTCCTACTGGGTTTTTTTTATCCAGGCTCCTAGTTTAAAGCAACAATCTCCTAGATGATGTCAGCTAAAGGGAGGTTAAAGATTTCCTTCTTGCACTCCTCTTCAATATTAAGATTTTTTCCATTTCCATTCCCAGTCTTTCCTATTTCTAGTGCAATAACAACATGCTGCCTCACCACTGCCACTCATATTTACAGTGCTAATTGATGTGCAAGCTTGTAATGGCATGAACATTTTTATTTCTCTTAGGCACCTAATGGAACGTACCCAGGTACAAACAAATACTCAGTACAAATAACCAACTAAGCAAATATACAGACAAAATGAACCAAAGAAACTGGTATAAGAGTTATGTCATCCAAAATAGCTTTAAATGAAACTGAAGATAGATATGAGACAAAGGACATATAGGGCTCATTGACACATGTGCTTTACTATGGAGTTGCCTTGTTAGCTCCTCAGTAAAGCATAACTGTTGACACAAGCACCTGTATTAGGGCACAGTAGATTAATTAACTCTGCTGTAGGATAGTACTGTCCGGGACAAGTACCACCCTACAGCGGAGAAGCTATGTGTGTCGAAACGTACATGTAGATGGTGACTGGGACTGGTTGGGTCCCGAGGGTGCTACGGTGCAGGGGCTGCCTGCCAGTTAGCCCCCCGCTGCAGCACTCTCATGCTTCAGCCATCCCCTCCACAGCACATTGATCCAGGGTGGAACAGCTCTGGTCTGACAGGGGGTCAGCCTGCCAGCCCAGGGCTGCCCTGCCCCAGCTCAACATGCTCCAGTTGTGGGGGCACATGAAAACGCTGCGCCCAGGAGCAATAAACTCCAGCATGAACTGCACCGGACCTTATTGCTACATGCTAACTGCACGTGCACATGCATCTACGCCCAACCTTTGTTCCTAAAGGGGTTTTGTTTGCTTTTCAGACGACTGTGATTGGTAAAGTTAGCCAATGGATGCTTCATTAAGCTTGGATGAGAACACTTCCGTTAGTATCTCTCAACTCTGGAATCAAGAAAGAAAAACAAAACTACTTGCTTTTGAAGTTATGCCAGGAAAAAACTGTGAACATTACGAGAAAAATCTCACGTACATGGCATAGAAAGTGTTTATGTGGGTGAATCACAAAGGTTTGGAGGCTCTGGAGGCCCAATTCTGCTTAAGAGCCACAATATGAGGTACTAAATAAACGTGCATTAGGCTGCCCTAATGCACAGTAGCAAAAGCACACGATTTTTTAGCGATGCTTAATGCACAATAGTCTATTTTAGGGCTGTGCAAAGCTTTGGTTGCTGATTTGATTCGGCAAAGATTTGGCCCGATTCGGTGGCTAAATCTCCAAATCAGAATTGAATCAGGAGACCCTTTAATCTCTCTGAATTGAATTGAAACCTTCTGAATCAATTCAGAGAGATTCGGAGATAGACACAGCTTTAAATGTTTTTTCTTCACATACCTCAAGGTATTGTGAATGCTGTAATGCTGGGGTGGATGGAGCATCCCACAGGAGCACGGAGGGGTCCCCAGCGTGCTCGGCAGAAGACCCAGAAGTGGACCAGAAGCATTTCTGGTCCACTTCCAGTTCCCCCCGGCTCGGCAACTGGTGCCTCCTGGGTCTGGGGGACACCCAGGGTCTCCCCGCAGCTGAGGTGGGGAGGCACAGGGGGGCCTCCCAGCATGCTCCCTGGTGGACCCAGAAGTGGACCAGAAGTATTTCCAGTCCACTTCTGGGTTCGCTGCTGAGGATGCAGCCCCCCCACCCCCACCCCCTGTGCTCCTGTGGGATGCTCCACCTGCCCCAGCATTGCAGTGTTCACAAGCTGCACTGGTACCTCAAAGTATTTAAAAAAAAAACATTGAAAGCTGTGTCTATGACTGAATTGGATCACTGTCCCTGATTTGGGCCAAATCTGAACTGAATAGGGCCCTTTTCACACACCCCTAGTCTATTTTACTGCACATTAGCTTATTTGCATGGTTTTTTATGTGTTGCTTTACTGCACAGTAAAATAGGCTACTGCTAAAGTGCACATGTAGTCCAATGCCCATTTAAATCTTACAGTGAGTATTAAGAGACAAAGAGGCTGTGAGCTGGCTCTCTTCAGAGGATGAACTTCACTCATAATGCTTAGCTAACTTACTTCAGTTACAGCACAGGACTCAGCACTGAGATACCCAGGGTGAAATCCTGGCCCTGCTGAAGTCAGCAAGAGATCTCCCATTTACTTTGCACGTGGTTGGACAACACAATTCTTTGTGTCCCTTCCAACTCAGTGATTCGAGCCCTGCACTTACTGGGCAGCTTTACATATACTTCAGGATGGGAAGGGGCTCTTGGGAGCTGCTCTAATTAAAGTGCCCACAGCGTCTCATGTAATCAGTGTCCTGTGCTTCAAAATGGCAGTGGGTGCACTTTAACTAAAGCTCATTCAATGAACTTCAGTTAACGTGTCCCTGCTGCCATTTTGAAGTACAGGGATGCTGAATACATGTGATGCTGAGGCTGCTGAAGCGTGCTAATTAGCACACATTGGAGTAGGTGTCAAGAATGTGTATAGGTGTCCATTGTGCCTAGGAGAGTGTGGTCCTGGGCTATGACTATGTTTCTTAGGTCTTATAGTAACGCTACTACCAGTAATGCTGATAATAAATATGCAATGATAATTGTTGTATTGGAAGTTGTGTCATAATTCCCTCAAACGTAGGCTACTTTGCAAGCTTTTCTTTAAGCCTTGATTCTATATAGACTGAAAATACTTAGCTTTTTTTTATTTGCCATTTCTCAGAGCTTCCACCTCAATTCAAAGATGTGTGTGGAAGGAAACCACAAAAATACATTTTTTAAAATAAACTTCCAAAATGGATTTCATTTTGACCCACATACTAAGTTTGGGCAGATTCTCATTTTATCCCATCTTGCTTGCGTTTTCTTAATTCTAAAAGACAGATTTAACACACTCAGTATCCTGCATTTTTCTCTGTAAATTCAAGTGCCATATGTGAGGTGCCATGTTGCAACAGAAACAGGAAAGACTGGGAAAGGAAATAGAAAATTGTTTAAAAGGGTACATTGTGCTGTACAAAGCAAAACTGGCATGGACATTTGGGAGGGTTCTGCATGAGCAAGGAGGGCAGGATCAATTAAAAATCTCATGGCCAGGGACCACCTTTCTTCCTTATGTTCCACTTCAGTCCCTAAGGTCAGCTAAGAGCAACCTCCTGCAAGTACCATCTGTGTTGATTTTTACTGTAAGCCACAGTAAGCCTTTTTTCAGGAAAAGTGGCATATAAATAAAAATAAATAAATAAATTACATAACTAACTAACTAACTAACTAAATATCTGTGTGAGATTTTGTCTCTCTGCTTTGCTTCAAATATTTTAAACCTGATTTCAAAGGCTTTGCAATGGTCAAAGTAGGAAACAATATATCTTGCTGTTAATTCATATTATTTTATTGAAGAATTGTTATCTGTATATTATGTACAACACAAAAAGTGATGGAAAGTTCTAGTATAGATCATGCTGCACTAACTCTAATTTTATCATACGAGAGCCTTCTTCAAATCCCATTTAAATACAAGGGAATTTTTGTGTTGACTTCAGGCCTGTGATGTGCATAAAGGCTTTTCATGTTGCTGGCTTATCTTGTGCTTAGAAGAGAAAGATACCTGTGTAATTATCTCCTTAGTGAGGCTGCATAAAACTTCTGTTGCATTTAATTCAACACAAAACAATTTCTATATTTCATGTCGTGGGCTAGATTGAAAATGGAGATAGTTCATCAACGCTGATCTGTGATATAAAAAGAGCTGAGAAGCCAAGGGTATGAGAGTGCATAAAAATGTTTTGTGTCCTGACCAGTACATTGCTTAAAAAAATTTTACAATCAGCCCCAATTGTTCATTCTTCCCATGCAGAAGATACTCACATATTCATTTTTAAAAGGGCAAATCAACCATAATTCAGTTTATAAACTGTGAAGCTGGTTGTGAATGTCTGGATGAATATTCATTAGAATCTCTTAATCTGCCATCGACTGTGATTCATTAGGCATATGTAAATATCACTCACTTTAATTGCCCCTAAACTGACTTAACATAATATTGTCATTAGCAAATTATTAGTTATTTGTGTAACTAATGGTACATTATGGTGTACACGTTAAATCGCCAAATATATGATTACAATTATGATGATGTTTTATGCTGGGTGCTTTCTAAACTATTTGATGAAATATAATAGAGTCGAATCAAATCTGGTATGTTAATAAGTTTTTTTTACACCTTGCTTACTGCTGTAATACACAAGCCATTTACCCTATCCAGGGCTTTGAAGGTTTATGGATTGCCTTCACTTTCTTTTCCATATCAAAGGCCGTATTGACTTTCACATGGCTACTTACCCCTTGTTTTACCTAATGAACTCAGTTCCAGTTAATTATCGGCCAAAGTGACCTAGGTTTCTGGGATATGACCTTTTAACTGAATGGCCTGTGCGAGGGGGCAGATAAAATGGACTGTGCACTGCAGTACAATAAATTAATGGCATTTTATATGGAAGCTTTAGTTGATTCATGCTGGAGCCTTATTTAATTTCCTCCAATTCCTGATAACCTTCTTGGGTCCCATATATGCACATTTTTTAAACTCATTGTGGTTTTTTAGGAGGGGGAGTCTTATTTTGGTTATTGGATTCATTGACTCTTCAGCATTCCTAATGGTTACAAATCACCCATGTGGCTTGGAAAAATGAATGCAAAGCTGAAAAAATGAAGGCAAAGTTTGCAATTAACATTTTTTAAAGTTTTTTGATTGTCAGACTGATAATGCTAGAAATATGTTTGTGCAGAATGAATTAATAGTGTCCTCAAAGGCTTTTAGTAGGCTCTGTTCCTATATGCTAGTACATTTATGGGACTGTTGATGTTTATAGACCCAAGAAATTAAAAAAGGGCAATTTCCCATTTCCATTCTTGATAACCCTTTAAATTAAGGCACCATTTGTTTTATCAGGATGGATATAATAAGACAGCTGCTGTGTGTGTTAAAAACTGAGTGTGTATTAATATACATTTATTGAGAACTAAAGAAAATTAAAATGTAATGAATATAGATCCAGCTGCAAATTAATACAAGGTCTCCAAAGCAATATATAGGGTAACCAAATGGTACTCAGATAATATATAGCAGGGGTTCCCAACATTTTTATGTTGAGGACCGGCAAGCTGTGGACCGGAAGTAACTGAGGACCGGCAAACTGCAGACCATCAGTGACCGGCATTCTGCGAGCAGGGAGCCAACCCTTTTTTATACTCAGTTACTGCTTTTTATACTCAGTGTAAAAAAGGGTTGGCTGCTTGCCCGCAGTATGCCAGTCACTTACAGCCCACAGTTTGCCAGTCCACAGTTTGCCTGTTTGTGGTCACTTCTGGTCTGGCAGCCAGCCCTCCTGTGGACCGGCAAACAACCAGGCCGTGGACCAGGGGTTGGGAACCCCTGATACATAACGATTAGGGCTGTCAAACAATTTAAAAATTTGATCATGATTAGTAGCACAATTAAAAAAATTAGTCACAATTAATTGTGATTTTAATCACACAGCTAAATACTCAAAATTATGTGCAGAAAAATGGAAAATTATGCAAAATTATGAAGGTACTTTGTATAGTTGGGGGATGGGGGTGGAGTGTGTGTAGGGGGGAATTTATGAAGGTGTGGGGGGCTGCGTGTGGGAGGGTAGTTTGGAGCTCGGGGGGTGGGGGGGGTCCTCACATGCCCTGGCAGGATGCGAAGTACTGTGGATCAGGAGTGAAGGGCAGCAGCAGGGCTGAGGAGGCTGTGGCTTGGGAGGGAGAGGCAGACACACACACCACCCAGTAGGTAAGTCTGTGGAGGGGAGGGGTGGGGGGAGAAAGAAGGGATGTGGAGGAGCAGATCGAAGCCCCCATGGTGAGGGAGGGAGTGGGGCAGGGGCAGGGGCTGGGTGAATGGGGCCTGGGGGCTTGGGCAGATCATGGGATGGAGCTTGTCCAGGGGCGCAGGGGGGGGTGCGGATCGCTGCCGCTGCGTGCACCCCCAGGGGAGGCATGCAGGCACATGCTCCCCAGAATTTGTGTGAGAGGCAGAGGTGGGCTGCCTGCTGCAGGCTGCGGCTCTGCACCCTTCTGCCTTTGCCCTAGGAGTTGCATGAAGCCACGATGTGCCTCCCACCACCGGGTGGGCAGGGAATGCATAACCAGTACGTGGCTCCTGGAGCAAAAGCAGCAGGGGGCAGAGCCCCAGCCTACAGCTGGCACCCCGTCTTTGCATGCACAAATCTGGGGGGCACATGTCTTCCATGCCTCCCCTAAGAGTGCGCACAGCTGTGGGGAGCCACAGCAACCCCCCGCACCCCTGGATGAGCTGTCCATGGTTCTGTCCCATGACCTGCCCCTGCCCTGGGGCCCCATTCATCCAGCCCCTGCCTCTGCCCCTGCCACTACCCCACTCCCTCCCTCACTGTGGGGACCTCAGTCTGGCCCCTCTGACCCTTCCCTCTCCCCCCGCACCTTCCCTCTGCAGACTTACCTGCTGGGCGCTGCTCTACATGTCACCGAGCTGTGTTCCTGGCTGTCTGCAGGCTTCAGCTGCTCATCTATGCCTGTGCCTGTGTGTGCCTGCTCCCCCCTGCCACACTGCACCCACATGGAGCCTGCAACCGTGCTGCCACCTGTGTCCCGCTGGGTGGCCCAGAGGTGGCAGTGATGGTGGCAGAGTGGAGCCCGGCTGTGGGCTCCAAAACTATGTGCATGATTAACACATTAAAAAAATTCATGCAAGAACCAAGTAACACGTTAATCGTGCACGTTAACTGTGAATAACTGACAGCCCTAATAGCAATAGTTTAGGCCAGCCTTTCTACTAATTCAAACCTCACTGAAGTCAACACAGCTATGCTAACTTGTGCCAGTTGAGAATCTGATACTCCAAACTAAATTAGACATTTATTTTAACTTAAATAGGCACGCTTGTACTGCAAACAGATATCTTTGTTGGAAACGGGGTATCTATTATTCTCACATCTCTTGGGTTTCCCCCTTTTCTATGAATACTCTAGCAAAGGACTTTAATGGAACAAATTTCTATTCTGCACCTGATCCAAAACCTGATAAAAGGGAGTCTTTCCACGGCCATATGAAGAAATTACCATGTGGTATGCTAGTGGGGAAAGCTACTTCACATTTATCATCAGATAACAGCATAGAGTTGAACAGTTACCACTGAATAGCTGAAGCAGTCTAAGCTTTCCCTTTAACTTACCTCACAGTAACTGGTTCAGGTGCCCATTACCTAAATATGTGATTTGATTTAGTTAAATCAGCATAAATGCCTGTGTAGTTTTTATTGTCTTCAGACCAAGTCTCTTTTATGTAAATTTTATTCAGGGAGGAATAAATTTAAACTACACTAAAATAAACACAGTTAAAATAAGATAAGATTTTTCATAGGGATTTTCACTGATTTAACGAATCAATTGCAAATTTGTGTTAAAAGTTACACTCCATAGCATATGAAGCAAACTTATGACTTATATGTAATCAAGACTTAAACACAAAGAGGCAAATATTTTCAATGAGCTTCTAACAGATTAATGACAGAGTAATTCACATGCCTTTTTTGTTTGAATAATTTTAAATAATGAATAAAAGAAAAAGGACAAATACATAATTGTACGTTAGAATTATTTGCAAATAAAATATATTTGAATGTAATAGGAAGAGAGCTATAAAAGTTGTATAAATGTTTATTAATGCTTAGTAAGGATAGAATTAATTGTCCTTGCATAGTCAGATTATTCAAGCTCTCTAGGCCTACACTGAAACACACTGAAAGCAGTAGAAAGTCTTCCATGTAGCTGATGTTGATGGAGTACAGAGAAAATAGAGAAGCAAAATCTCTGTCTTCAAGCCAGGACTGGTACCTAGCTGCTGCACCTCCAGGGCAGAAGTGTATACTAACATGTGATGTCACTGATTTTCCATAAAGGCAGATTTGCAAACTCACATATACTCTTGGTTTTTGAACACTTCTAGTGTACCCTTTATTGCTGGATTATGTGGGGACCATTTCTGTAGGACAAGCATGGTGGACAGTGTACAGAAATACAAGACCCTGATTTTCAGGTGGCGCTCACCCCCTGCAAGCCCCATGACATATAGCCAACTAAAATGTGGGCTAATACATGTGAGAGATTTCCTGCTATCTGGGCTGTGGGTGAGTGGGCTGGAGAGCTCACTGGGGACAGTGGTAGCCACAGGCCTGTTCCTCCTTCTAGTATCTGCTCCCTGCCTCCCCCAACCCACCCACCCTAGGGTGTCCCTGCTGGCCATGAACAGGCTCTGGAAGGAGGAATCTGTGCTGCCACTGCTGTCCCCAAGTGAGCCTGGCATCCCATATAGCTACCCTCCACACCCTCAGTTGGAGCAAGCCAGGAGCAGCAGTGCTTCCCCCTCCCTCCCCTGCCACTCCCAACTTTGTGTGTCTGGAAACTCCCTGGCTCCCCAGTATCTCCCACCAGCTCCAGCCATACCTTACTGCTTCCCAATGGTCTGAAGGGCAGTGTGCCATGCCCCACTTTAGCAAATCTTGGATTCACCCATGCTGCAAAACATGCTGAACTCAATTTCCCATTGACTGAAGTATTTTCTGGTGACTTGCATGATTTCTGGATCAGGCCCCGTGTTTCTTGGGTTTTTTTCAGATCATAAAGATATTTCCTAGTAAAATCTTATGTAAGGAAAGCAGATGACCTTGGAAAACATTTGTAAAGTTGTTCATTTTTTCCAGTCCCTAAATCAAGGCTAATGATGCTAATTTAGAGACATAAGACATTTTTGAGAACCACACTGAAAAGGCTGTATTATTATAGATAGCTTAGCAGTTCAAGTGTGCACAGTCTAAAATTATGGAATCACAGGTTCAAGTCCTAGTAGGGAATGTGTGAAAACTTACTGTGTGTGAGTCTTCCTCAGTGCAGCTTAAAAAGATATAACAGAAGTGCTTTTTGTAGACATTAGACATTTTAGGAGAATTTTAATCAGCGTTTGTCCTGGTGATTTGTCTAACTTCTGCCTTCTTCATGTGAGGGTCTAATGTCTCAGCAACCCACCTCAGATATTTGACAGGTATCCAAAGTTAAATGGCAGCCTCAGTTCTTCCTTGCCAGTTGAGACAAGGAGCTAATAAACAATGACTGGTTTATCTATTGTAATTTGGATGGTGACTGTGAAAGAGAAATGCTGTTCAAAGAATTACTGAACTTCCCAATTCATGTTTAATTATGATGTTGCAATGTTATGATCTTGCTTTAAACTGTGCACATTGTGCAGGCAATTTAGTTGCCAAATGAATTGTATTTGCAGAGGAAAAAAATGTTCAGACTTGAGGAGTGGGAATTTCCTCCCTCCACTCCAGAATATTCTTCATAGCATACTTCCATGACACGCTCTTATAAATCCTGAGTTCTTCATGGAACAGTCAGATCCAGGAAAAGACCTAGGCACTTCCAAGTCAAGTGTTGCAACACGTGGCTTTTAAATACCCATCCCTGAAGTGGAATCCAAACCTGGACCTAAACAAGGACTCCATTACTGTGTAAGCATCTCACTTGGATTTAAAAAAAAAGAACCAGAATAATCCTGTATGACATCTTCCACAGTGGCACAGCTTCAATGGCAGAAACAGAGTTCTTTCCTTTCCCCGCCACTTCCCTGCCTAGTCTATATTTTCTTATTCTGGACAGTGGAGATGCCTAAGGGGTGTGCAGGGGTGCACATGCACCCCCTGAGAGCGCTGGTGCACCCGCTGTCAGCCAGTGTTCCTGGGTGGGGGGGGAGGCAGGACAGACCGCTGGCGCCCCCCCGAGAGCATTGCCCAAGGAGTGCACCAGGAGAAGTGGTCCCCCCATGGCTGATCCTGCTGGCCCAGAAGTGCCAGCAATACACTGTTGCCAGTTTTGGGTCAGCAGGATCAGCCACTGTGGGGGGACCTTCCCCCCAGTTGGCAGGATCAGCCATGGGGGGGGGCCCTCCCTGGGCCTGCAGGATTGGCCACAGAGGAACCCCCTCCACCCCAGTTGCTGACTGTCCAGTCAGGCGGCACCAGTCACCCATGGTTCCTGGATACTCTTCTGGGTGGTGGGAGATGTGGGTTTGAACCACTTCAGATTGTGGAGGGGATTCACCTGGGATCTTCCCACTTCCTGAGCAAGTCCTCTCTAACCACACAGCTATTATACAAAAAATGGGCACAAACATAACCTCCGCCTCCAGTTACGGTGGTTTCTTGAGAGGGGGCCTCAACCTGTTGGTGTGTGTTATGCATGCTCAGAGCATGCCTATTGGACTGAGCCTCTCAGGGAATTTAAGCAATGATATGAATAGTTTCTGGACATGTTGGTGTGTCTACAGAAAATGCCTTACTGCATGGTAGACTAATCTACTGCACAGTAAACTGTCACCGTCTACACATAAGCATCATGTACTGTGCGATAAATTAGTCTGCTGTGCAGTTAGGTAGTACCTGTAAATACAGATAGTGAATGAACTGTGCAGTAAATATTGCACAGTAGTGTACGTGTAGATGCTGACCAGAAGCAAATTTGCTCCCAGTCAGCCCCAATACCAGGGGGCCACTATGGATGGGCAACTCCCCCAGTCCTGGCGCTGCTCAGCTCCTGGCTTCCTCCCAGGAACCAGAGCCTGAGTAGCGCTGGGACAGGGTAGCTCTCTGCCTCCCCTCCCATCCTGGCACTGCTCCCCACAGAAGCTGGGAGCTGAGCAACACCAGGACTGGGGAGCAGGGCAGTTCCTGGCTAGCCCTCAGCTACTCAGGGAAATCCCTGTCCAGCCAGGGGCTGCCTAGGAGCTGCTCCAGAAGAAGAACACCTCCCAGCCAGCCCCTAGTTGGCAGGGAAGCCCTGCTGGTCACAGTGCACTTGTCCCCATGCGCACAGGGCTGGGAGAGCTCTGAAGCAGCAGCTGTCTCCCGGCCCCAAGCATATTAGGACCCCTCCCAATGTGCATGGGGCCAGGAGACAGCTGCCACTGCACCCAAGAGAGCTCTCCTGCTCCTGTGTGCACTGGTACCAGCTCCCATGCTCCCTGCTTGCGCCTGGGGAAGCCTGGTGCTCCCCCTGGCTGCTGCAGGAGGCCCGAGCAGGGTAGAAGCAGCTCTGTACTGGGCTGCTTCCATTGGGAGCAAATTTGCTCCCAATAGGCAGCATGTGTAGTCATGCTCGCAGGGAAGGCTTACTCCACAGTAAAATGCTATGAAGTAAGCCTTTATAGCAGTAATAGCATGTATAGATGTGCCCCATAAGCCTTAGGTGGGAGAAAGGTCCCTAGCTACTCTGGATGAAGGTGTTCTGAGCATATACAGAATTTCAGCCCCAGGTATGGTGGGAACATTCAGGCTAAACAAGGAGGGCCTTGTAAAATTAGACATCTCCAGGATTAGGCCGCAACTGAATGAGGATTTTTGGATTGAAGTTTTGGACTTCGGCACCTAAAGTATGCTTCAGTCCTGCTTCAGGTGTCTAAATCTTTGCTTAGATCTGGTCTAGTGTTTGATTCAGCTGGTTGGTATGTATAGTTGAAGTATCTTAGACAGATGCTTATGTTTCTTTTCCCACACAGAAAGGATAGAAAGTCCTCCAGTCCTATCCCACAACCCATCTCTCACGGTTTCATTTCTCGCCTCCTACCAGAGTGGGATTGCACTGGTTCCAGTGACTGGGAAACCATTGCAGGAAGTGGCTGGATTTGACTTAGAAGGAATTACTAACTTCTCCACCTCTTAAAGCTAAAGGATCATTTTTGCCTTACTGATGTGTATTTGGAATATTTCTATGGGAATTTGTTTACTGCATAGCCTCATAACTGTTGATCCCCTCAGGCAGGGAAGAGATAAACATTAATGTTCCTGTGATATTTCTACAAGGATAGTTTTAACCTATATAGAAAGCATCTACTACAGGCACATAGGAGATTTGATATGGAAGAGACTAAGGGCAAAAACCCTTACAGTTGTCAGAGACCCAGCAAGTAACTTTGCAGGCCAAGGAGACAACCCCTGTGTATTCTCCCAATTGTGGGCTGCTCCAAAAGCCGAAATAACCCCTGGTGTAATTCAGATAGTCCTAAGAGGTTGCTTAAATCACAGCAGCTCAAGCCATGATACCTATGTGTCCAGAATTCCTACTTACCTTCCCATGCTCCCTGTAGGGCTTAAGCCCTGCTGCTCATCACAGCAGCAATATAACTGAGGGTGGCAACCAGGTCAGCAGCCCTGGGCACTGGTTTTGGGGTGGGGGTAGGGGACAAAAATAGCTGTCAGTTGTGACCAGGATACTTGCCAGTGCTGCCATTTCCTAGGGCAGTGGTTCTGAACCAGGGGTACATGTACCCCCAGGGGGTATGTGGAGCCTCATCACGTACCCCCTGGGGGTACATATATTTCATACATTGTCTAACACAGGTTGAAGAGCCTAAAAAATTAATTTCCCATTGAAAGGGAGTATGTGAAATCTCTCTCTGAGACCAATGGGTACGTCAACTGAAAAAGGTTCAGAACAGCTGACCTAGGGTATGGAGCTGCTCTGGTATGCTTCTGTTCATCAGAACCAGCACCAGACTAATTCACTTTACCTGAATCTGGAGACTTTTAAAATATGCCCTTCAGGCTGCTGTGGCTATTTTATCTAACATGAAGGTCCTGAGAGTACCTTTCTCTTTGTCACTTCAAAGAAAACAGAATCAGATCCCACCAGTTCCTGCATTTGTAGAAAAATAAATCCTTGAAATAAAGGACACAAACTTTTGTGACTTTTTGTTGACATTTCGTTACCAAAAATAAATTGCATTTTCAATGGAAATAAATTATGTTTACTTTTACTGGTTTATACATTTTGATACTAAGGTTCTGGAATTGTTTCTTTAAAAAACACAACCCCAAACCCAATTGAAATGAAGGTCAAATTAATGTCTGGGCTACCTCTTCTGTGTGGTACTACTGCCTTAGTGGATCAGACATTAAGCAAAAGTCTGGCTACCTGTTAAAAATCCTCCGGCACTTCTGTCAAGAGTATAGAGTTCTTAGCATGTGTAGAAGGGAACACAGAGTAGTGATAAACCAAGTTTAACTCCATTTTTATCTATTTATAAGATACAAACCAGTCTTTTCAACTTCACAGAAATAGATTTTTTTATCTACTTAGGGACTACTTAGAGGTTGTGCAGGGAAAGTTCTGCTGGCCATGATCCCAGAATCCTTTGCACTCTAGCTCTGCCTCTCCTGGGGCTCAGTTTCCCAATAAACAAAGCACGGATAAATGAATTTTTGTCACCTTTGTAAAGCAAAAGCTTTGAGACTGACCTATGGATGAGAAATGATGTATAAGAGCAAAGTATCATTATAATATTGCATTGAATACACACATGCATTTTTTAAACCTTGTTTCAGTTGTCACAGTACAGGCATTATTGAGCTATAGACTGGCTTTATAGGATGGCTAGACCAGTATATTGACTGAGATTCTGTTATAATGTCAAGAAATTAAGATAAGAATAGGAAAAAATGCATACTATACAGATTCTGCACCAAATGGACAGCTTAGTTTATCGTCAAGGCATTAGGGTACAAAGTTTGCAAACCTAACAGACATAGAGATGGAGCTGGCAAAATAGCACTGATTGCAGAATCTGATCATGTAAGAAAAGGGGTCAGTGTGCCCAGGGATTTTGAACCACGTGAAATCAAAATACAGAGTTGCAATATATTTCAACCCATAATTGCTACTGATTAGAATTCAGCAGAGAACTTTGCATAATGCCAATAGATGACCTTTTTTTCAGAGGTGCTCTAGCATGATTGTTAGGACCTTGTAACAAATGCCTACTGCCATTTAACGATGGAATGACATATCTCTGATATGCAAATTTTTACAGCACAGCAATTAAGCAGTTTAGAATTTTACGACAGTGTTTGGGCTTTATACAACCAAAAAAAAGGGCCAATAAAGGCCTGTGATGGATGGGCAAATCCCCACTGGAAATATACCATGTAATCTTGTGGAGACAATGCATTATGGATAGCATTGTGATTATTGGTTGTTAATCTCTCTCCCCCCTCCTCCCTCCAGCATACCCTGGTAACCTTCCCCTCCCCCTGCTATAGTCCACGGATGAAAACTACATGGCTGCCACATTGTTGGGGGCACGAGCCTTGGATACAGATGGGAAAGTTGGGGCATTGCAATCTGCCGTTCACAAGGAAGACAGTGCAAAGGGGGCTTGCAGCTAAGCAGCTTGTCAGCAGGGGACAGAACTGGGGGCCATATGCCTCTCTTCTTCTCCCTTCTGTCACCAAGTCTGCTGCCTCATCCTTCTGTCAGGGGAACGCTTTAATGATGAACATGTTTTAAACAGTTTTGTTTACCTAGCAACAGCTTTTCTGTGAAGGGGTCTTGATTAGATACCTTAAACCATTTTTTTTGGTTTGGTTTTTCTGTGTGTGCGTGTATGTGTCAGAGGGAGAGAGACAGAGACCTCCATTCATATGCAGGGATCTCCATTACCCTCCACACTCTACAATAAGATACTGCATGCTGCTGCAGTCACTAGCTGTATACTATTTCTTTCTCAAGCAGCTATGCTCGTTTTTGTTTTTTGGGGTGTTTTTTTTCCTCGTCACCCAGGCCTGTTTTTCCTTGTTGCCTATAAGTCACTCATATTCCTTTCCATCATTTTTCTAGCTGTTTCTGTACAATTCTTTTTGAAATCTGATGTGATATTTGCATAGTTTTAAGTTATTTGTGGTTCTGTGTCTTTTGTGTGCATGAAGTTTGCATGATTTTACAATACCACATGAGAGAGAGATGAAGAGGCTGAATGTTTAAATACAGAGAGGAGAGAGGTTTGCTTTAGAAAGACAGGGAATACTGAGAATTGTAACTTAAATGTTAATGATGTTGCAATAGGAGAAATGGTGCTTAAAAAAAGCCCCCATCTTTGTATTCCTGAAAGCCTACATTACAAACTGAACCCACTTCTCAGCATTTATTCTCTTTGTTCACTATGATGGAGAGTGACATGAGAGAGTTCCCTTTCATTGGTTGTTGGTCCTTCACAATCTGGTTTCTGAGGTCCTAGCACAATATTAGTATACATCTGGGGAAAAAGGAGTACTAGTGTTTGCTTAAGAGATTATTTTAAACTTTCAGAAATTTCAGCTGCAAGTGATAGGCTAAAGTTAACAAACATTAACTGTACAAAAATGTTCTTACCCAATTTGCCTTCCCTGTGAAAAAATCCCTGAAGGTAAACAGGGATTCCCGTAGAGAATCCTGTCCATTATCATTCCTTCATGTGAGAGGTTATGGGGTTTAACTCTCAACAAATAATCCATAAAAATTTCTCTCAAACCCAGTGGACTCCCAAGGACTATGGGAAGCAGAACTATTAGTGTAGAGGTTCCCCAGAATCTTTCTTCAACCCTCCCTCGTCCTGACAGCCAGCTATAGCTGGGTTCCCACCACCTCTCAGGGATGAGATAGGGACCTGCACAGAAAACGGCAAGCAGGGCCTACAACTCTACATATGTTCCTCAGTAATAGTAGTTGTATGTGGATTATTAAACACTGAAAAGAAAATCTTACACTGAAATGCAGATTAAGTTCAAAAGGAGTTCTCCAGATTTAAACTTCAAATCCAAATTGACTAAGGATATCTTTCTCAATACAGGTTGGAATGCTATTTCCAGTTTAGAAGACAGAATCTGCTGCTGTCATCTGGGCTAGGGACAGAAGTTACACATAAATCGGTTTAAGTGATCAGAAACTAGTCTAAGCCTGTAACAGAATAGAAGTTCAGTGCACACAAACTAGGCTGAAACTAGTTTAAAATAAAATTTGTTGAAGGTAGTATCAGACTTAACTGATTTAGGTCAAGCCAGTTTATGAAACTTCTGTACCAGACCCCTTCTTGGTTCAAATAAATCACTTCTCCCAGCATTTTGTAGCCCTGGGCTGGGCTGGGCTGGGCTGGGCTGGGCTGGGCTGGGCTGGGCTGGCTGCTCCAGACAGCAAGGCTGGCCCCACCCCTCTGCTCCCTAGCTGAAGCAGTCAGGGTTGTCTCACTGGCCTCACTAGCTAGCTCACTGCCCTGTCCTTCCCCCTTCCAGGTAGGGTCTGGGACCAGGGAGGGAAGTTAAACTTCCCTTCCCCTGATTACAGACCTGCCCTGCCCTGCCCTGCCGGCTTACTTAGTGCTGGCTGCAACTGTAGACTACAACTCCCAGAGGCACCTGGAAGCAGAAGGAGGAAGGGATGACCAACTCTGCAGAGTCCTGCTTCTGTGAGTCTGGAAGTAAACACACAGCCCATGCTGGCTATGAGCCAGAGAGCTGTGCTCTAGTGCCCCTTGGCTTCTGGCTCGAGCCAGTGCAGACATGTGGCTGAATTTCCTGAATCAAAAGCAAATGTCTGTTCATTTGCTTATTGGTTCAATCTTTGCAGCTTAGACTAACCTGCAAAGACTGAATCCATTCAGCCTCAGGTTTTTTGACTATCTGTATTTAGCCCTAGTGACATTATTTTGAGATTCCCAACATGAAAATCCAAGGATTGTTTAGAAAACAACAGGTTAGTTACCATAGGCTAGAATCCTACTAAATTCTGGACTTTTGGAAAGGAACTCAGTCTTGAGTTTTGTTATCATTCAGAAGACAAAAATAAAATTCTCTAAAATATTTGCGTTTGCCATACAATATGATGAAAATTAACTAAGGAAAGAACATGTTCTCCCTACATTGAGACTGTTGGGCTCTAAAGCAGTTTCACAAAGGTAATGATAAAAAGACTGTAGCATATGTTATTTAAGATGTGGCTGGGTGAAGCATTCAGAAATGCATGGTAAGTAACAAATGTAAATTGGCAGCAGTTCCAGGCAAAATGTCCTCATAGTTCTTTTTCCCCTTCTAATTTCTAATCCACTCCATGCGCAGCGCTCACAGTTACCCTGGGGGCAGGCACCTGCTGGCCCCTGCCACCAAAGCCATCTTAGACCTGCTGCAACCCTAGTTGTAACCAAGCATTCCTCTGCTGAGTACAGAAACACTTCTGGCTCCTTCTGAATTGCTAAAACTAGGTATATAACAGCACCCAAGAAAGGTGTCTAGTCCTCTGGATGATAGACACCAAAGACCAAATACAGGAATCATTTGCCCCCCTGCCTATCCTCTGGCCACTAACAGAGTCTGAAGGACTTGGTACTCAGTAGAAGATGGCACCCACAGAGGTACTTTATGCACAAGATACCAATACTAATGGGGTATTTTTTTTTGTAGTTATGTACAAACACTTCACATTTTTGGCAGCAAGAGCTATGCAGTAAGATAAAAAAGAAGGAATCAAAAGTGACAGAGGACTTATTCCATTGTGGATATATGATCAACCTGACAGCATCACAGGTAACCAGAATGGAGGTGGAGTGAAGTGTTCAAACATCACTGAACTTGCACAGTCACACTGGTGCATACCTAAATTGCATTCAGTTCCATTCCATTCCATTGCACAAAAAGTAGTAGTGTTGAACTGTAACAATAATATTGCCTGATTCAACATGGAAATAATAATAACCCCAGAAAGAAGGCTAGTTCTTTTCCACCTGTAAGTTCAGCAGCTTTTCTGTAGCTTTCTACATCATGTGATGATACTCAAATACCTATAATGACAAATTGTGATCCACAATGCCTATGTTTTCCTGAGAATCTTGGATCTTGGTATAAGTGGTAGTAGAGTAATTTTGTCTTGGTCTAAGTAGGAGTACAGTAATTTATGGGTCATACAGAGAAGAACAGATGACTTTTCAGACAGATAAATCCAGGGTTTTCACTTAGGCCTCAGACACATGTTACACTTAAGATGTGATTAACTCATTAATCACATCTTAAGTAGTGACCTGGCCACATATTCATTCAGTTAACGGTGTGACAACATCAGAAATAAGTGACAAATTTATTACACAAAATGTGTGTAATGACTTAGTTGTTCTTTCCTATCATGCCTTTAATTGAACACGTGGCCAGTGCTTCCAACTTCTGGGCAAAATACAGGACATGGTCCAGGTCCAGCCCACTAATAGATTTGATCCGGTCCATGGGTGGATGGCCACCAACTAATTGGATTTAGCCTTCAGGCAGCTGGAGGCTCTGGCCACTGTGTGGTGCCAGACTAGTGGGTGGCACTGCTCCACCCAGAAGCATGAGGCATCAGTTATGGACCCAGGCAGGGCTTCCACTGCAGCAGGCAGGAAGTGGTGGGTTCAAGAACCTGGACTCAGAACCATTCAGCATCGTTCACAGACACCACCACCCTCCTGGCATGGCAGAAGCTCCCGCCAGGAGTCCTGACCTGGAAGCTGCCAGGAGCTGTGGACCCAGACAGAAGCTGCTGCCACACTGGGAGGGCAGCAGAGTTAGCTGGGACACCGCCGCAGGTTCCACATCAGGGCTCCAGAATCTGCTGCCTGCACCCACAGCTGAGGTTGATGCCCACCTGCTGCAGTGAACCACAGCTCCAGCAGGTTCTGGAAGGAGGGGGAGAGAGACAGAGAGGAGAGGAGAGAGAGAGAGATGGATGTGGCCCTTGACAGGTCCCCAAAACTCATTAAATGGCCCTTCAGCCAAAATAATCGCCCACCCCTGCTCTAGAGCATACAGAAGAGTGCTCCAGAGCACTGGCCAGTTGATTGAAAGTCCCAGGTCAGAGAGCACAGTGTGGGAGCCCCAGTCAGCTGATGAGGCTCCCAGTTGCAGAAGTGCATGCTGCGCCCCCGGAAGCTGGGAGCCCCATCAATGATTGGAGCTCCCAGCTCCAGCAGTGTAACGTACGGTACCACGGCTGGGAGCCCTGTCAGCTAATTGCAGCTCTCAGCTGCAGCAGTGTACCATGTGCCCCTGAGGCTGGAAGCCCTGTCAGCAATGGGATCTCTCAGCCATGGGGACACACCATGGGAGCTCCCTCAGCTGATGGAGCTCCTAGCCACACGGGCAAAAAGCACATGTGGCACAGTAGGAGATGTGATTGTTGGGAATCACACATCAGATCCCATCATGCCTTCTTTTTAACATCTGTCAGTGGCCTTAGAGCCACGAAAAACATCTTTAGGAAGGAACTAGGTACTGTGCAAAGAGCATCCTCTTGATGCAAAATAAACCAAATGGGTCTGGTATCATGCAGGGCTCAGATTCTCAAATTTGCTAGTGACTCTGTGGAAACCTTGTACTTGGAAAACTGCCTGATCACAGTCCAGCTGTTGTCTTCCTTCCTTGTTGCTCAGCTATAATAAGAAGCAGAATATACAAATGATTTCCCAATATTCCCTTCTGAATAATCAATTGTTACTGGAATACTTTGCAATCAGAGGGGTGGTCCACAACACTAAACATAGAAGGAATGTGATTGTATTAAATGTTTCAGAACCCCTCTCCTATAGAAATGTTGTGGCACCATGACTTTTTCTTCACTCTAGGCAGTAGATAGCAGTGCAAAGTCACAACCTTGTTTTCTTTCCTCCTGTAGCTTCCATAGAACTATTACCCTTGTTTCCCAATTATATCAAGGTTAGAAACTTGGGAGAACATAAAGTTGGTTCAATTATGATGGCTGCCAATAGGTTATGGTTTCTATGACTGTACAGTGGGCTACTGTTCAACAACATAAAAGTAAAATGACAGAGGTGGTGAGTAGGTGAAACAAGTTATAGAAACTAGACCTGAGGCAATTACAATATCTCAGACCAAATGATATATTTGCTATTTCAATTGAGTGCCATATAATTTTAGGAAGAATCACAAAGCAGTTTCAGTTGTGACTTAAAACACCATCTGTTGTTCCAATCCCTAGGCCTCTACTACATCAAGTCACAGTTATGCCAAATAATGAGATGCTTTCATGATGGTTATAAAAGCGGATTAGAATGAAACCATCGCTCTTTTGTGTCTGACAGAAAACCAAGTTTTGACACCTGTTCATGGAGATGAACACCTTGCTGGGGTTGTTTGACCCCAGTAATCTTTCCTGCCATGGCAGGGGGTCAGACTAAATGATCTACTCAGGTCCCTTCCGACCCTAGAAACTATGAAACTATGAAATGTGAGGTGTGTAAACCAGGGGTGCTTAATCTGTAGCCCACAAACCAGATTCAGCCCCTGGAGCCATGTCATCTGGCCCCTGGTTCATGTCATCTGGACATGTCATCCCCCCATGAGTCTGAAAACTTGGCAATGGGGGAGTGGTTTCCACTGCCCTGCTGCCAGTTTTTTGGACCTGTGGGGACCCCTGTAGGACAGGCAGAATGGCCCTATGTGCTACATCAAGCACACAGGGTGGCATGGGGCCTGATCCCATTATAGGAAGCCTGATCCAAGCATGCAGGGCTAACATAGGGCCCTATCCAGGTGTACAGAGGCCAGCTGAGTTCACATAGGGCATGATCCTACTGTGCAGGGCCTGATCCTGCCCACAGACTGGCTCCACTCATCTGGCCCAGGGGGCCAAAAGGTTGAGCACCTCTGCTCTAAACCCATGTCTAGGGTAAAGAAAAACCACTGTATCAGTTAGGCACATAAACCTCCCTCTATCCCTCCCTCATTTAATGTTTGTATGTAGCAGGCATTCAGCATTCCCTGTGTCTGTGCTAATCTGCATTTTGAGAAAGGGAATCCCAACTCCATTTTCTTTCTGAGGATGCCAGGTCACTTACATTCTGCCTGCTTCCAACTTCTATAAGGTCCAAAATCAGTTCCTTACTTTTACACCCTTAATGAAACTTGTATTGCTTTTGTATACAGGTATAAATTACTTGGGATCAGGAACAAACAAATGTGCGGCTATTCTGGGATGGTCCATACAGATGGGCTACTAGTTTTAAATGGCTATAACTAGTAGCCCACCATCTAGGTGGTGGGGAGCAGGTAATAGCTGTCTTGCATTTAGCAAATGACTACCCAGGATGAACATGGACAGACAAAACCTAAACCAGTGGAATTTATGCCAGTAGAGATTTAATTTTAATTTTTACAAGATTAATTCTTCTCTAAATTGGGCATAGTTACCCTGGTTTAGGGTTTTGCATCCTCTGGCCATTACTCTTGTATAGCTTTGCAATGCTGATTATACCAGTGGTAATTTTTTCATCTGTCCATGCCCACAGAGACTCTTAAAGTGATTGGTTTCAGTGTATTTGACTGCATTTCCAATTATCTCACATAAAATGAACACTTAGTTTTGAATGGGATAGAAAGTATAGAGAAAAGTACTAACAAAAATAATCAGAATCCAATTTATTTCTGATGCAAATGTATTAGCTTGAATGTACCTTACACCAAGGTTTGGCTTTGGTCCAGTTAGGCTTATCTTTGATAAAATAATAGCTAGTGAGGCTGGAGAATCCTATGTATTGGAAAGCTATTTACTTGGGTAGCAGCTGTAAGCCTCTGCCTTTCAGTGCTCAATGAGGTCTACATTACAAGACCTGGAAAGTCTATGGGCCAGGGTGAGCATTTTGCTTTATTAGACAAACCAAACTACTTTATTATCCCCCAGGCATCCACTTCCCTACATACCCCTGGAGTGCACTGACCCACCACATCATCTCCTGCAGTGAGTATGGTGTTTATTTCATCCTTCATCCCAGTCCCCAACTGAGGGAAACAATAGGCAATAACCACATTAATTGCCCCTTTCCAGTTCTTCACTCACAGCCATTTGTCTTAATTATCTCCCAATAACTTTTCAAGATACAATTTTGTTTCTCCCAAAGACTTCCAGTTTAGCTCTTCCTGACCCTGCAAGTGTGTGTGTATTTATGTGTCTGTTGTGTGCATATGTGTACACACACATGTGCATATACATGTACACGTGCTAGCAGCTGCTACTTTCTCTATAAGAGTGTTCACAGTGCCCGTTTGGGCTGGGGGACAGAATGACTAGACATACTAAATGAACTTCTTCTACTCATTTGCCCAGATGCTTAATACAACATCTGTGCTATGCCTCTGCTGCCTGTCAAAGGCTAAAGGGAAAGAATGGGAAGAATGAAGTGTATCCAGCCCTCACGTACTTATTTTACCCTGCATGCTCCACTACAGCCCTACTTAAACTGAAATTCCTAAAATTCCTATACACATTGATGAACACGTATGTGTAAGATTCCCTCTGCTGTCTTCCAATCTTGCTGTCCCCAGAGGACACTACAAAGAAAGTTGGTAATGTTGAAAAGAGATTGAACAGAAGGGAAAACTCAGGTTTAGAGATGAAGAATGAAAAAAGCAAGAGAATGGAAAGCTAGTAGGAAGGAACACTGAACAGATTGAGACGTTTACAAGATTGATAAAATATATACAATAAATTTTAAAAATGAAAAGCCAGGGCACAGAGAGGATTAAACCAGTTATATCTGTTTTTTTTCTTAATCCAAAGAAAAAGGAAACATTCAATGAAGTTGGATGGTGGCAACTTCAAATTCAAACAAAAGAAATATTCTTCCACATAGTTACTTGTAGTACCACAAGGTATCAGGCTGCCTGTACACATGCTCCAATGTGTTCTGATTAAAACACTCTAGCATCACCGCAGCATCACGTGTATTAAATCCCCCATGTTTCAAAATGGCCACGGGGACACTTTAACTAAAACTCGTTGAATTAGCTTTAAGTAAAGCATCCCACAGCCATTGTTAAATGTGCAGGGGCTTAATATATGTGTCAGTGAGGTGTTTTAATTAGAGGGGCTATCCAGGAACCACGCTAATTAACATGCCCCTACCCCCGAACACTTATATAGGCAACTCATAAAACTAGTCAAAAATATCTATTACCTTCATAAAGTTACTGTAGCATCCTTTTCACAGAACGGGGGGATGATTGTAATACAAACCAACGGGAGAATATCATGTAATGTTATTACTATTCATTTTAACTCCTTTCTAGTACTCTGTGTCACTAATGGGCATATAATTATCCTTTCAGAAAATGCGCAATCAGGAAAAATCAGTTTTAGGAATAAATCATGAGGATTAGAGATGAAAGTGCTAGTTTGAGAAAAAAATGTAAACACACTTAAAGACAAATTCTCAGTTTGTGTGAATTGCCCCAACTTTACTGAAATCAATGTGCAAACAAAGAGGAGGAAAAGTTTATTTAGGACTCTTCCTTAATGGGAGAGACATTTGGAAAAGTTAAAGTGAGTTAACTAAAGACATAAAGTTAACTTTGTAAACTGAAGCATATTAATCCCCAGTGTGGTTGCTGTCAAGAAGTAAAACATGCTTAGATGAGGAAAGTTAATCTACAGAGCTCTCCGGCCTTCTGAATAAGAGGAGCCACTACAGCCACACAGTTTTTTGGTTTTTAATGTCACATCCTCAGTCAATTTGTCTTAACTTGTCCCAAGTCTTCCAGTGTGTAAAACCCTTAAGTGACTTATTTTTTTCTGCCCTCCCCGCTACCCCCCTATGTCCAGCCGATCCATTGATAGTGGTTGTAGCACTTGAAAGCAGAAAAACAGATTAGTGATATACTGCAGGGAAGAAAGGTCAGGGAGAAGACAGGCTTGGTAACCCAAAGTGAAAGTTTCAGGTACTGGAACTGGAGAAAAAGAAACCCTGATGATAAAAGATAAGATAGTCTGATTACTGAGAAGAGAGGTGAATGAGCTGTCAGTGAGTTAGGTCATAATATTAAATAGTCAGTAGATGGCAGAGTTTAGTTTAGTGTTAACATTGGTCACCCAAGCTGTACTTTCACAATGAAGGGAGATGGCAGGAAGAAGCAGAGGCTTAGCAGACAGACACATTTTCAGAATTCCTGTTTGTGTATTTTACTCCTGGTTGTTCATCTGGACAGATTACTGGGAGGAAGGAGGTAGCCTATATTCATTTTCAGAGTAAACAAAATGAAAAAAACTGGGTTATCAATTTCTTCTTTACTGATGCATACAAGGTTCTTTGGGTAAATGCCATATCTTTTATTAGATCAAATTACTAGCTGGAAAAAAAGGCTCTTGGCAAGCTTTTGAGCACAAACACCCTTCTTCAGTTCTTCACATTGTGAAATTTCCATGTCAAATGGCAAAATTGGATATCTTCTGTCTTTTGAGGGTGTTGGTTATAGCCGTGTTGGTCTAAGGACATAGACAAAGTTCTTTGGGTAAATGTGTTTGTGCCCAAAAGCTTGCAAAGAACAATTTTTCCAAGTATTTAGTTGGTCTAATAAAAGATATCACATTTACCTAAAGAACCTTGTCTGCTTATGTCCTTAGACCAACATGGCTATAACTAACACCCTCTTTTCTAACACACAGAGGGTTCTGGTTATCAATGTAGACCAGACTCTGTAAAAATGCTCTGTCATTTTCTGATTATATCAATAAGAAACTCCTTGTGATTCCTGTTTCAAAACAAAACAAAACAAAACAAAACAAAACAAAAAACCCCAAACAATCTTCTGAGCTGAAAAATAAAATCTGAGTAAGAAGTAGCCTCTCTCCCTTCTGTGAGCACATAAAACCTTTGTGCACAGGAACTTCTGAGAGGTTCTGAGAATTGGTCTATGATGCAGATTAAGCAGGAGAGAATAAACATCTTTGAGATGCTCTGGCCAAGAACAATAATGGGCATCACCAGGACTGAATGAGCATCAGAGAAGTGGATGTGTGTGAATTAACTAGAGCCCATTACAGTAGTGAAACCAAAATGTGCATGGTATTTGTATCTTCAATACAAACAGTAGCTAGAGTTGATTTTAACTGAGAAATAAACAAATGGAATATCAAAAGGGAAAAGCTTGAACCCAGTGAGAAGAGCAAAAAAAGGTGTGTGTCCTGGAAAGTGCCAAGAGCTTTTAGTTCTTCATCCATGTTCCCAGTGTCCAAAAGCTTCCAATTTTTGTCATGTTTTTAATCTTCCATACCTACTTGAAAAAGTAAGAAAAGAAAGTAGTATAGTTTGTCATGAGAAAGAGATGTGAATGAAACCACACCCAGATGTAAACACTATGCATAGGAATTGTGGAAGCCATTTTAAAAGTGGAATGCATTAAATAGACTTCATCTTCCCCATCATTAGTGTTATGAAGGCTCTCTGCACATTTATATACTGACACCACATGCCAATGAAGATACTGATGTTCAAATTTCTGCAAAGACAATTTGGAAATGTCAGTCTGCTGCTTTAGTTTTCGCTTGCCTGCTTCCATCATTTGGAGTGTAGGAGCAGCAACCTGACTTCAGTTTATTGTAAGAAACACCTTACATCTTTGTTGAGTCTATAAAATAGCAAATAACTAGTATTTATTTAGCAAAACCTATGCAACAGGGATTGATTGACTTTCTGTTGTTGGTTTATTTATTTGTATTGCAGGGGCACCTAGGTGACCAAGGTCAGGACCCACCTCACCATATAATATAGAATGGGAACCTACCTCAGAATTTAAGACAAATGATACGTGGGTGGAAACAATAAGGAGACAAAAAGAGGATTTTGATCAGTGCAAGAATCAGGGGCCCCAGAACAGCACAAAGTCACATTTTTTGTAGGTATCTGAGAAAAAGAAAAATTTAAGTAGGGCTTTGAAGGAGAATAATGAAGTGACTTGTGGATGTTTATACTGAAACACCTTCCAAATGTGAGTAGCAACATGAAAGAAAATGTAATGGTGTTAAAATGTAACAGGGAGGCAATGGAGGCTGGCCTTGTGGGACTTTCAGAGGTTGGGAGTTCACCTCTCAGTATTGAATAAAAAATGATAAGCAATGTGCCAATAACTCAACAAGGGCTTTGAAAGTCAGGGCATGTAGCTTATATCTGATGTGATAGAAAAGGAGGAGCCAATCTAGAGGTCATCAAGAGCAGTGATGTGGTCACAGAGATGGGCCAGGCAAATGACCTTCAGGAGCATTCTTGATGGATCTGAGCAAGGGCAAAATTGCATTTGTCCAGGACAGAGAATTACCTTCTAAGTACCATTCATCACATTGGATTTGTTGTATAACAAAATTCATGGTGTTAGTCATGCAAATCTTTATAGTGATAAATAGAAATAAAAATTGACATCTCTCATTACCAGCCCTCTTTTTTGCAATCTTTAAATAATAATTTTCTGGGTAAAAAAATCTTGCTTGTTTGTAATATGAATAATATGTATCTTGTCTACGCTGGAAGACTTAATGTTTGTATCTGCACAAGCTTTTTCTTATCATTTCCTACCATCAAAGGTCTTCAGATAATAATAGCACCTTGTCTACTACTTCTTATGAAGATGGAGTTGAGGCCATGATAACGGAATGGTAGGGGGTTTTAATACAAAGTTAATTGCAGTCATGACCTGAAGCAACTGGAAAACAAGTGAAATTAGGGTAGGATGAGAGAGAGAGCTGAACAACTAAGAGGGAAAGTTTAGTCAGTAATTAAGGCTGCATTTACATGGCAAAATCTCAATCTGTAATTCACCCATGGTACTACTCGCCTAGTGAGATCACAGATGGAAACTGCAGGATAGAGCAGAGGTGGGGAATGACAAACAGGTCAACCTGACTTCCATACTCGGTAAGTTTTTTTTGAACAAACTCTAAAACAGCAAGCACCTAGAAGGCAAACAGTGACTATTAGTAAGCAACATGGCATTGTTAAAAACAAATTATGCCAGACCAATTTACCTAACAGGTTACCTGGATTGATGAATAAAAGGAATGTGGCAAACAAAATATATCTCAGCTTCATTTAGGATTTAGGCAAAGTGCCATACGACACTCTTATATGTAAAGTGGAGCAATGTAATTTAGAAAAAACTATCATATGGTGGAAATAAAATTAGTTGAAAGACTGTAGGCAGCAAGTAATAATTAAAACAGCAAAGTAGGAGAAGGTGGGCAGGTCTACACATGCATTTGATCCAGGATCAGTTTACTTCCAAGTAAATTACTCACAAGTAAATGCCTCTGGGCAGGCATCTACACATGCTGGGAAGCGGGAGCAGATTTGCTGCTAATGGCAGCAAATTGCTCCCACTTCCTGGGGCCCTGCAATGGTCCCCTGCCACCACCAAGGGGAGCTCTAGGCTCCCCCTGGGTGCTAGCCCAGAGCCTGGCAGGGAGCACTGGGCCAGCTGTCTTCTGGCAGGGGCTGGGACATTACACTTTGCTCTTGGGGGCTGCCTGCTTCTGGGGCAGGAACAATGTCTCCCTGCCCCAGCAGCAGGAAGCTCCTGGCCCTGGCTTCCAGATCAGGGGCAGGGGACTTGGAAAGAGCTGCAGGGAAGGGGCAGGTCCCAGCCCCCTGCCCTGATCCTCTGGTGGAGCAGCTAACAGACCCCACCAGCAGGGAGCTCCCAGTACCAGCTCTGTACTGTGGGGCCAGTGCTGGGAGACCCTTATTTCCCAGTGCCAGCTTCTCAGTCATGGAGCTGGCTGTGGGAGATAAGGATCTCCCAGCCCCCACTCCCCAATTGTGATCACAGAGTGGGGGGCTTGGAGCTACCTGGTGCCAAGGCAGGGGGACATAGTCCCTGCCCCAGCTTCAGTGGTGAAGTTCACTCTGGCAACAGGCAACTCCCAGGGGCAGGGAGCAATCTCCTGTCCTCTAGTAGATGGCTGACTGGGAGCAGATTTGCTCTCAGTCAAGCATTGACATGAGTGCTACTATGCTGTTACTAATTGAAAGTAAATTTGTTATTGTACTTGCATTTGCAGGTAGCAAATTTACTCATGATTAGTGAGGTTTACTGCATAGTAAGCATGTGCATGTGTAGACGCACATGCTTACTGCACAGTAAACTACGCTACTCAACATTTTTTCAGTGACTTGGGATGGAAACAGAATTTTGATGGTGGCACAAGCTTATTGTGCCACAAATACCCAAAATTTGTGGCTGCAATGTAGATAGTATCAATTTGTGCTGCTAATTAGCATCCATTATCTGTTTGCTTTAATAGCTAAGAGTATGGGCAGCCCAGACCTGCCCATGCTCTCCAGCTGCCCCAGGCAGGTGCTCCTCAGGCTTAAACAGCCCAATCCTGCATCCCCTGGGAATTCCCATACAGGATCTGGCCCCTTAAGCCCTAGGACCGCTTGCCTGGCTTTCCCTTGCTTACAGAGATACGCCAGTTTGATACTCTGGTGTGGTTCCAGAGCTAGGACACCCAGTCAGGTGCTTGGCAGTCTCAGCCCTGGTACTGCACCAGAGGTGGCATTCCACAATTACAGAGATGTGCCCAGGGGGTGCAGAATCACTGGGCAGGACAATGGGCAATGCCTTGTTTCACTTAACAAAGCAGATCAGTTGTGATGGGACACATCAGCAATCTAGATGATGGGGTGGAAAGTAACCTGTTTAAATTCACTGATGACACCAAAATCTGGGGGGAGGTGAGCACGCTAGCAGGAAGCGAGAGATTGCAGAAGGATCTGGATAGGTTACAGGGGTGGGCTAACAGGAACAGGATGCGTTTCAATACGGACAAGTGCAGGGTGCTGCACTTGGGCAGTAGGAACCAGCAGCACACTTACACAATGGGGAACTCCCTACTCGAGAGCACGGAGGCAGAAAGAGATCTTGGAGTCATTATTGACTCCAAGATGAACATGGGCCGACAATGCGAGGTCATGGTTGGCAGGGCTAACCGGACCTTGTCGTGCATCCACAGGTGCATCTCGAGTAGAGCCAAGGAGGTGATCCTCCCCCTCTACGCGACGCTGGTCAGGCCACAGCTGGAGTATTGTGTCCAGTTCTGTGCGCCCCATTTCAAGAGGGATGTGGACAATATGGAGAGGGTCCAGAGGAGGGCCACCCGCATGATCCGGGGACAACAGGGCAGACCCTACAGTGAGAGACTGCGGGACCTGAACCTATTCAGCCTCCACAAGAGAAGGCTGAGGGGGGACCTGGTGACCGTCTATAGACTCACTAGGGGGGACCAGAAGGGTTTGGGGGAGACGCTGTTTCCCCTAGCGCCCGCTGGCATAACAAGGAGTAATGGGCACAAGTTGATGGAGAGGAGGTATAGATTGGACATCCGCAAAAACTACTTCACAGTTAGGGCGGCTAGGAGCTGGAACCAACTTCCAGGGGAAGTGGTGCTGGCCCCTATCCTGGGGGTCTTTAAGAAGAGGCTGGATGCCTACCTGGCTGGACTCATTTGAGTCCCGTTTTTGTTTCTGGGGTTGTTGTTCTCCCACCCTGGCAGGGGGTCGGGCTAGAAGATCTACTTGGTCCCTTCCGACCCTAAATCTATGAAACTATGAAACATCCCAGCATAGCTGATCCACTTCATTTGGCAACACCTATTTATACACTTGGAGAAAGGTATAGAGGTGATGAAAAATTGGGTGGCATGCCAACACTTTAGAAAATGGAATTAAAATCCAAAACAATCCCTGTGTATCATCAGGGCCATGAACCATAACAAGAAATCTTGTGTGGGCAAAGGGAAGGTGCTTCACATGCATTAAAAACAGATGTACAAGTGCAAAATGGAGGCTAGCTGACTGAACATCAGAAATGTAGAGAGGGGTCTGGGGGTTTAAATGGATCGCAAACTGTGCTGTAGAAAGAAAAAATCTCTTTACGAAATATTAAGTCTCCTCTTCAATTAAGGTCTGAAGGCTCAAAATAAACTTTGAGACACCTCAGCAAAACTAGCAAAAACCATAATTTCTTTTTCTGCTACTGAAAAGCAAAAATCAAAACTTTTAAGCCTTCTTTTTATAGCATAAAGCAGCAAGAAACAGAGCTTATGCCCAAATCTCAAAACAATAACTGGCAAGTTGTCACTACCATTTGTCAAATTCATCCCCTATTGTAATACCGTCAACTTCCCTAAAAATAATTTGACCTCTTCCCTATCTCAAAGTTTTCTCTTGTACAGGTTAAATGTATGACACAGAGGTAGTTAGCACAACACAATTCCTGGGCTCTATCTAATAATATTTAAAAAGTTCAATGCTAGAAACATATGTATGTAGTTAGAAAGTTTATTGTAATACAATCAATGAAAGCAAATGTTTGCATACTCAGTGTGCTGATTTAAAAGAAGTATTGTTTTAAAAGAAGCACATTCAACGGGCCAGATCATTGTCTATTGCAAGATAGCATACCTTATTTGGTGGAATGGCAGTCTATACCCATTGACCCCAGGGCCTTATATTGCAATGTAATGCTCAGTACCAATTTATCTACCTATCTATCTGGAAAATATTGAGGAAACAGATAAACTCTTTTACGTATTTCACTACTGCACAAATTATACTGTATTATACTTATTCTTACATTTTAACTGATGAAGAAAAAGTCTTATAGGATGATAGTGAATTTAAGCAAGAAATCAAAAAAATGAAATAAATGGATACTTTTTATGTGCTCTTTAGTATTTCCCAAGAGATGATTTAGCTAGAATAGGTATGTAGGGCCAAGTTCTCATCTCACTTACATTGGTGTAAAATCAGAGAAATTCCACTAGAGCCAATGGACTAACATGTCTAAAGTATTGAAATTAGAATCTCATTGCTACAGGCATCGCAAAGACCAATGAAAATTTTGAAGATAAGAAAAGTTGAATTAGAGTTTATTTCTTATATTTTAGATTTCCACAATCTGCTGGATCTTTCACTTAGAAGTTTACATCTTTTAGTGGAAAAAAATTAATTTCTTTCACAAGTTCCACTTAGATTTTGTTGCTAATAAAGCCAAGGATGTAAATACTATTAAGTAGAAAGCAGCCTGGTGCATAATTGTTTCAAAGCGATTACAGATTATATCGAGCCATTCGTTGAGGAGAAACAGTTTTTTCCAAGACACCAGTTCCCTGTACCTTGAAATTTTATTAGTCTAAGAATTTCATGCACCATATGTTGTAATACGAGACTAGCTGCAATTGAACAAACAACTTTCTGATATATAAGTGAATGATAACCTGATTTTAAATGTGTTTATCTAATGAGATAGTAACTGTAATTTACAGCACATATAAAAACTCCCACTGTTACTCCTGGTGCACCTTTTGGCTAAAAAGGGTGATGCACTGAGATATGCTAATGAATATCGTCTTGGTTTTTACCAAGTCAGTAATAAAATTTGCATTTGATATTGTGCACAATAAACTGGGTTATTAGCCTTGAAAATGAGTCCCATAAAATTTAAATATAGGCTTAAATCATATTAACTGTCCTGTAGATTTTCTGAGAGGCTTTAAAGCATTGCGTTTTGGTTCTATAGTGTGGAGAATGCAGATGTCAGTTTGCCTTCAGGGGTGCCCCAAAATGATGCATCTTGGAGCCTGCAGGATGAGCAGCAAATGAACCCTTTGTTCTTTCATGTTTTGGGATCTGCCCTCAGCTACAGACCTGGGAAGATTATTTTGGGCAAGGGATAGGGAAAGAAAAAGGAAAGTACTTCTCATGTGCTCCAACTGAGGGTTTGAGCAGTGATGAAGCACATTAGTATCGCTCAGGGATCTACAGGATCTGATCAGTGACAACAAAAGATGCAGCGAAGAGCCCAGGTCCTGGGGATATTTTCTAAGGAAATCTTGCTCCTTGGCCCTGGAAGAAAGAATGAGTAAAGGGCATGAAAAGCCAAAGGTTAAATTTTACTCAGCTACTGAACCCTATTTCAGGTGACTCCCTGGGCATCAGTAAAGGTATTCCAGTTGATAGAGTCATAGATATTAGGGTCGGAAGGGACCTCAGCAGATCATCAAGTATGACCCCCTGCCCTGGGCAGGAAAGAGTGCTGGGATCAGAGCATCTCCTATTCCTGCCCATGAATTTGTAGATGGCCACAAGATCACTTCCCAGCCTTGTCTTGTGGAGGCTGAAGATATTCAGGTCCCTCAATCTCTCCTCATAGGGCCTTGCCTGCAGGCCCCCAACCATATGAGTGGCCATCCTCTGGACCCTCTCAAGGTTATCCACATCCCTCTTGAAGTGCAGTGCCCAAAACTGGATGCAGTACTCCAGCTGCGGCTTCACCAGTGCCGCATACACGGGAAGTATCACCTCTCTGGACCTGTTTGTGATGCACCTGGTTATGCATGATAAAGTGCGGTTAGCTTTACTGATTTCTTCATCACAAACAGTTTTAAAACTGTTAAAGGATTAGTATTAGGATTAGGATTCAGTGGATTAGGTGAGGTTTGAATAATACTACTGATAAATAATTTGGGGCTTTAATGCAACCCACAGAAAACCATTATTGGGCAGTGATTAATAATAGCAGCCAGTGAAAACCTGCAGAACTGAAACATGGCAGGCCTACCTTCAGCTATAACCTTTTTGGGGGTGAGAGCAAAAGGTCTAGTTCAATGTTGTCTAAAAGAACCAATAAAACATTTCATTTGTTCTGGTCTTGGTGCTACCAGGAGCTGAGTGCCCTCAAATTCCTATTGTAATAAAGCTTAAACTCTCTAAACATATGAATGATTTTTCTTTGTGGTATAAAAACACAGGATTTTCTCTATTAGGCCAGACCTTTGGTCCATCAAGCCCTATATCAGGGATAAGCAACCCCTGACGCACATGTCAAAATGTGGCACATGAAAGCATTTTGCTTGGCACACGTGTCTTGGGAAAGAAGCAGAGGTTGCACCGCACCAACAAGGATTGTGCCCCTCTTGGTTCCCCTGCCTACTGCAATAAGTCAAGGTTGCAGGTGTTTTTGGCACTCTGCCCAAAAATGTTGCCGACCCCTGCCCTATATGCTGAAACAGCAGCAAGGCCTGATGATTTAGAGCAGAGGTGCTCTAAAGATCCAGCATATTGTGGAAGTCCTTTTAGAGTGGCAGGCCAGGTCATTACATCCTAGATCAGGGGCGGGCAATTATTTTGGATGGAGGGTCTCTTACTGAGTTTTGGCAAGCCATCAAGAGCCACATGACAGGCAGCCAGGGGCAGATAAATATTAATTTACTAAATTTTTTAGGGGCCCCGCGGGCCAGATAGAATGGCTTGGTGGGCCGCATGGGTATTTTGCCCACCCCTGTCCTAGATGCACCATGGACTACCACTCCCCTCTAAAGGGGTGGGGGCAAGCCTGGGCAGACCCAGAATTTTGTAAAGTGGGGTATAGGTCCTGCAGGGGTGGCTGCATCCCCACTCCCATCTTCCTACCCTTGGCAGGGCAAGCAGACCCCCACAGGAGCAAGGTTTTCTTTTCAAGTCCTTCAGTTAGGTAAGAATTTTCCATTGCCTTTCCCTTCCGTTTTGTGCACAGCAGCACATTGTGTCCCCTTCTCTCCCCTCCTCCTCTTCTATTCCCTCTCTCCTCCCTCCCCTGGGGGCAGGTGGGAGGCTCTGGAGCCACTCCAGTTGGGCTGAAAGTGGAAGCAGGCTTAGCCAGAGACAGCAGTGGTGGTAGTGGGCAGGTTCACTTCCCCCATGCCTGCTTCTAGGCTGGCAGGGAACACAGGGTATTTGTCATAGCCTTATAAGTGCCCAATCCTTTTTTACATTAATACAATTAGGCTGCATTTTGGGCAGGGAGGTGGAATCCTTTTTTTTTTTTTAAACATTTTATTAGAAACCAGACAATATCAAACAGATTAAAAGAAGGATCCCAACTGAGGCCTCACAAAGGGAATACAAATACATTTTCAAGAAAATACATAATACTCACATGATAAATGACGTCACGTTAACTTTGCTTAAAACTGTAGTGTTATCCAGTGAACATCTTACCCTTGCTTCTTTTATAAATACAGGTTCACGCATCGATACATAACACAAAGGTGCTGACAAAGCCCTCACCCACTCTTTCTGACAACAAAAGCTGTCCCTTAGTCTATCCTATACCTATACGGGGCTGAAACAACCCCCTGAAGTCCAGCCCTTGCCAGAATGTTGTATCCCCTCCTTCTGGCTGATTCTTTCCTCTACCTCTGTAGAAGTGCAGCTCGTGCATTGCTAACTGCAAACACTCTGACATTGAAAAGCACGAGGCCCTCAATGCCAACAGGGAACACACTTTCCATAGCGCTACCTTGGTGCATATGATAAGGACCCTCACACCCCATGACCCATCCGTCCCCTCTGTTAATCCATAGAGAACGTTTTCGATAGTGATCCCCGTTCCCCTTCCTGTCTCCTTCAAATAGGTGGCTACCTTCCCCCACACCTTTTGTTCACAAAAACAGTCCCACAAGCCATGTGCCACCGACTCCGGCTCATCACAGAATTCTCTTGGGCACTTGGGGGACCGTGAGAGTCTCCATCAATTCAGCACCTGTCGCACTGGCAGTGCATTTCTCACGGCCCTCCATGCCAGCTCCTCGTGCTCCCCTTTCCATTCCTTCCCCACCAGCCCTTTCCACACCCTGCTGACTTTCTCAGTTCTCAAATCCCCGACATCTGACAGCCTCTGCTTCCCCCTCATGAACTTAAGGACTTTTCTGGCATCCGCCAGCTCTTTGATCCCTAACTCCGCCAAGCCTTCCCTCGCAACAAAGGATCCAAGGTGCGCATAAGGGAGTGACATCTGCCAAGCCCACGCCCCCTGCCACCCACTCCCGAACAGTCCCAGCCTTTGTAGGAGTCTTCCCCCCCAGAAAACACAAAAGTTGGAAACCATTCCCGGTGCGCCCCTCTCTTCCCTCACCACCATCTTCAAGTGCGCATAAACAAAGACCTCTATACTGGGGAGACCCTATCCCCCCAGCCCTTCTTCCTTATATAACTCTGTCCTGGCCACCTTCTCTGTCTTCCCCCCCAAAAAGAAGAGGCATAATGCCTGCTGGACCCGCTGGGCCTGTAGCCAGTACGGGGGGTACACCATCGCCGTGTATAAGATCATCGGCAACAGGCACTGTTTGATCACTTGCACCTTACCCCTTGATGATAAACCCCGTGTGCCCCACAACCCCACTGTCTGGTTTATTCTCCCCTCTAACACTTCCCAAGCCTGTTTCCCTTTCCCCTGGGTATCCATCCACACACCCAGTATTTTCAGTTCCTCCCTTTCCACCTTCAATCCAAATTTCCCCAAATCCCCCCAATTCCCAACCGCCAGGACTACGCTCTTGTCCATGTTCACTCTCACTCCGGATACCTCCCCAGACTCATTGGCGTGCTTCACCACTCTTCCTAGGGACACCTCGTCCCGCACCACGCACGTCACATCATCCATGTACAGGAGGACTTTTAATTCCCCTCCCCTTGGCACTCGAACCCCGCTGATCACCCTATCTCTCCTGATCCGCTGCGCCAGAGGCTCAATGGCACAAACAAAGAGCCCCAGCAACAGCGGACACCCTTGTCTCCCCCCCGAGTCCACTGCAAAGGTTTCACCCTGCTCATTGCCCTCCCGTATAGTGCCCACACCCACCCCACGAATTCCCCCAGCATCCCCATCCCTGCCAGAAGCCGAAACAGAAACTCGTGCCCAATGCTATCATATGCCTTTTGCAGGTCGAGACTCGCCACTATCATGTTCCACTTCCGGTCAGCGATGTACAACAGCATATCCCGTAGTATCCAGTGTGCTTGTGTCGTCCGCCGCCCCCCCACCACGCACATTTGTTCCCCGCCCAGCACCTGCGGTAACACCTCCCCCATCCTTGCCACTAGGTTCTTGGAGAATAATTTATAATCAGAATTCAGCAGGGTGATCGGCCTCCAGTTCTTAATGTGCTCCCGTCCCCCTTTCTTGTAGATCAAGACCACGACTCCCTGGGCAAAGCCCTCCCCTACCCGACCCCGATCCATAGTTTCCTTAAATAGGGCCAAGAGATCCCCCTTCACTAAATCCCAAAACTTCCCATAAAATTCCACCGGGATCCCGTCACCTCCCGGGGTCTTCTTTAATGGCATTGTCCTCAAGACCCCCAGCATCTCAATTTCCGTTGACTCCTTTATCAGCCCTTCCCTCCCTTCTTCCCCCACTTTTGCTTTCAAACTCCCCACCAGTCCCTCCAGTTGTTCCCACCTCACTGCTTTCCTATGAAACAAATCCCCGTAAAAGCTAGTCACCTCCCGCAAAACCCCATCCACGTCCTCCACCCTCCCTCCTTTGGCCGTGCAGCCCGCCCCCATCACCTGCTTCTTCCTTCTCATCCACAAGGCGAAAAACCTGCCCCATTCCTCCCCCTCATCCACCCATGCTGCCTGGGCCAGGAACATCCATTCTTGCATCCTGGTCCAGAACCAATTTTACACTCCCTCTCTCGCCCTTTCCCATTCTCCCTTCACTGCTGCCCCCTTCTTCAACTCTTCCCACAATCTTTGAACTTCCCCTTGTAAGCACGCTAGCTCCTTCTTCCTCTGCCGCGCCCGCTTCCTCCCCACACCAGTGAACCACTCCTGCACATGCCTCTTGATTTCTACCCACCAGTCCCACCGTGTTGGGAAAAAGGGCTGCAAAGTTTGCCACTGGCAATAAGCCCTTTGAAAGGCAATACATTCCTGTGGGTCGTCCAATAAGGACACATTTAATTTCCAAAACCCCTCTGCCCTGTTTAAGCCCTTGCCCGATGCCCACCTCCGCCCACAGGACACGATGATCTGAGAAGCTGACGTCTATCAGTCGCTTGCTGCGGATTGCCAGCCCCTCTGACACCAACACAAAATTGATCCTCGATTGTCCCCGCCCACCCAGATCCACTCTAGTAAAAACTCCTGTCCCTTCCCAAATGTCCTGGAGCCCCTCGTCTTTAATCCACCCCCGCAGCCACTTCCCCGTACTATCCATCCTGACACCCTGCCCCATCCCAATCCGCCCACCCTCTTCAATGATACAATTAAAATCCCCCATCATGATTCACAGTCCTCCACCCCCCACACACATCCCCATTTTGTGGAAGAAGCGCACCCTCTCCGTTCTCTCGGCTGGGGCATAGACGTACAAAGTCACCTCCACGCCCTCCACCTCAACCACTGCCTTTGGCAGTTGCCCTTCTTCCAGCACCTGCTGGTCTTTAATGTTCAAACCCCCCTCCCTTGCCAGGAACCCCACTCCTGCAGCTTTATTCTCATTTGAACCCCCCCACCATGATGGTCCCACCTCCCACCACTTCTCCAAATATCTATAATTTCTCCCCCAGGGAATCCTGCACTCCTGCAAGCCCAACACCTGCATGTCCAGGCCTTGTAAGGTTGTATACATTGAATCCCATCTCTGCCTCCCGTATAAACTTCTTACATTTAAGGATGCTATGGTCAATGCCATCAAGGCTATTTTCCAGAGAGAAATATGCCTCATAAGTCATCCATGCCACTATTGGGTTCTAAGGTGTCTTCCCCCACTTTCTGCATCCCCGTAGCCCTAGCCAGAAGTTCAATTGTAGTCGGGCTCAGAAAGCCATAACTTTCTGCCCTTCCAGATTCCTCAACCTCTTGTCCCTCCACAGGCAGCTCCCCGCTCTTCTCCCTGTCTTTTTCCAGTGCAGTCCCTTCTGTCTCATGGACCATTCCCCCTTCTTCCTCTATTCCCTTTTTCTTTGGTTTAACCCTCCGTTTCTTCCTTCTTTTCGCGAGGGAAGGCTCTTTCCCCTTATTCCCAGACAGATCCAAGTCCATGCTTGTCAAGTCAGATTCTTGTGCCCCTTCTTCCGCTGCCTCGCTCTGCTCCTCCTCCATCTGTTCCTTTCCTCCTGATTTGAAGAGCTGGTTGTCCGCCTCAATCGCATTGTCTCTCTGCTCCACTTCTGGTGTTTCCTCCACTATGAAGGTGTCTATATCCAAGTTGCTGGACTCCGCATCCTCTGGATCTTCTTTATTCCTCTCCTCTGCTGCGTATGACTCTCATGCTTTGTTCACATAGGACAGGGGGCCTCTCACCTCCACAAACAGTGCCCTTCATTTCCTGTTTACAGGCTTTGGCCCAGTGCCCCATGCTGCCACACCTGTAGCAAACTGTCAGGCTACAGAAGGCCGCAAGGTGCCCCTCCAAGCCACACCTACTACACAGTTTCAGCTGGCCATGATAGGTCACGTACCCGCGGTGGGGCCCTATGGACACTACAGAGGGCAGGTGTCTCACCCCACCGGGGTGTCTCGGGTCTTCGTCTAAGATGACTCTGGCTCTCCATGGCCCGGTCCAGATCTGCCACTGGTCCAGGACCCGCTGGATATCGAGGATCTTTGCAACCCGCCCCTCCAGCCACCTTCTCACGTCTGCATACTCTAGGTCATCTGAATACATTTTAAAGTATAAAACTCTCTCCCGTGCCTTCTGGCCGGCTTCAAAATGCAGACCCCGCAAGTCCGCCTTGTCTGCCACTTCCGCGTACCGGGCCCTGGAGGCTGAGTATGCTTCTTGCCTCCAGAATGTGATATTCCAGTGGTGGAAATTATCAAAAGCCACCACGCAACTTAAATTGTTGGGGTTCATGTGTAAGTCCTCGAAAAGCACCCTGGTCATGAAGTCTGCTCTCAGCATGGTTGTTTGCCCCTTTACCCCTTCTGGGGTCAGAGTGGCTTTCACGCGCAGCTTCACCGTTCTTCACGGGTCTCCTTCTTCCCACAAACAATAGGAAGGTTCTGGGGCTTTCCGCGTGGATTTACTGCTCTCTGCAGAGCTCCGCCTCTCTTCCTGCAGCGGGACCGCCCCCTCTCTAGAACCTTCTCGCCCAGCAACATCACGACTCTTCTTCCTCTCTGAAGACACTACCTTGCCTCCTCGGCCCACCGTGGACCAAGCCCCGACCTCCTCCTCCTCCTCCTCCTCAGTAACGCCACCAGAAAGCTCACCAAATGCACTCTTCATGGCAGCTCTCAGGATCTTAGATGAGCTGCTTGCCTGTCCATACTCTTCAAGAATCAAAGCTTGCTTCCTCCCTGTCTCCTCCAGCAATCTAGCCTCTTCTTTCTGCTCCACTACCTCCATCACTCCAACAATTAACCTGGGAGAACCTCCTTCTGGATCATGGTATCTCCCCTGCCAGGAATCCACCTGCCTGGCTGGAACAGGTAGGTGCAGCTCTGTAGCCCCCATTAACCCCAGAGCATCCAGGGCCAGTAGCGGCGGTGGGTGGGAAGGCAAGGGTGAGAAGGAGGGAAAGGAAGGAGAGGTTCCCTTGAGCATGGAGGGGATGGGAGCAGGGAATTCTTATCCAATTCAGGGACTTGAAAGTAGTCTCCAGCAGCATTTTCAACTGAACGGAGGACAGTGTCCACACCGCTCACCCCCTTTGGATCTAACCCTGGAGACAAGGAAGGGGAGGGAGGAGGGAGGCTGCTAATGTTAGAGGGAGAGGTGGTTGAGGGGCTGGGGAAAGGGAGCTTATATTTGGTAAACAGCACCTGCCATAGGGGAGGGGAGAGAGAGCTTGCTTCTGATAAGGAGTGCATAGGGGAGTGGGGAGAGAGAAAGGAAGGGAAAGAGTAAGCAGCACCTGCCATAAGGGAGGGGTGAGGAACAGAGCAGGGAGGGCTGCAGAGCAGATCAGTGGCACAGTGCAGGGTACAGAAAGGAATGTGCTGGGTGGGGCTGCTTGACACTTACCCCCTGTACCTTGGACTATTTGTGAAGAGGAAATATCTCCATGAACCTGGAGACAGGCAACGTAACATGCTAACTTGTCTAGCTACAAGTGCTGTTTTACTGTTAAGGCATGTGCATGAATATTATAATGTTATACCATAACCAGTAATGGTATTTACTTTAAAATTTTCCACCCTGCCTTTAAATCTGTCTACATAGTATTTGACTCTGATGTTCTGCAGTAGTGAGTTGCAAAGGTTATTGTATATGTTTATTCTTAAATGAGGTATAAAGAATATTTTTAATGATTTTTTTACAGAATATCTCAGTATTTGGAAATGTAAAAAGAATATGAGCACTGAACAGAAACCTGCACTTTTCATATACACACTAGGGATTTTGGAACATAGGGATTGCCATATTAAACTAAACCTAAATTGATTATCCTGGTCCATCCTATCCAGCATCCTGTCTCTGATAGTGCCCAGTGCTACATTCCTCAGAGAAAGGTAGAAAAAGTCCTGCAGTAATCGGATGTGAATCTTCCTCTTTCATTAAATCTCATCCTGATTTCTAACAGAGATTGGCTGAAGTCTTGAAGCCTGAGGTTTAATATACTTTCCAAAATTGTAACTTGCATGCATTGTGATAAGTCTGGGTATTCATCATAGCCTTACAACTGCCCAATCCCTTTTTATTTTAATAAAATTAAGGCTATACATATGTAAACAGATGCGCACTTATCTCACTTCTGCTTTATACTGAATAAACACAGTGTTGTAACATCAGGACCCTGGGATGCTTAATTTGGTTAGACTGGCTGCCTAGCATAAATGGGCTGGAAAGTAAAAGAACTCAAGGAAAAATGAATAAAACATGCCTGCAGTTGTGGAAATGCATCATTTTCCTGTATTGCAGGAAAGTTTCTAGTCCAGGTGCCACACCATCAAAGTAATTTGCATAGCACTTCCAACAACCTCTAGCATCTTTCCTTTTAATCATAATGTCATTTGGCAATAGCCTGACCTTAATGATGTGTTGTTACAACAGCCTGACAGTTTTCTTAGCTGAGATATTTTTCTGAGACTTCATTGATCAGTTTAGAGAGGAAAACACCCAATGTTTTCTCTTGTTTCACACTTACTCAACAAACTGTACACACCACCTAGCTGGTATGTAGTGTGTTGACTGACCCATCAGATTATTTCTTTGTAATAGTTTATCTGTTTTACCTCAAGCAGCCATAACATCAGTTCTATTGTTTTTTTTGAATCCCTTTAACTTTTATGCTTTAATTTTATTTTGCTTACAGCTTTTTACATAATGAGGCCACTGGCTGGATGGCTTTGACTACCTTTCATTATAGCAATTTGCAAAAAGAACTCCTTTCTCATACTCATGGGTCAGCTGTGGAGTTACTACAGGACTGAGCCAGGGACAGCTTGTGCCAGCACTGCCCCAAAAAAGACTGGGGACTGTATTATGAGAATCATAATTTGGTCTGTAATTTTACCCTTCCTTCAAGGGGGAAGTGAAAGCCATTTACCTGTCACACATTAATCCCCTTTCTGTGCAGCTGGTGAATGGTGGAGCAAAGTAGATTAGCAGGGAATGGATTTAAAACTCCATGCACTGGTGACCCTTGCACAAAGCCACATCAAGGAGAATACTTCCCTCTGGGTATGAACAGATGCTGCATTTGTTGTGGGCCAGATTGTCCCTGTGCTTAATCCAGATCAAAAAAGTTGCGGCACTGCCGTGTAAATGTTGCCCGTCCAAGCATCAGTCTATTGCTTTGCGGTTTATGTGCCGGTAGGTGGCTGGCAAGAGCATGCATCCCAGTGTTTCACACAGCAGGCTAATGACCAGCAGTTCTCAGATAATCCCAAGCATAGCAGAAAGCATGCGCTGGGTGGTAGGCTGGATGGGTGTGACTGGGAATGACCAAATGGGGGTGCCTATCAGGTCCACTGCTACTACTACCATCTACTACACTTTACTGCTACCACTGCTGCTCCTACCAGATCCACAGAATGGATCTGCATGTGATCTGAGATCTAATCTCTGAGGCAAGTAACTTCTTCAGGAAAGAAAACAGGCCTCTGTTTCCCAGAACAGGCAAGGAAAGTGAACAACCACGATCTTACCTTCAATATCTTCTAACTGGGTAAACTGCACCATGAAAAATACAGACTCTGTCAAAAGGGAAGCAAAGAAAATTGATTTCAATAAGGGTAGTAGGAACTTCTCACATTTCCCACATATCTCATCCTTCAGCTTTTCTACCCAGATGCAGTTAGATAATGCTGATGTAAAGCAAAGGTGGAAATCAACTCATACTATGGGAAAACTTCTCTTGGCCACTGTCATGTACAAAATGACATGTAGAGTATATGGCAGGAAGAGGTGTTCTACACACTTGCATCCTGCTCTTTCCCTTGTCTACACAAGCACGTCCAATGCCCAGGGTCAGCAAAGAGTGTGATTGCACCAGTATGGCTAATGGTTTAAGTTAAACTGTTTTCAGCACTACAGGGTCTGCAGTATTTCTGTCTAGAGGCCAAAAAGTGAAGATCCCTGGTAAATATGAACCCCCTTTTGGAGTTTTTTTTAGTATATGAAGTCACAATGTGCTATGCAAGAATGGATAGGTAAAAGATGACTAGACAAACACTGAGACTGTGCAAAACCAAGAAATACATGCAATAACCTCAGGAACACAGTGAAAAAATGCCACATATATTATATTAGTAATGTTTCTATCACATAATAAATTATTATGTACGGTAAATAGGTTCTTGGGAAAAAATCCAAAAGAAACTAAAAGTGTTTGATTTTTTGGAAATTTTTGTTCCTCTCTTTTAACCTCGCAAATTTTTTCATGTGTATTTTTATTTTTAATTTCTAACAATTAAAGGTGAGAAGAAGAAACCAGAATGATTTGAAAGAAATGATGAATTTCCAGTTTTGTTTACAAAAGAAGCTGTTTTTCATTTTAGACATTTTTAAACAAAAATGCTTACCATTTCTATAAATGATCTTTGTTTGCATGTAATCATTTTTATAACAGTACTCAAAATGGTCGAGGGACTGTACAGTTATATAGAAAGACACAGCCTTTGTTGTGAAAAACTTAATCTAAAAAACACAGAAAACATATATACACTGACTGGAAAAGGAAAACAACATTCAATTAGACTGGTGAAAGTGTGATTGGCAAGTGTCTTTTTACACCTTTAAAATAAATATTTCATTATACATAGGTCTGACAGTCCAGTCTTAAGGTTGCTGTACCCTTCCCACTATAAGACCCAGTGTTCAATTATTTATTACTTTGTCAAACTTGAACCATTGGGGTTGAAAGGTTCAGTCCTGAATGTCTACCTCAGGCTCAGTTATTTGGAATTCTTCACCCCAAATAATTTAGGAATTTCCAGGAATTATGCAAGAGAAAAATCTATTGATTATCCCATGTTAAAATATTGTGGTAAGCTTTTATTTTAGACTCTGTTGAGCTCCCTGCTTTAGAACAAAGACTTGAAATTTGACAGAACGGTGGCCCATCATTTGAGGATGCCTTCTACTGTTCCTATAGGAAAAAATACTAAAATTTGTCCCAATAATAAGTCTTTGAAAATTAGAAGTTTGTAGCTCACCTCCAGGTAGTTTGGCAAGGCTGTGCTCAGGCCTGTCCTTGCTTAGCTCCCACTACCACAGTATAGGCAGAGCCAGAGTGGACTGGAATTCAGAGTCCACTTCAGAGCCTGGTATTCAGACTCCAGTCCAGAGCCTGCTCTCAGCAAATGTCTGTGAAACATATTGGCAAATAATCCAGACCCCAGTGCTGGGGGTCTGAAGAGAAGATAACCACCACCTACTACTTCCATGTGATGCTAGGGACTATGAAAAATTGAGCTCATCTCAAAAGTGCTGTTAATATGAATTGATAAATTGATATTCTAGTGATGACGACTACAAAATACCAATTCTGCCTGCAGAGCTTAGTTTGAACAGTGCCTAGTTAATGTAACACAAGGCCACACACTGAAGAAGAAAATGAAATACTATTTTCCTTAAGTAAAATATCCATTTTATCTACTGAGCCAAAGGTCCTGTGGAAACCTCCCTGCCGCCCCATAAATTTGTAACTAAAATCTGTCTCATAATGCATGTGCATGATGGGAGGGGAAGGGTGAATTAGAGTTGCACAGGCAATCACATGCAGACATTTCTAAGGTTTTGAGTGCTTGACTTTGCAACTCTAATACTTTTGTGTCATTGTTTGTGTGATGTATAAACTTTTACCACCGATCCATCTAACTAGTGATTATTTACCAGCTAATTTTCCAACTCTTGTATGTAATATAGCAAAAGTATCTAAGTAAGAATGAGGAGAAACATAGATTTCATTCTACTTTTATCATACTCTCTTCACACTGTCTAGATACAAAACTTTGCTGCAATAATTAAATAGATTTTAATTCACAATGTTTTAATGTATTAAATCAACATAGTTATATAGGGGGTAGTGTATGGTCATGGACAAGTGCTCATTTCTACTGTTTCAAATTTATGGGAAACTTGGAACAATAAAAATCATCATGTGAGAGGGAGTATACAGGCATTTCAGCCTGCAGATGCTCCCTCTGCCCTCTCCCCATGCCTTCCTCAGACTGGGGTGATCCCAAGCACAAGGGGAGTCCAGCTGCAGGGAAATACTCCCACTGGATCTCCCAGTCCGGGCTGAGTGTGGGGAAAGCTGCTGCTTGACTTCTCCCATGCTTGGGAGTGAGCCTGGTGTAGGGAAGGCACAGGGGAAGCTGCTGCTTGACCCGCCTGATCACGGAGCAGTCAAGCATACAGGTGTTCATTCTAGCAAGAGGAACCCTCTTGCAGGGAAGTTCTTCAGGTGTCAGGCTGAAATATGTTTCTCCTGGATGGGGCACATTTCCTCCAGGAGAAACTGAATGCCTATCTGCTGGGAATTTCTACCAGAAGAGCAGCAATTCTCCCGGTAGAAACATAACTGCTGTGTGTGGACAAGTCATAAGTCTCTTTTCCCTTCCAGCACATACACATCTCTGTAGAGGAGGTTGGTATTTGTTGCTTTGCTTAATTTCAAACTTGCTACCAGTAGGAAGAATTGCAAATTGACATCCATGTAACCTGCTTAAACTGAAACTCTTTTCACAGGGAGACAATAATGAAGTATTCCAACCTGCTTGTAGGTCTTTGGCCTATAACTTGGCTGCTCTACAAAAAACAGACTGACCACTTCACTCCTTCCTGAAATTCATATTCATCAGCAAGGATCCTGGTTTTCTCTGATTTAAAAAAAGCTGCACTTTTCAGTTAAAAAAAGTAAACCCAAATCTACATTTTCCCGTGATTTAAATGAAACACCACTAATATATAGATAAATATATATAGTGATGTTTCATTTTAATCATGGGAAAATGTGGATTTGGGATCTTTTTTTTAACCGAAAATTGGGGATTTTTTTAAATCAGAGAAAACTGGGATCCTGGTTCATTAGCATTAGGAAATGGCAAGCATTACATCACGGTCAGCAGCACAAGATAACACTTTAGAAATGGAAAGTGATAAAGGTAATCTTAGCCAACAGTTTACCAACTAGGGGTCATGACCCCAAATGGCCCATTTGTATTTAAGGAGAAAGTCACAGAAATTCTATTCTGGTGCATGGGATTGGACCAGAAGTGAGCTTAAGCTGGCTAGAAATGGAGTTGTCATAAAAAGAAATTAGAAGAGAATGAAGAGTTTGGGAACCATGGCTCCTAGCACTTGTATGAAACAAATAGGGGGTTATATAAGGAGAAAAATAAGGATGCAGCATTCAAATCCATTAAAATGGATGGCTTTTAGAAGTAAAAAGTAGGAAAATAAGAAATATTTTGCAAAAAAAGGAGACCTGACCCTGCTAGGCAGCACAAGTATATGCACACACAGTCTAACCCGTACAGATTTGTATGTATGAATATTGGCAGATGGATTGCCATAACACACATTGGAATTTGCCCACATTTCTGGAGCCTGCACAAATTCCCTTTTTTT
>NW_017729034.1:93112485-93113601 GCF_001723915.1 Gavialis gangeticus
TTTTTTTTTTTTTTTTTTTTGCCAATACCATATTTCATGGGATATTTATTGACAACAGGTGATCAATGCCAGTGACTCCACCAGGTCAGGATGTCCCAAGATTTCCCATAGTGTGTGGTCCTGTAGTTGCTATTTTACCGTTGATTTTCTTCCTCCCTTTCCCTTCTCTTCCACAGTTTTGGAAGCATAACACTTTTTTTTTAACAACAACAGAAGGTAAAATGAAAGTGCATGCAATGTATTGTGATAAAGTGGATTGTGTGGAAGTGTGACATTGCCCTCTGCTGGGTATAGCTAGAGCCTCTCAACTGTTTGTCAAAGGCTTTTTCCAGCTAATGAAGATTCTCCAACTAGAGGGGGTGTGTGCTTCAGTCAGACGACCATGTGTGCAGCTGAATACCCCAGATTAATGACAGTACCAATTTGTGAAGCACCATCCGTGTCTCTTCAAGAATGTGCATCTCAGTAATCCAAATGGAAACCAACAGTGTAGCAGGCCAACCAAAAGACAGTGTCTTTTCCATGAATGAACGATTCATAAAGCAGTCTGAGTTTGTGAACTGTTGGAAGTTCTTGCTCAGGGACCATATAACTTTGCATTTATTTGCTTGTTGGCCCTGGTGTATCATGGCTCCTCTTTCCGCTTTCATGATGATTTTACTAGTTGAATCCCATGTTTAACAGTGGCAAAGAGTCATATCTTGGCTGAGCCCTGTATATGCAAGCAAGATCAGCGGGTCAAGAACTTTCCAGAGAAGCCATTTATAATATGTAAGTTTTACTTGTCCTATAAAACCTAAGGAGCATGCTCTGTATTCTGGATCACCAGCTACTGACACCTTCTCTGTCAACTGTTTACAAGTACACAGACAGCTTCTGCAACACAAGATGCATTTCCCTGTCTCACATCTCTGTGTATAGGCTGGCCAGGATTCCAGTGTAGGAGTATAGACCTAGCTCCTTTCTAGTGCTTCCAAATGGGACAAGTATCCACCAAAATGAGGCCAAAACAGAGTAAGGGGAATTGCTTGCCTCACCTTATTTGCTGTTTCAGTTACTGACTTGGCATTGGGCAGAAGGGGAAGTGGAGATGGGGGGAGGGGGGGTTGCTTTATT
>NW_017729034.1:93118601-93148089 GCF_001723915.1 Gavialis gangeticus
GGGATTGGGGAGAAGGGGAAGGGGAGATGGGGGGGGGGGGTGTTGCTTTATTCTCTTCAGGGGTGGTTAAGCCACTGCTTCCACTTACATACCGCAGAGGCCCCTAAGGAGATTTTCTGCCTAAACCAGCAGGCATTTCTCTTGGATTCTGCAGCAAATCTATGGCCCTTCCTGCACACCAAAGGCAGAAATACACTCTGTGTGAATGTAGGCAATATGCAACATTACACATCATCATAAATGATTCATGCTCACACACTGTCCTCCTGCACATTGGCCTATATCATTAGGCATGAACTCATATCTGGAGTATTTGCTTTATGAGTGGTACATGCCATGGGAGTCTTCAAAGGAGTAACAAATCGTTTTTAACACTTTCATTGCAGGTCTTTTTGTTTCTGCAGTGCCTATATACATTCTTGCAAAGGAGAACATTAAGGGATACCTAACAAACTCAGTGCATGTTCCTCAGCTTCATCCTTCTCATTTGACAGAGACTGAATGGAATATAATTGAGCAAAGTTTTCTTTTGAAAGTTTTAGAAACTCACAATGTCAGAAGCCCAAGAATTGCTTCCTGGAGTGTGTCAGCAGCATAATCTCTATCAGAATTTTATGAAGAACTTTATGGGACACAGGAAACCATTAAAAATAGCCACAAAATTCTGGACTTCAGATTTATTTTTGTTTGCTTATGACCAGGGACAGTTCAGTATAAGTCCCTTTGTTCATATAACCTTCTAAAAGAAAAGAAAAAATAAAAAAAAGCCTTCTCTCATTTCAGCGGTAGAAATAGTTTCCCATATGTTAAAATAAAATATTAATCAGTTGTAGATTTTCTGGCACTGGCTCTACAACCAAAGTAGATATTTTTTAAAAGTTTCACTGGAATCCATTGCAGCCTAGCAAGTTCTGTTTTCCTCCGTGGTCAGTATATTTTCCTTCCCAAGCCATGGTCTGTAATAGCTACCTCACTGGAAATGTTAACAGAAGGGACCAATGAGGTGGGCTTTAGTATGAGCAGCAGCACTTAACATGCTTGCCAATTTTACTGTACATTCACTAACAGTTTAAAAACCAAAGAAAGGAATCTAGGGAGTAAAAACATTTAGCAATTAAAGCAGGAAGAGCTGAGCACAGCTTTTATCTATCTCTCTTTGTTGAGGGATGGTCACTTGGCTTCCTGCCTTCCTAAAGGGAAAGCAGGTATGGGAGGGAAGGTGTGGCTCTGAATCATGCAGCTGGGGGTGTCAAACACGCTGAAGAAGCAGAAAGCTAGGTGCAGCTTTATCTGCTGCTTCTGCTAGGCATGTGGACTGAGATCAGGCATAACGTTTACTGTGTTTCCAAATGCTTAAAAATCCACATTTGGGACGTCAGTGGGGGGTTAATGCAAGCCTGGGTTGCCACAACACTAGAGGCATTCACATAACAGGCCTACAGTTGCTGCATAGGCACATTTGGCCCACGTTTCCAAAGAGGCTGTAGCTGTTACTGCAGAGGAGTACACTGCCTGCCACTGTTGGACCATTAGTATGGAAATGAGGCATGTGTGTGACAGGTGGCCTTACAACCAACACAATTAACTTTCTCCATTAGCTGACGTGCTGACAAAACAGATGCAGCATCAATAAGCACAAAAAAACCCACAAACACTGAATAGGAATGACACATTGCACACCCCTATTATTTATAAGGAGGAGCAGCGTAATTTCTTCCATACACAGTAGAGACTGGAAGGTATTTGGGGTTTTGTGTCTATTTGTTATTTAATCTTGAACCTTATATTAAACTTGTCATGGCACTACAGGGCTGCCTGTTCCACAAAATGGATTCAAGAATGTTTTATCACAGCCCCTGAATAGGAAATATGTAGGATTTATTTTTTTTTAGGACAAAATAATTCAAGCTGTTCACGTCAGCTGAGCGAACTGAGACATACCAAGATCTAAAGTGCAGGGTAGCTTCTAGGCCCTTGAGCATGATATATTTGAGCTGGGTATGATAATACCACTAAGGACAGTTAGGGTGGAGCAGCTGTTCATAGCCAGTTAAGAGGGTCTGTGACTGAAAACACCAGAAGATAACACGGCAAAGCAATAAATTGTGGGGTTGGCTTGGAAGAAAAGTCCATTTTGACTTTTTGGTTGTGCTGATATGAACTAAATAGAAGGTAGGAATTCAAGATGTTTTTCCTTCAAAATAGTTTTAGGTAGCTAAAACTAACATTCACTATCTGGGTGAATCACACTGAATATTTAAATAATAATAATATTATTATTATTATTATTTCCAAAGTATTATTATTATAATAATAATAATACTTTGGAGTGTCTGAAAGATGGAATTAACAAAGATGGAATAACAAAGACTTACATGAGAATCTAATATAATAAAAGGCTTAGTCTGTCTGTCTGTATGTCTGTCTGTCTGTCTGTCGTGCTTTTGGCCAACTGTGCATGTGCCACCGAGAAGGAGGCCAGGCGATGACTGGCTGCACCAAACCACTTTTGAGCCATGCCAGGGAAGTTTGTGGTAGTGGTAAACATGCCCCAGTAATCTGAGCCGCAGGGCTTTCCCACGCCTCCCTGCCTGAGGGCGAAGGGGGGATCATGGTGACAGTGCCCCCCCTGCTGCCCATCCCAGCGCCCTCTAGAACAGCTGGCAGTGAGCGGGGGGGTGGTGGGGAGGTAAGGAGGGAGGCAGACAAGGGCCAGGCAGACACGGAGTGGTGGCGGGGGGTGGTAAAGCAGGGCAAGACCCAGAGCAGTGGCAGGGGGAGTGGAGTGGGGCCAGACCTGGAGTGGTGGGGTGGCGAGGGTGGGGTGGAGTGGGACTGGACTTGCAGTGGTGGGGGTGGGGCTGGACATGGGTCTCCATCCCCACCCCACCCCATCATTCTTGACAGGCAATTTGCTACTAGCCTAATATCCACTGGTGCCACACAGAACAAGTAGATTCATAGCGGGTCAGGTGCTCAGGAGGTGTAAAATGACATAGCTTCATTGGCTATACCAGCTTGCCCTGGTATAGGTACATTATATATTTATTCCATCCCAAAAGAGCACGAGAATATTCTAAAACAGAGAGTATCATCTGTCAGGACATACTGACAGCATGTTCCAACATTACATGGCATGCCAACTAGGAAAAACTTTGAGTAGTTAAAATATGTAATCTATAAACCAGCCCAGACCCAATAGTGGGGAAAATAAAATGGTGTATGTGATGATTGTTCATTGGCACATGTAAAATGCCTAGGTAGAGAAGTGTTAATATCATTTCTCTCCAACCACACGTCACCCTTTTTGGCTGCTCCAGAAATGAAAGCAATGGCTGTACAGGCAAGGAAACTATATTTTTCACATTCTATTTTTCACATCCTTCTACATTTCTGAGTTGCAACTTGGGTAAAAATATTAAGGCAGTATGAAGAGGCCTTCACTATTACTAGTGAAGGTCCTGTTTTGTGTATAGATGATTTGAGTCTCCAGAACTCTGATTAGGCATAAGTTAAATTATTATTAAACAAAACTATAATATATAGCTACAGTCAAATTTTGCCTTGGGATTCTCTGATACTTTCTTGAGTTTAGAGGATTTTTATCTGTTCTTTTTCTTCTCTATGTAGGCCTTAATACAATACTCATAACTACCTAGTGCCTTACATATTTTGGCTGTATGCAGACTCATCAATAAAACTATAATTTAAACAATTTATTTGCGATATAAACCAGAAGAAGTTGCATTTAAGTGATTGATAAAAATATGAGTTTGCAGGTATACAATTGTTATAAAGTCAGAAAATTGCATATTTCTGATTAATTCTGCCTGCCATGATATAACTGGAGAGAGAGTTACTCAGATAGACAGGTCCCAAGCCAATGGGCTTATGGACAATACCTTCAGTTACACCTGAAAGGGCATTTGAAGTATTTCCCCTCCCTGCTCCATGATTTGAATACCACTTTCTAGTTAAATGCAAAATTTGGATCAGAATAACCTTTCCTGAAGACAAGAGCAAGGGGAGGTCTAAATCAGACTGTTAATAGAAAGCACCACAATCTTAACTGGAAAGAAACAACTGTCTCTTCATAATAATTACATGAGCTGTTAATTTTATTATTTTGTGCAGCACCTTGGGATACATGGCATGAAAGGCCTCACTATAAAAGTGTAGTTTAATTGACTGAATTAAAGAACAGTCCAAAGCACAGAAACCTACTAATCTAATTAGATGCCCTTAGTTCCACATCTCTTACTGATTTCTACCCTTTCCCTGTAAAGCTGTATTTCTAGCTCCAGTGTGCAGGTGGCTGGGCAGTCTCCCCTTGTTCTAATGACCCTAATTAATAGTCACTGCTATATAAAGCAGGCTGTTCCTCTCTTTTTGACACCAACTAGTCTACCTGACCAGCTAATAGCTCTCAACAAGTAGGTGTTAATGAAGTGGCATGAATTGGGATGCCTCCAGGGAAAGCAATGTGGAATGGTATGGAGGTGCGTTGGCTTTAGTGGGAGTTTTCCATTTACTACCTCTTTGTGACTGATTAAGTAATTACAGCTGAATGACTGACAGCAAAGTCAGAAGAGTTTGCAGATCCTGTGTGACTACTACCCAAGTTCCCCATCTTCTTCCAAACTATACAATAGACTCTAAGTGAATAATGTGTGTAATTAATTTTGTCTATTTTCTGCCTTGAATGTACCTGTGCACAAACTTTGAACAAGATTTCTAAAAATGACTAACGATTAGTTATGGGTGCCTTGGGTTTGGGGTAAATAGTTTGGGACATATTAAAGAGGTATGATTTTCAGAATTCACCCAAAAATGGAAGAACTCCAAAACTGCTGTAAACATTTGAAGCTTTTCATTTTCAAATGTACATGTGTGTGTGTCCTTACTAGTATATATATGCACATTTGCATATACATATACTTTTCCTATTAAAAAGGGTGACATTGTTTCGCACGATTAATTCCAAAACTTTAGGGTCAGACTCTCCATCTGGCTGTAAATAATAAAATAGTAACCAATATAAGTTCTCAATGTAGCTTCGAAGATAAGAGCTTTGATGAAGCTGATGCAAAAATCTAGAACTCTTGTTTCAGAGATGATACCTTTTATTAGATTAACTAAGAAATTGCAAAATTTCTGCTGGGACTAAAATCTGGAGGTTCCTTGTCAGGGAATCTTGCCCTTCCAGTCAGGGTCAGATCAATTACCACATTTGAGATCAGGAAGAAATTGTACCCCTTGGTCAGACTGGAATGGACTGTAGGGGGGTTTGCCTTCCTCTGGAACAGGAGGCATGGCCCTCTTGGATCTCTCAAGTGTGCTTTAACATCCCTTGCAACAACAGGGCACTGGCCACTGCTGTCCCCCTGCCTGACTTGTGGAATACTAGGGTGCTGCTGATTTCTTTGGGCAATATGCCTTGTAGCTGTGCAGCAGAGTTGATTGTGTAATTTAAAAAATGGTTTAGACAAAGACTTGTCAGGGATGGTTTGGCTAGGGATGATCCTGCCTCAAGCAGAGGATTAAAATCACTAAATGACCTACAGAGGTCCCTTCTAGTCGTACTTATCTATGATTCTGATTCCATGATACCTTTTCTGTTCAAGAAATGAGCTGGTTATCCAAGAATATGTCGCCAAGAATATGTCACTCCAAAGTAAAGTAGTTCAAAATGTCATAATTTTTACTCCCAGCCTACCCATTCCACTGAATTGTTACTTAACCCGTCCTATTAGGTGAGCCATTAAACTAACTCCACAGGTAATCCCGAGTCAGTCTGCTGGGGTGGCTTTTACTATGTAGCAAATCAAATTCCTTTTCTTCTCTCTATTTTTGGTTTGTTTGCATTATGGGATTCAGGGTAAGCACCTGGATAAATTGCTCAGATTTTCCTTTGTCATATATGGATTGGCTGTGAGGATTATGTACAGGTTTCTCTCAATTTATACAGTACATACGTTCTTGGAGAACAGCGCATAAATCGAATTTGCATAAAGTGAGCCCACTTTATAAAGTAAGAAACAGGGATAGGTTCCCAAGGCAGTGAGGGAGGGAGGGAGTGAGGCTGGGACTAGGGAAGGGCCAAGGGGTGCTGCTCCTGGAGCGGCACAAGGCAGAAAAACAGAGGGAACAGAGAGGCACTGACCCCAGCCCCGGCTGCAGCGGCCCCGGGAGCTGCTGGCGCCAGCTGCCTGCAGCTGCTGGGCTGCACCTTGCCCTGGTGCAGGCAGCTGATGTCAGCTGTTTCTGGGGCTGCTGCAGCCAGGGCTGGGGTCAGTGCCACACCCTGCGCTGCCTGGGGCTCTGCTTGTCTGCACTCACCCCAGCCCATGCTGCAGCAGCCCCAGGAGCAGCCAACACCAGCTGCCTGCCCCTTGGCACAGCGCAGCACAGCAGCTACAGGCAGCTGGCATTGGCTGCCCCCAGAGCTGCTGCAGCAGGAGCTGGGGTGAGTGGGGACAGGCAGAGCCCCAGGGGGTTCAGAGCGCGGTGTAGCCTAGTGGCTGCAGGCAGCAGGCAGCAGGCACCAGCCATTCCTGGGGCCGCTGCAGCCAGGGCTGGGGTGAATGGGGCCATGGCCCTTTCCCCTCCCCACACAGACTTACCTGCTTGGGCAGGGGGGGCGTCTATGCTTATGGTAAAATGGTAGATGTGGGATGACACAGAATTCCTCACTCTACACAACTCTGCCAAGCTGCTGTAGACATATATTTCTGCTGTCCCAGTATGTTATGATTTTTACACCTAGAACCAGCCAAAAGGGGAAAGTGTTAGTATTAATCTAAACTGTACAGGTGTCTGCAGCACCCAGTAACCTATCTGCAGGGTGGGGGGAGCAATCAGAACAGCAGCCCTGGGAGGCAACTTTGTGGCAGGGCACAAAAATAGCTATAGCCATAGTGCAACTAATCGTGCTGCTGCAATCAGCATGGCAGCAGGCCACACTGCCCCAGGCACAGAGCTGCATGGCTACACCTCCAACAACAGCTTTTCTAAATAATCCTCCCATCAAGACACTTGGGTTTCTGTGCAGAATTATTAAAAGCATGACAACCTGCACCTGGAACATTAGCAAATAAGAGCTGCAAATCTTTTAACATATTTGCAGCCTGGTACTGGCATGCTTAGTCATTTTGGGCACCGAGTTGAGAATCATGTGAGTGAGGGTGACCTAATCTGCCCTTCAATTAATAATATTAAAAACTGAAGTATACACTGATGAAAGAGGATGTTAATAAATATGAGGCCAACCTGTAATAGTAGTAAAAAAACTTTGTGGTACGTATTTTTTTATTATTATTATTATTTAATTAAGGAGACAGGGACTGAAATGGAAACTAACTGAATTCCAAATGCCAACATGGGGCACTATGGTGGGATTCTTAAGTGAGAGAGATCTATACAAATACAAAGAGTAACAAGGAGGAGGATCTTGTGGTCATTTTGAACAAAATCAGATAGTTCTCCGCCCACATATACCTTTTCTATGATAGATGGTATTGTTGCAAAAGACAGCTTGAGAAGTCAACCCCACAAGGGTAGATAATTATAATTTAAACAACTGTAATACAGTTAGAGTTCAGGAAAACTATTATCAGAAGGCTGCATCAATTCATTTGATAAGTTTTAGTCATGAGGTCTTCTTTAAGAGCAATGTTTAAGGGAGAAGATAAAATGGGCTTGATTTATCTTTCATAGGCACAATGGTCAAAGATGGCCCTACTGATACCAGTGAAGTGAGAAGAGTGCAAAACCTGAATACGTGAAAAGTATGACTGTAGGTACGTATAGTCCATATAGTGAATGAAAGGGAGTCTCATGGTGCTTATACATCTGTCTTTACTGAACCTTTCTAGAAAAGCCCTATGACTTAAAGCTGCTGGCACAGAACAAGCTTCTGTGAGCTCACCATGGGTATGGATGGCCATATAAGTGTCAGAGAGCTCAGCCTCACCCCTGAGGCAATAAGCCTCACCCATCTCCTCATGCTACTTAATCGGCCACCTAGGAACTTGAGGCAGTGAAAATGTCCTGAGTGTGCCCCAAGCAGCTGCTCTTAAGTACACTGTAAACCCAGGTCTTGAACACAGTGCAAAGAGTGCCTTGTCAAGGTGTCCTCCCCAGCTTATTTCTGAGGTTGACACACATTGGTAGAGAACATTGCTGCTTTGGTAGAGGGACTGAGCTCTTTCACTGCCTCAGTGTAGACAGACCCACAAGGGGGTGAGCCACATCCCACTGAAATCAGTGGAAGACCTTCTACTAAGATTAGTCTGTTGTAGGTTAAATCCATATGCAGGACTCGTATGACCTTCCAGTAAACAGTGTCCAATGGAGAGTGGTTGGGCTAAGACAAAACATTTCAAATCCGGTTTTCAGCAAAGACTGAAAGAACCCTTTTGTTCAATTTGAGGCCTCCACTTCTCATTGCTCATTATTTAGTCCTGGACAATATGTCAGACACAGTACCTGAGGCACAGCCACGAAGTAAAATACCATGCACTTCCAGCTTCCAGTCTTTCTTTTTTCTGCCATGTAAAATAAAAGCCCTGCTTAGATTGAGTAAGCAAGGAGGGAAAGTAAATGGAACTAATGGGAAAGGTGCATTATTGTGACCCAGCTCTGCTGGTTTAACACGACTAAAAATGCATGACTCAATTACACAAGAGTTAGCTAATGAGGAATGGGGAAGATGTTACAGTTTAAAACAAATGGCAACTAAATGAATCGGGTGCTGCTTTTCAAATCGATGGCATTCAACAAAAACCTGGCAAGACATTTTCTTCACAGGATATGAATCATCCGAAATAAAAAAGGGAGACCAGGGCCACCTACATTCAGAGTTTGTACAGTATGACCTTAAGGCCCAACATCTACCAGAAGTTGAGTAGCAAAAGGCCGAGCTCCGAAGAATAAAAGGGCTTACATCAGTATTAAATAATTCTCTCTTAGAGATGCAAATTTCTAATTAGTTACTGTGGAAACTGTAGGGGCCTGGAAGTAAGCCCTGCACAATGAGAATGAGAGTTTACTTTTTTGATTTACTGCAGGACTGCAGTGGTAGAGGGGGGCTGAGGGGGGGAAATAAATTCATTGCTTTTAACATGACAACAGAATAAAGTGCAGCAAGAGAAGTGACTTTGTTTTGCGTGCTGCTGCCGTTACAGATCCCAGAGGAACTTTATGTGACATAGTCTCACTTAAAATGTCTCAATAGACCTGTAAACTGCCTTGTTTACAAACAAGGGACTTCCTTGGCGCTCACAGTTGTCACCTTCCATACAAAGATTTTGGCTTACACTTTCCAGAACGACCAAGGACTGGAATTGCTTCTATTTTGGAGTGAAAAAACTAAGATGCATGAATTTGAAAATATAACTGCTTTAAAATGACTGATGTGGAGACACCGAAAACCCAATTTTGAAAATGTAGATTTTTGAAAACAGAAAAGAAATCCTTGATTAGCTAAGCCTTTGTATTTTCTTTTCTTCAAGTCAATGAGCTTTATTTATTTAGTGTAATGCAGCATTGAAATTCCACTTTTATGAATGGACAGTCCACTGGCATTATTGTGCAAGATGAGGAGCACTCCTGCAAAGGCCCCCAGTTCTTGTTTGCATCAGTAGAAGCTGAGCATTTGCTGTATCTTATCTTCCAAATTCAGCTGTCCTGTGCAACTACCATCATATTGGTGATGGAGGTGCAGCTACATGTTCATTAACAAGTTTTTGCTACTGCACATTATGTTTGGTACCACTAATGTAAGGTACTAACTAAATGTGCAGTAGTGAAAGGGCATGCATTTTTAATGATACTTAAAGTGCAGTAGCCTAATTTTACTGCATATTAGAGTATTAACATGGTTTTTGCTGAGACACTCTAACATGCAATAAAAAAGGCTACTGTGCATGAAAGCCCACGTGTAGATGCACACAGTGGGCATGTCTACAGGAGAAGCTTACTATGCATTAGCCCAATAACACTGCACAGTAGCATGGCATTTAAAAATATGCTAATAGCCTACAGCTCACTGTTATTAGGCTAATGTGTAGTAAGCATCACAAAATAACTATGTTCTGGCACTACTGTGCAGTAACTTTAGTTACTGTACTTCAGTTAGTACTTTATTAAGCAAGTACTAAACTAAATGCACAGTATCTAAGGCACATTAATGAATGTGTAGGTGCACCCGGTGTGTATTAATAGAGTAGTTGTAAGCCACAAAAAGTATAAATAAGTGAGCAAATAAATTTCACCCTTAGATGGTAGTGAACCACTGATAGACTCTTTGGGCGCCTCCAGACTGGTTCCCAGGAACAACTAACAGCAGTGCGCCTTGCACCACAGCAACTTGTTCCCAGGGAACATGCATGCCACACGTGCCTTGGTGCACGGCAAGTTACCCCAGGGGCAGTAGGGGAGGCTGGGGCCAGCCCTGTGCTGGCTTCAACAGCCTTACTTGGGTCCTGAGGGCCCTCCCGGGGCTGCAGCTGCAGTGATTCTGTTCTGTGGAGCCTGGTTGGATGTGGAGCATGGCTCTGAGCAGCCCAGCTCTGCTTTTCAGCACTGCTCCCTGCCCGAGCATGTGCCACACTGGTGTTTTTTTCCACTGTTTTTTTTTTTTGGACCTCTGGATATCATGGGGTCAAAAAAAAACCATGGAAAAAAAATGGTGCTGCGCACTCTCGGGCAGCATGCTCTTGCACAGAGAACACTGGACTGTGCAGTATGTGGTGCTGCAAATGTTTTTGCGGCACCACGTACAGCATGACCACGCTCATCTGGACATGCCCCTTGGGTACATGCAGATATTACATTTATATCAACCTAACTCAGGTGAGGTTGATCTAAGCCCTAATCTGTGCTGACATTGTGGGAGGTTAAATCAGACAAAATATGGTTTGCCCAGTCTAAATTAGTTCACCTGAAGAAGTGAACTAAGTTAAATTAGGAACAGGTTAACCCAATCGAGTGAACATCTACACACTTTCAGAGCACATCCCCAGAGCTGGGAAATCCCAAATGCTTGCCACAGCCCCAGGGCTGCACTCCTCCTACATCCCTTGACCATGACTAGGCTGTTTTTAGCACTCTGCACTGCTACCCTTTGATGGACAACCCCTGACAGAACCACTAATCCCCCCCACAGACCCACCAGCCCACCTCCAATCCTGCCAAAACCTTCCCAGACCCACCAAACCTTCCTATAGACCCACTACCCCCTCAACCCCTCCCATGTCTCCCCCTCCGCACCCCAATTTACTTAAATGGCTTTTCTTTGTAACTGATTATGGTCTGCAGTTTATTCATATAATATAAAAGCATAGCATAATTCTGTGAGGATTATCTTTTATATGCACTCAATAGGCGCATCTACACAAGATACTTAATGCACAGTAGACTAATTCTACTGTGCATTAGCACATCACGGCAAAAACCATGCTAACACGCTAATGGACAGGAGAATTAATCTACGGAGCATTAAGCATCACGAGAAGATAGTGTGCTATTGCTGTTGTGCATTAGCACTGGCTACTATGCATTTATGTAGTACCTCATATGAGAGGTGCTAAACTTCAAGTGCAGTAGCAACAGCACATTAATGCATGTATAGGTACGCCCACTGACATGGAAGTTACTGGTAATGTCCATATTGTGTTATATTGATACTAATTAGGGTGGATTTGCCAGTTCACCTACATCAAAATATTTCAGGTTGCAGGTGTGGGTCAGTTTTGGTGCAGTTTTGGTGGCATGCATGCAGCTTTTCTGTCTGCTTACTCTCCTGGCTGTTTACTAGTCAGTATTCTGTGGCTCCCTGCTCTGTAGGAGCATGGCTGGCAGACTTATTTGTTTCCCCACCTTCCAGGCTTATGACTCCTTGGCAGGCTGAGCTCACAGAGGGTAGCCCACCAGAAGGACTGGTAGGCTACCTCCATGATAGCCTACCAGAGGCATCTCCCCAGAAAGAGGACTACAATCTGTTTGATGAATAAGGTAAAGATATGCGTTTTTGCATTCCAGTCAGAACTAAACTAAAATTTGGCCTATTGAAATCCTCCGCTAAATGAATTATATTATTCTGCCCAGCTTTACTCCAGAAGTGTTACAGTGTGGGTCTCCAAAGCATGTAGAAAGGGATAATCTTTTGGGGGGAAGGACTATCTGATATTTTCTAACATTTCCTAGTCTGATCTCAGAAATATTTTATTGTGTCATTTTTTTATCACAGAAGTAAACTAAGGAGTGGGCAGATTCATCAAATATTTTTCCAAATAGCTTGAAAGCTGAAGAACCAAGTAAAAGGAGAAAGAAGAAAAGAGTATAAATAAAACTGCAGGGCAATTGCCTTCCATATTGAAATTAGGGTTGCTTTCAAGCAGTGGGGAGAAGTTTCATTTGTAAAACAATCTTGCATAAATGAAGGCAGGGGGCTGGGATCATTCTTCTGGCAATGCTAATGGCTTTACTACACGTGTAGAAAATGATTTAAAATAACATAACATTTCAATCAGTTTTTCTAAGGAACCTTCACTTAAAGAACAGTAAAAATTAAACCAAGACTATAAAACTCTGAGAAAACAAAGGAAAGGAATAGCCAGCTTGTGAAGTACTAATACTCATTATAGCTGGTGCATGTTTCACTTGTAAAAAGGGCTTGGGGAAGAAAGTAATTTGAGCAAACCAACCTGGGCTGCCTTTTCATTCTTTGTCATTCACTGCTGTTGTTACCTTTAGAATTCCAGCAGTTGGGCTGGTTGTGTCCTGCTTTAGTGCCCTCCGTAAAGCATTCCCTTTTCACCAGCTCTGATGGCCCTATTGGAGTGGCCATGACAATGGATGTTCATTTTACTGCTATAAAAGGGTTTAATGATTAAAAGGCTGCACCATTGCACTCAGCCACAAAACTCATTCTTTCACTCCCATGAAGCCCCTTTGATTCAAAATGTTCTTTTGACAGGATCAAGAGTGGTTTTCATTCTGTCGGGCAGCAGAAACATCTGCATTTTTTATCCTCTACCTCCTACTCAGTGCACATAGTTAATGTGTAATTAATGAAACATCTCTTCTTGGAGTGGCGCACAATCATCATAGGTCTCCCACCAACCTCAGTCCAGCTCCAATAAAGCAGGTCTGCTTTTATATCCTTGTACCCTTATTCAGCAATAGTAATAAACCCAGTTCCTGGCTTATCTAGCCAGCTTACATCTTAATCTTTTTTTTCTCTTCTTTCTCCTCAGGGAAAAGGGATGAAAAAAAACCCCTTCTCTTTCTTTCGGGTTATCCAAGCACATTGGGAGTGGGTGAACCAGACACACCACAACATTCAAAGCAAAACAAGGTTGAAAGGGGTCTAAGCAAAGAACCCCCTGCCCCTCCTGCCCCTTCATCTAAAAAGAGTAGTCAGGGAAACTGAAAAGATTGTTATACAAGAGATATATTTAAGCTATATAGTTGCATGCCTTAAAGAGCCAGAAAGTGTCTTGCTTCCATCAGAGCAATGCAAGCATAATCTAACTCACTGTGGGTGCATCTACATATGTGCTTTACTGTGGAGTTGACTAATGAGCTCCACAGTAAAGCGTCACTGTCTACACATGCACCGGTATTAGGGCCCAGTAAATTAATTTACTCTGCTGTAAGATCGTTGGGAACAGTACTATCTTACACTAGAGTCATTTACTGCTGTAAGATAGTCAGGGAAATACTATCTTACAGCGGAGGCATTTACTGCACAGAAATGCATGTGTAGATGGTGGCTGGGGCACAAGGATGCTAAAGTGCGGGGACTGCCTGCTGCATGGTTCTTCACTTTAACACTCTTGTGCCCCAGCCAGCCCCTCCACCACCCAACGAGGCCACCCGGAGCCTGGGGCTGACCCTCCCCCACCCACCCTTCTGCCTTTAGCCCTGGCTGAAACTGCTGCTTTTTAGCTATAAGCACTGAGGCTTGAGAGCACAGAGCCAAGGGAAATTTCACAACTAAAATACCAAAAGAAAGTAATCATGATACATTTCTAATGTATGCAGCATATACAAACTTGACAAAAGGCTTCTCCCATGTATAAATATTGTTGCTTCAAGGATGATGTCTGGGATTTTTCTTTTCTGTTCAGAGTGGTCGCATAGAAGAGAAGACAAAGGTGGATTCATCTTTATTCCATCAAGTAATCTTTCAGCTGTTTTCAGAGTTGGAGTTTCTCTTAATGATTCAATGGTGACTTATGTGCAGCTCTCATTAGAAGGTGTTGAAAGGACACATTTATGGGACAAACACAATGGAATAGTACTTTAGAAATAGGTTCTGAGGTCAAATTTATGCTCTATACATAAGTCTGTTCACCAGGGCTCCCCAGGGGAAGACTAGGACTAACGGTCATAAATTGCTAGAAGACTGCTTTAGATTAGAAATAAGGAAAAACTTCTTTACAACTTGAGTGCCCAGGGTCTGGAATAGGCTCCCCCCAGAAGTGGTACAATCACCTACTCTGGATATCTTCAAAAAACATCTGGACGTTCACCTTGCTGGGGTCATCTTACCCCAGCAGTCTTTCCTGCCCAAGTGCAAGGAGGCTGGACCTGATGATCTCAAGAGGTCTCTTCCAGCCCCTCACATCTATGAATCTATGAATAAGTGACTAGAAAGACCTTTCTGAAATAAAAATAAAGCAAAAAAGATTTTTTTTTCTTTTCAGCCAACAGTTAATTTGCCCAGATATTGAGTTTTGGCCATCCCAAAGTATTCACAAATGGAGGTCAAATTTACTGAATCATTTTTGCTGGGAAAAAAATAAAATTTAGAGGTGGAGTCACAAAACTCAAACTGCCAGAGAAGGTGCCACAACTTGCTTTTTACCCTGTGGTTCAGAAGTTGCAGCACTCACCTAGGCTGTGGGAGACCCAAGTTAAAAGTTTTCCTCTGCCTGAGGTGATTCGAGCTCATACCTCTCACCCTACAGGAGATAACCTTCACCACCGGGCTCAGAGCTCTTTGGAGTCTCATTCCTTCCTGATGACTCTGCCATACTCTGTACAAATAAACTTTACCTAAAGTAGAGACTGCAACCCAAGTGTCCCCCCTCCCAGGTGAGTGGCCCAACAACCAGCAAGACAGACTTTCTTTCTTTGCCAATACAACAAATACTTATGTATTACCTGAAACCTTATAGCAGATGATTAGGGCTCTCACTGGAGAGGTAGGAAACCCTAGTTCGGATCCGTTCTCTGCCTCATAGAGTGACGATCTAAATGATATCCAACTTTCAAGAGAGTGTCCTAATGAACCCAGTTATTTTGAAAAATCAGTGGGGAGAAGGGGGATGTTTTGCAGTGGGAAAAAAGAAAAAGAAATGAAACACTTCAATTTAGGTTCTGATTTTTAAAATTATGTAGCTTGGGCAAACAATTGCTTATTTGAACATCTCCAGTGATACAATATTCTTTCTTCTTTGGAACTGCATCATACCCACACATATAAGCCAGTATCACCTCAGATATAGGCTGGCCTAACAAAAAAGTGAAGGAATTACTGCACAGCATATAGTACAAAGACATTCTGTATTACATGCAAAGAAGCCAGCAGTATACTCATGCACACCAATGTAACTCAGAACAATGCCATTAGGTTCAGTGGTGTTACTCCATATTTTTACATCGCTGTCACTCATAATCATATCTAAGGTAAAAATCTGTCTCTTGATACTTGAACACATCCTCCATTGAAATTAATGGTAGTTTCACAGGTAACTGACAGCAAGATTTAGCCAGAATGGAGAGAAAATATGAACTTACAGCACAATTCTTTCAGCCAGTTTCCACACCTACACCTCCTCCGGAGTTCAACATAAAGGCAGGATTTGTCTGAGTTTCCAGAAAGAGAACAACATTTGTTTTGTTTTCTCAAACAGAAAAGGGACTTTAGATCATCATTCCTACTGTTTGGACTTGCCAGCCAGATGTGTCTAGTGGTCAGGAATGGTTTCAATTTTATGAAGAACAAAAATTAAAAACCTAAATACATCATTTTATAATTTTTTATGTTATGTTTTAAAAGACTAGAAAAGTCAATATTAATATAAAATAGGAGAATGCAACTGAGAGTAAGCTTTGTCTACGCAAGTTGCCTCTAGATAATGTTTCTGGCTTCTTAACAAAGGAGTATGATCTGATGCCACTGGAAAACTAGCATACTGGTAGTGACTTGTACAATCTGCTACAGTCACTGAGCTTCATTCCAGTTTATCTAAATTCTGGCCCAGGACTGGGAAGTTAGCTTGCCAGACTATTCAGCAAAAAAAAGAACTTCAAAGAAAACTTTTTTTTTTACCCTTGATTCCAAAGTATAAGTGAGTCAGGAAAGGGTATAATGTTTGCCATGAGGATTAACCCCCTACTGCGTCAGCTACATAGAAGCACACTAAAAAACTGCCAGTATATGAGTTAAAAACTACTCAGCCGTTCTGCAGCTGAGCTAAACCCAGAGATGATTTCCAGGCAACAGCAGCACAAGAAGTCCCATGGAACAACCAGAGCAGAAGGTGTGCAAACATCATTATCTTTGCAAAAGCCTGCTCCTAAAATAGAAACAACAACAACAATCAAAAAGAGAAACAACAGAAGCCAAAACACAGCAGAGCAAAACAGAATGAAAATGTTAACAGTTTTTAAGGGGTGTAACATAATTGACTGCCAGTGCCCGGAGGCTGCCAAGACTAAGCTGTTGCATGTCTCTACACAAAGCCAATGAACCAAATCAGTTAGCACATGACATTCAAAGCCAAAAATATAATTAAAAAAATAAAATGTTGTTATGTTGTTACATTAGGAAGCAACAAATCAAAATCACAGTTTGCAAGTAGTTTCTAAGAGGATGGGCTCTCTCATCAGCCCAGAAAGGACTGAAGCTGCTCCCAGGCTATTTTCAGGCCATTGTCTCAGGGCAAAGCTGTTCAATTACACAGAAAACTTAGCATCACACCAAGTGAAGTAGTTCCTATGACCAACTCCAACTATCTTTTTCAGAGGTTTTTCCCTCACCTCTCTCTGCCTTTATACCAGGTCCTTTTTCTGATCCAGATAGAAATTGCACATTAACTGGTATAAGTGATCAGAAACTGATTTAAATCCATAACACAACAGAAGTTCAGTGCACATAAATCACTTTCAAAATGGCCCAAACCAGTTTAAGATAAACCTAGATGGAAGCAGTATCAGACTTAACTAATTTATGTTAAATCAGTTTATTGAACTTCTGTCCTAGATCCCTTCCAGATTCAAGTTAACTCACAGTCCCCCACAATCCCAGGATGCTTTGCATCTCCCCTGCAAGCTACCCCTCTCCCAGGGTGGGCAGACTAGCTTTGGCCTAAGCTGTCTGCTCCAGCCCAGCAAGGAGTCATGCTGTAGCACCCCCTGGCTTCTGACCTGGGCCACTGCAGGTATGTGGCCGCAGTTCCAGAATCAAAAGTGAATATCTGGTCACTTGCTTATTGGTTCAGTCTATGCAGCTTAGACTAACTTGTGATGATTGAATCGATTCAGCCTTGGGCTTTTTGAATATCTGTACTTAGCCACAGAGTCTGTGCTCTGGGTGGCAGCAGCAGCAGAGGAGGCAAAGCTGGCTATGGCAGCAGTGACATCTGGGCCAGCAGTGGCTTCCATTCTTGGCCTCCCTCTAAGTGGGTGCCAGGGGCTGGTGCCCCGGTCACCCACCTTTCATTATGCTACTTGACTCTTGAGCTATTTGTACGCCCAGTTCTGTTCACACCCCACGCTAAATGCTAGTGAAACAACTCATCTGTTCTGTCAGCATCATGTCCCAGAAAGCGTGGAATGGAAACACATCCAAGTCTGCTCCAGAGCCTGAAATTTGCCAGTAAGACTTTTCCAGGCCCCTCCCCAGCACTCATTCTTTCATCCTTGGTCTCCAGCAGGTCTAAAAGCAATTGTTGGAGACAAGAGCAGACTCACTGGCAAACTTCCTGTGAAAGTGAGCAGGCTGGGCAAAGCGTGCTCAGATCCATTCTCCCCAATGCCCACTGGTAAAAAGGTATAGACAAGTTCAGAATCATAACGGGCTCAATCTACAAAAGGACATAGGTTGCAATGGTCAGTGCCATAGCACCTGACTTTTGGCCAAGTCACCTAGTAAATACCCTTTTTGTGCCAAGTGACACCCACAGCCCTGAGTTAGATGCATGAGATTTATGGGGAGAATTCAGCACTGGACCAGAGGTGGAGCATTTTATATGAAATATTCACTGAAGTGAGTTGCTTCTTTTCCAAGACAATGCCTTAACCAGTAGGCAATACATTCTCAGTGAAACAAATGAAAGGTGAACATTCTCACTGCATCAAAAATCCTAGTACTTAATAATTCACAAGATGGAACTCTAAAACTTAGGTTAAACTGGGGCAGTTTTTGACATTGTGGGTATAAATATTGGTCACCAAATGAAGCAGATCAGCTATGCTGGGATGTGGAAGGGCCTGATGCTGTGGAACAACAGGCAATGTGTTCCCTGCTTGCAAAGGCATGCCCAGGGATACTATAATCCTGCAAGGATATTTCAAAACAGGAAACGGCCAGTCAAAGCCAAAGATGGAAAAGTGCAGTAGAACTGAAAAATTTTAAGGTGAGGTATTTTAAAGAAGCCTTCAGCAGACCCAACCCCACTTCAACACTAGATTTTGAAGAAACCAGTGACGACTTATTAACATAAGTCTAACTGAGATTTCAGAAGTACAGGCTGCAATCAAGAATCTGAAAAAAAAGGATATGAGAAGATTTAGTCAGAGCAGAAATGTTAAAAGCCCCTGACACCTTCCTGATAAACTGACAGAGCTGTTCAATGAAGTAACATATTTACTTGAATCTAAGAGAAGGTTTCCCACCCCCCAAACAGCATGAGCAGAAAATCCCCTCATCTTAGATTCACATACAATGCAAAAAGGGGGAGACATTAGCTGCTGCAGCTGTGACTCCATCCCTGAGCCTCAGTTGGGGCCAGAATCAGGCGTACAGTATGAAGCTTTGGCTGGTATGTACGTGGCCGGGCCTGTGGTATGCCACTAGGAGTGACCTGAGGGTCAGCAGGGCAGGGGCACAGGGTACCAGGGCCTAGAGGGGAGATTCAAGAGTTGCAGTCTGAGATGTAAGTCGAGGTCAGAGGCCAGGAGCCAGAGAACTAGTGCTGACTTGTAAGGAAGATCCAAGGTCAGAGTCAAGGAAGCCAAGTCAGGATGCCAGGGAAACCAGAGAGAGCAGGGCCAACACCAAAGTTGATCCAAGATCAGGGTCAGGGTCAGGGAAAGCCAAAGCTGAGTCAGGAGCCAGAAAAATCAGAGAACGGTGAACACAAGGCTTGCCAAACAGACTGAGGCTATGTGAAGCTGTTTCTACAGCCAGAGGCCTCAGGTGTGCTTGTAAGTGGTGAGCGGCACTTTCAGCAGTTAGTCCAGTTGCAGAGTACTGGGGCAGTTACATTAACCAAGAACCAGGGGCAGGTGTGAGGACTCAGGTGCTTGGCCCAGCTGGGCATGCCTGATCACAGGTCCTGAAACAGAGTAGCCACCTGCTCCCTCCTCTACTTGCCCTCTGCAGCTTCTGCCTCCCACCCTTGCCACCCCTTTGCCCACCATACTGTCAGGCAGCTCAGCTTTGGCATGGGCTGGATTCTCTTGCAGGCATGGAGCACAGGGAAGCTCCATCCCTGCCTGGCCAGTCAGCAGCACCACCACTGCTGCATGACAACCCTCCATTAATTGGATTTTATACCTGGAAAATTTTGACAAATTTATACATTTTCCATATACAGAATCGAATTATTGGGGGGCTGTCTTAAATTCTAGGTCATTTTAGATTCATGTAAATAGGATAATTGAACAAGGTGACTCTTTGTACCAATGGAAACATGGAATATCATCAGAATACTCCAAAAGGGTCATCCCACTGATTCCACAAGTGGAGATAAATCATGCTATAGTCTGTCCTAGCAAAGCCTTCTGACATTTGCTACTACACATGCTTAAATAGTAAATAGTAAATGGGTGCAAAGCTCAGAAAACAGGGCAAGAGATCCTGTGTAGACCAGCTAGTCATACAAGAGAAGAAAACAGAACTGTAAGCTCCCGGAATTCATTTAATTGACTCTGAAAGGTATTTGGTTGCTTAGAATTATAGAATCATAGAAAATGAGGGTTGAGAGGGACCTCAGGAGGTCATCTAGTCCAACCCCCTGCTCAATTCAAGACCATCCCTAACTAGATCATCCCAGACAAAGCTTTGTCTAGCCAGGTTTTAAAAACCTCCAAGGATGGAGATTCTGCCTCTCTGGGTAACTTGTTCCAGTGCTTTACTGCCCTCCTGGACCAGGTTACCCAGAGAGGATAGACAGACCTGACTGTTGAACAAGCTTCAGGCCTACAGAATCCCAACTAAAGTTGTCAGTGTCATCAAGGCCATGTACAGAGGGCTCTGTAAGGATGGACAGTGAAGGGACAGATTGGTTCAACATGGACACTGGTGTAAAACCAGGCTTCATACTCCCTCCACTGCTGTTGTCATAGACTGAATAATGTGCACTGGCAACACAAACACAGGGTAGACATCAAATGCTAAAAGACTTAGATTTGCTGGTGGCATTGCACTGCTGCAGTGATTCTCAATCAGGGTGCCGTGGGGTACCGCACAGTGTGCCAAGCAGTGTTAGCACTGTTAGGTGTACAAACATGATTCACAAGATAAACCTAGAGTTTTCAAATAGGAATGCACTGTGTTAAAAAGATTTTGACTCGCCATGGTCTTTCTGAGTTCTTTGCAACAGAAAAACTGCTCTATTGTTTTTCTGTATTTAAAAAAAAAGAAAAGAGAAGCTAAGAGTTGGCATTTTTATGGCTATCTTGAGTTTATCAGGGGGTACCTTGAATCTATTGAAGGGTGTGTTGAGTCTGAAAGGCTGAGAACTACTGCACTACTGAACTGAACCCATGAAAAGTTACATAACCTGACAATAATAGCTGGCCAAACTGCTTAAAATTAACTCAAGCAACTTCAAAGTCTAGACATCCAACAGCAGCATCATGATAAAAGGCGAAACATCAAGAAGGTAGAATTGTTCACCTGCCTGGGTAGGGTAATATTATAAGGCAGGGATTTCCTCAAGAAGAAGGAATCATATCAAGAACAGGAAAGGCATGCACATAATTTACTAAGCTCAAAGATATACAGCATCAAAACAAAATTGAAACTATTCAACTCATAAATACTTTCTATGCTAACATATGGCTATAAAAGCTAGCAATCTGCTAAAACAGTGGGGGGCCAGCCTGTGGCACATAGGCCACAAGTGGCATGGACAGCCTCTGTGTCTCACGTGACAGACCTGGGAGGGAACAGGCAGCACAGTGGCCGATTGGACAGGGAGCAGAAAAAAACAGCAGCAGATCAGGCAGAGAACAGAAGGCAAGGAACAGAAAACTGAGCAACAGACTGGGCAGAAGGGGATCAGAATAGCATTTAAAAAGAGTTGGGGCTAATTTGTGGCGCACCTGCCAAAAGGACTGGCCCCTAATGGACTAAAACTTTTGATAGATACCGGGCACATCTACATGAAATGCTTAACTTTGCATTAGCATAACTTACTGCGAAGTAAGCATGTGTGTCTAGACATACACAGGTTTACTTCACAATAAGCTTCCATAACATAAATGCTAAATAAATTTACCTGCAAATGGAAGTAGCAAATTTACTCAGCATTAGTAATGGCACTGTAGCACTTGTGTAGCAAAATCTGCTCCCAGTCAGCTGTCCACTAGGGGGCGGGAGATTGCTCCCTGCCCCTGAGAGCTGCCTGCTGCTAAAGCGGGCTCTGCCACAGGAGCCTGGGCAGGGACTATGTCTCCCTGCCCTGGCAGCAGGGAGCTCCAAGCCCCCTACTCCCAGATTGTGACTGGGGAGTCAGGGCTGGGGAAGATCCTTATCTCCCAGCACCTGTTTTGCCATCGTGATCAGGGAGCAGGGGACAGGGGGACCTTTATCTCTCAGCAGCATCTCTGCAATCATGGGGCCATTTCTGGGAAATGCTTATCTCCCTTCCCAAGCCCCATGAAGGCAAGGGCAGGGAAATAAGCATCTCTCAGCAGTGGCCCTAAGGTCATGCAGCCACTGCTGGGAAATAAGGGTCTCTCAGCCCAAGCCCCTTGATTGCCAGGGCAGGGAAGCCTGTTCCCCACAAACATGGATCTAGCAGGGGGAACAGGTTGGGGAACTTGTTCCTCTTCCTCTCCACCCATCACCCATCACCCCTAGCTCCATGTTCATGGAGCTGGAGGGAAAAGAAGATCCTCAGCCTCCACCCTCAGGTGGAGCCCCAGCCCCAGGTGGGGACATTGTCCCTCCGCCCCAGCAGCAGGGATCTTCCAGCCTCCACTCCCCGATTGCAGAGTGGGGGTTGGGAACTTGCTGGGAATTTATTCCCAGCCCCCACTCCATGATCCAGGGATCCGGGTTTTCTGCTTCCCATGGAAAAACGGAGTAAACAGCAAATTTTACCTTTTACCTGAGGCAAACCCAGATTTCTCTTTTTACTGGAGAAACCCATGGATTTTGCAGTTTTTTGCAATTAACTCCCTGCCATGGTGCGCACTTCTGAGGGGGATGGGGGAACTGCGCCCCCCAGATCTGTGCATGGGGTGGGTGCGGGCTGCTCACTGTGGACACAGGCTTCCACTCTCTGCCCTCCCCTGGGGCTCCCACTGCCCAGTGGATGCAAACTAGCATGGCAGGGAACAGCAGAGCCATGCAGAGAACCAGACGTGCCCCCTGTGCGCATGGCTGCAGTGAGGGTAGTGGCGTGGGGTTGTGCCCCTCAAAGCAGCCGCACACAGGGGGCTCATTGCCAGGTCAATGTGGAGATCGCACTAGCAAGCAGCTTCTCCATGCGGCCCCACTGTTTTGTGCCCTGCTGGGTCACGCCTGCTGGGCTGTGGAGGCCCTGAGGGAGGGCAACAGGGTGGGAGCCCAAGCCTGCAGCCGCCCCACGCACAGATCTGGATGGCGCGGGTGCTCTCTGCCCCCCCTCAGGAATGTGTGGCACAGCGGGGAGCCAGCCGCCCCCACCTGAGCCTGCAGCAGGCTGCAGGGGGGTTAGGGCAGGGGGCTGCAAACCCAGGTTCATAGCCCTGGCAGCTGGGGGCCCCCTCTGGGAGGGCTAGGGGAGCAGGTGCTGTGGGTGGGGGGTGAGAGGCATGAGCAGGGCCAGGAGGCTGTGGGCAGCCTTTAATTTTAATCATGGATTTGGGGGTTTTGTTAGAGAATATGCTGTTTTGTATCAGGGAAAACCAGGATCCCTGATGATCACAATTGCAGTCATGGAGCAGGGGCTGGGAGCTCCTTGTACAGGGACTGGGTGCCATTGTCCTACCCAAAAACCCTTACTGTGCAGTATCTTACTGCACAGTAAATCTAGGCTACAGTAAATGCATGTGTAGATGCACCCACCTTCAACAAGCGCCAACTGAAAATTCTGTCCAATCTTAAAAGACTTCTTCACTAGTGAAAAGATCTGACAAATCACCAACCTTTAGCCTGTCTCCAGAATCAGATGGATGCACAAGACATATCAGGAGCATGAAAATCAACTGGTGTGCTGAAATGTGGGTGAGCAAGATCCTTTAGAAGAACCTTTACCAAGGAGGGCAGAGCAGAAGGAAGCAAAGGCAAACTGGAGAGGAACTCCTTTTAGCCCTGTGTGGCAATGTTTGTATGGGAAAGATATAATAATCCCGATGAGAGGACAACAGAACATGAGTGCCACATTCTAATGACAGGTGATTCACCTTCATTGCTGAAACTCATAGCTTCAAGATTCCCTTAAACAAAAGCTGATCTAGGCAAAGCTGAACTTAGGCTAAAACCTGGCAGAATTTGGTATACGCCATGAAACTTTTCATTTTGATCTTCTGATTTGAAGAACCAAAAGGTTAGAGAAGTAAAACTTAGCTGCGAGAAATGTGTATCACCTAACTTTGTAAGACAATAATACTTTTGTTGTTTTACTAGGAGTATGTGCCTATTAGTGGCTTTGACCCAAAGGTCAAAGCTTGTGAAAAATCTTGGTCTGAGTTTATATATGTATGCATTTAAATATGGCTTTAATTTTTTAGCTTGACTGACTAGTCAAACAACCAGGAAGTCCCCAAATTCATACAGAATTGAGGACCCAAAAGCAGTTCTTGCTGGATTGATGTCACCTATACCTTTTTTTTTAGATAAGTACCAGAAGACATAGAAACTGGAAAATAAATGTAGGTGCTAGAAACAAACCACACTTCAACTCAGGGTTTCAACTTAGAAGAGAAGAAAGAAAGCAAGTTATGAAACAATAAGCTAAAGAACAAGAGAAACACTGAGAATTAATAGAGAGGGAAAAGCAGTACTTCAGTGCCTCCCATCTGACATTTTCCTGCTCACGTTCCCAATCTGAGAGCAGCTCCCAGATACCTGCAAAAGAAGTGCAAAAGAAGGACATAATGAGATTACATATATAGTTATGAGATCAGCGCTAAGTGCGCAAAGCTATCCCTACATATAGCCAGAAACTTCTGTTCAGAAGATAAGATGGGATCTTGTGCTATCCCATGGTGCTTGTAGGTCAGCTCCTCATTACTCTTTGCCTGAGGCTGACCAGAAGGTAATTCAGAAGAATCCTGCTGCTGTGGAAAAATAGTCACAGATTATTCCAGTATCATTTTTCTGACACCTGGCTGACAAAGTGACCCAATGCAGTTGCTTATCTGGTCTGGGTATTTGCTGGGTGCATATTCTGATGCACAGTATTTGTACTCCTGTTACTAACTGCATATATACACACTCCATTCAGTATCCTGATGTATATGTTGTTTCTTGATCAAAATTCCCCCAGGCCCCTCAGAAGCAAAGTAGGTGTTAATATTGCACAAGGATGTGTGATATAGCTATAAAGACCAGAACTCTTCCACCCTATTGAAAGGTGAAGTAAAGGATATAGATAGATCAAACACAAGGTCTGAATACTGATTAGTACCATGGTCAAATAAAATAGTTTAACTGTTAAATATAAACTTCACCACCTTCTTGAGAAGTACTGCTCCTCTTATTAGGTGTACTTTCTTGTGGCCATATGTCACATATGTACTGTGTAAGCTTGCTTATACAAATGGAGATAGATACATGTACACCATGACTAAATGTTATCTGGAGGTAAACATTTTTTAAAACATTCATAGATGCATTGTTAGCCTTCTCATGGCTCTACAGCTTGAAAAACATGCTGTAGAATTTAAATTCCGAATATTTTGCCCCCACGTAAATGGGGGTATTTTTGCATATAAAAACACTATATATGACAGCAGAAATGTAAATGAGATTTCAATTTTAGTTGATTTATAAATAACAAGTCTCTTAAATTATTGAAGTCTGCCTTGTGTACTGTTTCCTCATGATTAGCACTATATATTGTACATGGGGTGCCCTTCTATAATATATTCAGAAGGCAGAATGCAAAATGTATACCAGTATAGCAACAAATCAAGATCTTACTTAGCTTCAATATGCTTTGAAACAAGTAATTACTAACTTAACTCTGCCTGTGAACTTGTCCTCATTAACTTAGTAATTAGCAAGATCTTGTTTGATCTTGGAGTTCATTAGATATTGCAGCTGGAAGATTGTTTCAGTTTTAACACATCAAAATCGACAATTAAAGTGATAATAAAGAATCAATATCACTTCCCTGTTCTTTAGATTTTCCAAGGTTGCAGTGTGCCTAATTAAACAGTATTCATATCAGAGAGAAATTTTAAAAAACCCAAAACTAATGTTGTCATATTTTTGGATTAATAGAAGGAAGTCTTAGTGTTATTAAAAGGATATTTCAAATAAACCTATGGTGTATTTTCTACTCAATGAATGGTGACTTCAGCCTCACAGTTATAACATCAACAATAGGAGATAGGTGCCTAATGCTCTGTGTACCAAGACAAAAATATTCCCCTCTGATTCTTGTTCAGATAGCTTATGTCTCTATGGTAAACTTGCCATAGAGGGTTGTACTGTTGACCAATGATCTGGGCAGGCTTTCTCCTAAACTGAAGCCACTGCAGCTAGGCTGGAACAGCTTAGTGTGTATCAATTCATCACTGCCAAGGACAGTAAGGTTACCATAGCTGTAGTTTCCCAGTTCTAATCCTTTTACAACGTGCACAAAATGAACATTTATTCGCTTAAAAAACTGGTAATCCTCATTCTATAGTGCATCAGGATAGCTTTGCATTGCCCCAGTTGGACAGTGCAAGCCTAAACCCAGCATAGGCAGGCAGAGGAGGATCCCTGTAGAACAGGGAATTATTAACTAAAACATAGTGGTTCCTACTCCTGCTGCCTGCTAGATAAAATAGGGGTGGCTAGGGATATCATCAAGGTGTTCCTACATCAAAGCCATCTCTCTGGCAGTATAGCACAACAGCAGCTGGTATAACCTAGAGCGGACAGAGACTGGCCCAGTTAAACAGACATCCCAGGTATGGTAGGTTCAATTCCCTGCTCTGCTAATGAACCACCTGGTAAATCACCAAACCTTTGGACCCCTCACCTTAAACAGATTTAGTGAATTGCTTTGTATTTTGAGCAGATTACACCGCAAACAAGATTTAGTCAGGTCCTCAGCCAGTATAAGCCCCTAAAAGTCAGTGAAACTACAATGATTTAGAAATGTGAATTTAAGTATTTTAGAAATTTAGATTATAGGACACTGTACAGACCCCCATCACCTCACTGTATTCCCATTAATCTATCTCAGTGATTCATGGTATAATTTTTACGTGAGAGGAAAGCCTGTGCTTTCACTTTAGTTAAGTTTTTAGACTAATACAAAGAAGAACAAACCAGTATAAAATATCTATCAAAGAAAACAATGTGTGTCTTCCTTGCTATGTAAGGACCTCCATTTTGAATAGCTTGCAAAAGACTCCCTGTATTAGAAGGTGCTGTATATAAGACACAGAATCATAACACTGCACATTTACATAGTCCAAAGTCTACATTAAACAATAGAACCATCTTCTAGCAATGGAGAATTGCCCTTCAATTATATGAGTTTCTCTTAGCACATTAGAGTGAACTAAAAGCTTTTAAACAAACAAAGACCTGCTGAAGATTCCCAACTGAAGAATAATTATGCAGATTTAAATCATAAATAAAGTATTTGAAAGCAAAATATTTGCAAATCTCTTTCCCAAACACTTAGCTGCCAAGCTCTGTGTTCAGAGATCTGCATTTCTACTGCAAGTATTGCCATCTTCAAGGCCAATATAGCATAAGGAAGTACTCTTTGTTAAGATTGTATAGCAGTAACAGAGGTTTTTGGTTTCTAGTCACAATTGTTTCAGTCCTCCTTTCAAATGTATTTGATTTTTAAAGCCCACCCGTTGATTAATTTCCTAATTCTTCGCCCTACTCACCAAGTGCAGAAATGACCCTGAAAATAGCAGTACTGAAACCAGTGTGAACACACCCTCTAGTGAGTAGGTAAAGGCACAGTGACAGAGCAGGGGTGGGACCAAAGGAGCCAGATGTGATGCTTGGCGCATTGCTAATTTGCATGCCATTGGAAGCCGCCAGTAGGACACTTTAAGCACCTTAGCTATCCACCTAGGATCAGGATGTAGGGAATTCACACAGGTGCTGAAGGTCTCCCTTGGGCTGCTCTGATGGACTTTCTCCATTCCAGCCTATAAGATGATCCTCTGCTAAGTACTCCTGAAGAGATGGTATAGTGCAGCAACTGTGTGGACTAGGACTACTACATCCCTGAATCCTGGAACAGGGAAAAAGCATCTCCTAGCCCCTTTGTACCCTGTGGGCAACCCAGATAAAGAGAATGAGTTAAATGCTACTTAAATGTTGCTACTTAAGAGGTATTTTTACACTTATGCAGATTTTAGCTGCTATTTCTACCTTTATAAATAAATTTGTATTTCTCAACCTGCTCAGAAAGAAACAATTGGGCCATATATGCTCTGTGGTGATCCTATGCAACTCAGAAAGGTTTGCAACTGTGTGTAAGTCCCCAAAAATAGTGTTGGAGAAAAACAAGGGGGGTGGGTTTTAAGTCTTTTAGCTCCTAGGAATAGGAGCTAATGGTTAGGGGACTTGCCAAGGGAGACCCAGGTTCTAGGCCAATGGGTCTCAACCTTTTTATACATAAAACACCACTTTTTATACTCAAAGTACCCTAGTAAAAATGCCAGATCTTTGTTTTCACTAGTTTTTTTGACCACAGCAAAATAATAAAGCATTTTTTCCATTGCAAAGAACTCAGAAAGTCCACAACCAGTAAGAATGTTTTTTGATGATACAGCTTCCCATTTGAAATCTTTGAGTTTATTCTATGAGTCATCTGGAGGTGTTTGCACATCTAACAGTGATAATACTGTGCAGCACCTTAAAAAGAACCCCAAGATACAATGGCACTCTGCTTGAGCATCACTGTTCTAGTCCTGCCTCATGCATTTTATCTAATGACTCTTAAATGCGAAGTGTATAAACACCACTGGGCCAAGACCAGGGACCAGTACCCAGGACCCCCTCCTTCCAGGCCAGTCCCTATCTTCATCCTGCTCTTCTTCTGGCCCCATCTTCATATATCATTTCCTTTTGGCTGCCCAGTGGAACAGAGGGCTGGACTGTGTTCTTGACCCTGCCTAGCTCATAGCATTGTGATTAAGGGATTTTCCTAAGAAATTGAAGATCTGAGTTCAAATCCCTCTGGCTGAGGGTGGCTTAGTTTCGTACTTCTTGGGCAAGTGTCTTAACCACTAAGGCTCTTGGGTTGAAAGATGTGAGGGCTCTCCTCCACCATGAAACAGCTGGATCATCAGCTTTTTCTCCATTTTCACTTTCAGGGACTTACACAGAATTATGTGCCTTCCCAGGTAGAAGAGTATTACCATAGAGCAGTGATTTTCTACCTTTTTACATTTGCAAACACCTATAAAATTTTAATGGAGGTGCAGACCCCTTTGGAAATTTCAATTAAGGGTGTGGGTCTCTTTGAATTGTAAGTGTGGGTATTCACACACTTTTGATTGATCATAGTCATGTTTTGTGGATCCCTTAGATAGACTCTGCAGACCCCCAGGGCACAGGTTGAAAACCAGCCCCATAGAGCATGGCTGTAGCAGATCACTTCTGAGCATGCTCAGAAGAACAAGTCCAAGTGTGCAAACAGAAGTAAGATCTAACATTTGTGTAACAAGAAAAAATGCCACTTACATAGCTACATTTAGGCATGAAAGTAGCACTTAGATGCTTTTAGGTGAAACAGGACTTAAGATAATGTGTGCAAGGTCCAGATTTTTTCCCTAAAAACCCGATTCTGGGAATGCCTATTTACACAAATAATGCTTGCTCACACAAGTATTCAACCTGAAC
>NW_017729034.1:93153089-93164313 GCF_001723915.1 Gavialis gangeticus
TGAAACAGGACTTAAGATAATGTGTGCAAGGTCCAGATTTTTTCCCTAAAAACCCGATTCTGGGAATGCCTATTTACACAAATAATGCTTGCTCACACAAGTATTCAACCTGAACTCATTCAAACCCATAACAACTGATCCTTATTCTCAGCATTCAACTCACCTTTCAGTCCACATTTAAACCAAGTTTTTACATAGACCATTTTCCTGACCTAAAATCCTTTCTACCCCTTCAGTTTTTGGCTAGTTCCTTATTTTCCCGCAAACATTTTTTTTTTTTAAATCATATTGTTCTATTCTGTTCAAAGCCAGTGCTCATAGCTCCTTCCCTTTTTCACTGCTCCCCAAAATCCCTTGTTCCATTAGTAGATTCACATACCAAAACTGGTTGACTAGTCCCCAGAGTGAATATGGGATGTTTTATACAATCACTAAACAGCAGGTCAATTTCAGCTGACACTTATTTATGAAAGCAGAAAGTCTGGTGAGGTAATAAAACAGTCAACTCACTGGGAATATATAGCATTTGATTTGTTCACCTAACATAGTTTTATTGAGAGATTTATTGAACAAAATAAAGATTTCCCTGGCAAACTGCGTTATCAATTGCTCCATATTTTAACTTATTTTGAAAGCACTAAAAGCAAATCTTAATTTCCCTGCACAGTGACTACTGTAGGATTTAAACATTATCCAATGATCAGGAATCAAATGTAAATGACTGAGTAATAGTTTGGAAAACCTGGATGTTCTAGTTACAGGATTTGCATATTTTTAAAGCCTGTGTAGTTGATTTATGTCCAGGTGAACATTAATTTTAAAAAAGCATGAGCTTTTGGTATGGATCAGTCACCCAAAACTACTTGTATAAAGCACAGCATTAATTGCAATATGTATCTACTGTATTGCTGACCAATGATCAGGATGCTAACTGCAGAGGATTTGCAGTATGACAGCTATTTTAAACCCACAGAGACTTCCTGATGTTTATGAAAACGGAGGTCCCTTTTTTTGCCCTTGATGTAAAATGGGCATTAGTGAACGTGAGAATCAGGCTCATGGTGTGTAATTCTTTCAAGTAAGACCAAGATCCAGACTTCTCTCTCTATATCTGTGTACAGAAAAAGGAGTAATGGCCCCCAATGCCATAAACAAATCTGCCATTCAAAAAGGCGAGGCTGAGAAATAATGAAGTCAGCACATTAGGACCTAGCCTGCTGGGCTCACACTGCTGAAAGCTACCAGTGGGTGAATTTCCCAGCATTTGGAAACTTTGTCTCAGTTCTGTGGGTTTGCTCAAGTGTGCGATGGCTGTTTGCGAGGGAGCTGTCCCGCTGGGTAGGTTTGCTTTCCTCCCAGCAGCTCAGAAAAGGTGAGAGTTCTCCTTCCCCCCCTCCCTCAACCCCCAAGTCACCCCCACAAAGACAATGGTTTCTCCAGCAGGTCCCCTCTGCTAGGGAGCTTTCCCCTCTCCCAACTCTCACACTGGGACATTTTTCCACATTTCCAGGATTATGGCCACTTTCACTTAGATCTATGTGTGTTGCCTCCACATACAAAGAAGCACTTGGGGACGGGATTAGTAGGATTAGAAGAGATTCACATATGTCCAGTTCAAGCAATTGGTATTCAAAGCTTTACACTTTCAAATGCCACCAAGAGAGAGAAAAGGAGCTGAGAGCTTGCTTTGCATTTCAGCACCTTCATGAGGGGGACAGTGCTTTTTTATTAGTGTTTAAAGCTGTGGTTACTGGGGATAAATAAATTCTTCTCTGTCTAATCCAGCATGATGCAGCAGCCGCAACACTTAGCCATAAACCCTTTCACATTGGTAACACTGGTATGTCTTCAGTTTAGTCTAATCGATCATATGTTGCCAAGAAGACAGAGCTAATGCTATTTTCACTGACACAAAGTTCTGGCAATATCATCACTGTGTTGATAAGAATGAAGGGATGTCATTCAATTTTGTTTTATTTTTTAGTAATTGATGTTTTCCCTGGTGTTTGGGGGAGAATGCAATATGTTTTATTTAAGTAAGGAGAGGCCTGATCCCATAACCACCTGTTCCTGGGCATGGCCCTTCAACACGCAAAGTAAATTTGGACCCTTTGTGTGAGGCAGGGATGCAAAAGATCTGCCTCTACATATGTGTTATGCATGTGTTTTAGAATTGCAGAAGATTTCTCAGAAGATATTTAAAAAATATATCTTTTCTCATTCCTGCTTCTGATGTGCTTTCTCTAGAAATACCTCAAAGACACTGAAGATAGGAGATGCCCCATACTACATAGAGCAGGAAGTTTAATTAGCAATCTTTATTGCAAAGTTCATGTTTTGCAAAAAACTCCAATTGAGAGCAACATCCTTGTGTGGTGTAGTGTATAAATAGCCATAATAACAAACATCCATGTTTTGCAGTGAGAGATTTTTGGAGCAGAGCAGGTGGAGGGTTTTTTTTTAAATACATTCATGCAATAATTAATTCATTCATTCTTTTGTTCATTCATTCCTGCTCACTAGGATAAAAGCTCTGGGGGAATAACATACTCTTTCCTAGGATCTGGAAGGGGGAGAAGCATGTATATTCACATGAAAAAAGATAAAGAGTTTTTTATACCAAACAACTGTTAAAATAACTATAGTTTGAGAGATGTGTGAACTTGTTTGGCAGCTATAAGCATAGGCATAAGAATTTACACTAGATGAATAAAAATTGAGCTGAACTGTCACTGAAAAGTTCAGCTAATATTACTCGCCTTGGTGATAGAAAAACTACTAAGTTCTGGTCAAGTTTCTCGTTGAAGATAATGGATCCAATTCTGATCTTACTGGCACTATTAAGAGCCAATGTGTCTCCACTCCTGTGAATAAAGTAATCAGAATTTGAACCAACTTTTGGTTAAACTGCTATTTTTGCAATTCCCAAACTTATCAAAATCTGCCAATAATGAAAGCACATGGGCAGAGGTGGCAGAAGGTTTCCCACAGAGGCTGAGAAAAGCATCTGAATTTTTGGGGTCCTGATACTGTACTATGCTTTCTAGCATAGAGATGAACTTATAGGATTTAAAATGGGCAAAATGCGCATAAATGCATATAAAAAAATCAAAATAAGGAAGTGGCAGGTATGTGTCAAGCACCTCTGCCCCCATATGAACACTTGACAGCTCATGCACAATGGGAGTTGAGTCCCCTGTACATCACATGGTGAGATTTAGTTTATAGAGAGATGGCAGAATAAGCCAAACTTAGAGCCATTCCACATGGCCTGTTCATTTCAGGCCCCTGAGATTTTTGGAAATGAAATTGCCTCCTTGGGAATGAACACTGAAAGAAGATAAATTAATTCAAAGATTTTATTTTAATTAAAACATTCTTTATAGCAGTGACAAAATTGTTCATTTTATATCCGTATATAACTTTTAAATTCCTATAGTGTTCCCTGACTCTTGTATATTATAGTTTATGACAGTGCCAGTGTGGTGTCTCCTCCCTCCATCCAAATTGTTATTGTGGCCTTTGGTGTTAGTCTTTCATTCCCACTTTTCTATGTACATTGTAGGCACTTCCCTGCAGAGTTTGTAAAGAACCACACATGTTAAGGCCCTAATAGTTGTTAGGTATTTGAAAAAAATAATCATTATTAATAATAATATCATTAATTGTACTACAAGGATCCTATATTGATAAAGGAGAATATTTGATGAGGGAAAATGTTCAATAATCAATTGCTTGAGTGACAGATGGGGTCTTTTCTTAAACAAAGAGAAGAAAGATAGGACTTCTCTTCCCCTTCTTCTGCCCCATCCCACTCCAAATTCACAAGGGCGCAGCCACACTCCTGACACTTAGAAGGAGCACAGAGGCTTTCCCTGCTAAGGGTGTAAACCTCCTCAGTGAGGATAAGTGGGGCATGTAGTCTCACTAGGAAGGTGCAAAATGCACATTCTCCCTGTGCACCGAGTAGTCTCCAAAATGACTGTTCCCTCTGAGGCACAGTTCCTTCCTGATCTCCCTGGGGGGTGGCTCCTGATTACCCTCCAGGGCAAGGCTGAAGGCACTCTCTGGCTTTCAATAATCACAGAAGTATAGAAAATAGAGTTGGAAGGGACTTCAAAAGGTTACTTAGTCTATCACCAATGCCGATGCGTGTTTAGCTTGCTCTTAAAAATCTCCAATGAAGGACAGTTTAGTGGAGGTTCCACTGCTTAACTAACCTTACAGTTCAGAACATTTTACTGAATATCCACCCTAAATCTCCCTTGCTGAAATTCATGTCCTAGGACACTAACACATGCAACCAGTATTTTCCAGGTTTTTATCAAACTGTTGCCTGCTAATAATACGCCAAGTTATTTCACTCAGGTATGTAGGCATTGGTTCATCAATAATATCTATACCACTCCAGTAAGGGAGTTCTTTCTCTTGTCAGTTAAAAATGGCTTCAGGCCAGACCTTCTGGGAGCATGACACTGCTACTGATGGGAAGCTAACCTTTTGGTATTTGCACAATGGGTTAATAGCAGGGGCTGACCCCAGAGGAGACTAGTTAAAAGGGGAAGAGAGCATGCTTCATCACTCCTGAATGCTTACAGGCAGCTACTTTAAAACAGCATCATTGACTCAGTAGAGACTGCCAGTTCTCTCAGTTGTCATGTAGGGAGAGTTGATCTCGTGATGGACTGGACTGGCCATGCTTATGAACTTATTAAACTTTGACCACTAAACTAGGTTGCGCCATCGTCTCTGTTTCTGTTTGATCTCATCATCTCTTGGGATGCTGCTGAATCATTCTTGCCAAATAAAGCATACCCTTGGGGCTCATAGAAATACTTTCAAAGAGGGTACTTGCCACTTGGAAGATATTTCTAACTGTCATTTCAAAAAATGGAAAGACAGCATGGTCTAGTACAGTGGTACTTAACTAAATATGGCCCCATGGGCCAAGAAATATGGTGGCAGAAGAGCAATGGTAGCATTAGTGGCTGTGGCTCTAGAAGTAATTCATCCTGGCAGTCCACCACTCCTGCACCATCAAATTTCTGGACCCATAGGGAACCCCACAGACTGGATGACACATGCAATTGTTGGTGCACAGGGCCATGTTGCAGCCAAATCCAGCATGTGGGATCCATCTTCATGCACAATCCCATGCAAAATTGAGCCTGTGAACTGATCCTATGCATAGGATGCAGCCCATGGACTGGCCCCATGCCATTCATCTGGCCTGCAGGGCCAGAAGGTTAAGCCCCAGTTGTCTAATATATAAGTCACTGGTCTTATTCTGGTGGTCTGAGTTCTATTTGTAGGCCTACTATTGGCCTGGTGGGATACACACTGGCACACAGAATCCTCTCTGTGTCCTTCCTGTCTCTGTTCCCCATCCTGTCCTTCACCTGGCCCATCCATTTAGATTGTGAGTGAAGTCTTATTCACTTTCTGTAATCTCTTAAAATGTGTTCTATAGCTCACCAACCTCTTCACACAACAGTAATCACACCTGTAACTTTAAACACAACCAGTCCCATGGATTTCAATGGGAACACTATATTTATAGTCACACACATGTGTAAGTACCTTTCTGAAATGGGACCTGGATTAGCACACTTGTTTTCTGTGCACAATAATTGCCACCTTTAGGTAGATCTCAGAATATAATTTATCCTTTCCTGCATGTGTCAGGTAGTATCCATTATGCTGCAAACTGTCAGGCCAATCCTTTCCTGTGTTACGGCTTCCTGAATGCCTGCCTTCCTTGTTGAATTTGTGTTCGACATCATTTTCCCCAAGTGCATAATTTTCTATTTATCCAAATGTGTTTAAATTAATAAATGCAGCTAGAATGCATTTTGCCACTATAAATGGCCTGGCTGAAGTCAGTTACAGCTTTAATAAAGATAAGGATGCTGAGTAATTTAAATAAACATGGAGAAAACATTGTTTGAATAATGTTTTAAATAACAAAGTCACCAAGTACATTCAAAGATTCAAAGCATAATAACTAAAGACTGTAATATTGCAAGGGGCTCAAAAATTTTCCGTATTAGATTACCTGCTTTTTAGCAAGTTTGTTCAAAGGCCAGATTCTTGATGTTGATTAGCCCCTTACTAAACAATGACTGCAGTGCTACTAGCCATACAACAAAATACTGGTTACTATCAGGAGGGTGAAGTCAATCCCTAGGCCTATATAACAAAATGGCAGTGCAAGTGTTTCAGTGGGCTAGAAATAATTTCTGGTGCATATTCCAAAATTTGTATGAACTCATTGATTGTAAAAATTCACTTGGTGTATTAAAAAAAAAGTAATTGTATTTTCTATTTGGCCATCCATACTTTAGAAATACTCAATGGAGAAGTTACTGAATGATGGCTGTTTTTTATTTGGCCTTAATAATGACAATTTTTAATTTAATTAAACTTCCCAGTAATTCTGCAAAATAACTGGATTGCTACAGTTACACTTCATTTTATTATTTCATCAGTACGTGGGCTATGAAAGTAATACGATTTAAAACCACCTGCAAATTACCAGAGAACCACACGTCTGTTTTTTCCTCCAACAATTTTGTCTTCTCTCTGTCCCTTTTTTATTTTAAGTTTATACTGTTATTTATGTTTCCATTCACCCACCTAAATAGCCACTGAAGAAATAAGAAAAGATTCTGGAAAATGTCAGTGGAAGAAGCTCAGAATGAAAGCTGATATTTAGGGAAGGCAAATAGAAACCTGGATGTGTACCAATGTTAAGTAGCTTGAGGGACAAAGAATGGAAAGGCTGAAAATGTAAACATGTATTGTAAAATCCTGGCATCACATATTTAAAATATGTAAGGCTTTAATATGTATAAAGAGAATAAAGGCAAAAGAGAAATTAATTAAGACCTCTGAGACTTATAAAGTCTATGAAAACTGGTCCTAAATCCAAAGTAAATTGGAGGTTTGCCAAATACTGTCAGATTTTGCCTATTATGGATATATAAAGAACAAATGCTAACCACAACTATTTTTATAACTGATAAACCAAATAACCATGATACAAACATCTTCCAAATGTGGGAGATAATGCTAGTTTTGCCAAGCACCTAAGAAATAAATTCTCTAATGGATGCATAACGAACAACTGTGACTGGTATTTGTTCTTTTGAAATACCCAAAGACAGCAAAATATTTCACTGTCAATTAATACCTTGGAATATCTAATGGCTTTACAGACACTCAGATTGATTTACCATAATCCTTTCATTTTCATATAAAATTAAGGTGTCTTTAGTGCAAGGCAAAATACATTAATGGAATGCAAACTGTTGATTCAGTGGTTGTACTTGTTTACAGAAATTAATTTCACGCCATTCACAGCAAATGTCAGCAAGGATTAGTAATTCATAAAGCTCAAATAAAACTAATTAGACTTTGGAAACTGGCTTCTAACATTGTCACTATGTTAACAAAGTCCAAAAAAATCTATATTGTCTCTAAATCTTGACAATCAATGATGACAATCTGGATTTAAATCCAGAAAGAAAATTTCAACCTCAGTGGGCTGTACTGAAGAGAAAGTAGTTACTATCTACAATGTAGGTGTCATTTTGTCTACTTCACGATATCCAGTAATGGCCTGATCTGGTATTAATTTCACAGGAGCTTTGGCCCAGACAAGGACTCCAGGATTAAACCCTAGCAACAAGGCCCAATTTTTGCCCTGACTTTTTCTCTCAATGTCAGTGAGACTGAAAGCATACAACCCAGAAGAGAAAAAAATTGCTTTTTAACTGAAATAGGGTTCTGTGCCTGAACCTACTCCCACTGCAGTCAACTGGAATTTTGACCCCGGCTTCCAAACAGAATCACATCTATCAAATAGGAAAATAAGTTTTTAATGACCACAAGAATTATATAGCCTTTCAAACTATGCAATTCTGATAAGAAGCTAGCATAAGATACCACTCTAACCGTAATTCAGTAACACATAGAACACAGCACAAGAAACTTGAATTCATTCAATAAAATGCATGTTTTCAAAATAACATGCATATTTATCACACCACATGATTACAACCTATTTTTAGCAATATTCATCTTAATAGGATGGGGTGTATTCTTTCTTTCTTTCTCTTTCAATATTACTCAATATAATAGTAACAATATCAAATTTAATTCATTTAAGAATTTAAATAATCTTTTTGACAAATCTTTTGTTCAAAGCATAGTTTAAAAATGTCTAAGTTAAATAAGAAGCAAAGCTCAGACATTAAAAATAAGTAAAGCTAAATAACATCCTAAAAGGCCCACAAAAATACAAAAAAAAATACATTATGTCACTTTGATCAGACACTCTTTATATCAGGGATCAGAATTAACATTCCATGACAGGACAAAACTACTAATGGAGTCAAGAGACGCTGAATGTAATGTGCCTCCACACTAAACACGGAGGGAGGAAACATCTCATTCTCATCAGCAATTGTACAAAAAACTCAAAATTAGGCATAGTTCATAGTCAATTTGAAATGCATTCTTTAATCAGATAAATGATGTCTAAAGAAAATCTTAACTTCCACTCCTGTCTAGGTGGAAAAATCCACTTCAAGCCACCTCTAAAATCAGAACTGCGTAATAAACCTGCAAATTGTAACCAGCCATGCTGTTTAGGCATCATTAAAATTAAACTTCCAGATCTGCCTCTGGATTACATTTCATATGTATTTATATAAGTAGCATTTAGGCTATTCTGGAATTTCCTCAGATCCAATAAATATGACATTCCACATAATATAGTTCTGCATTTACCTCACCAGACAACGTTCCTGTTCCTCACCAAATCTGTCTCCCTTTAACAAGATGCGGATCAAAAGGGGAGGAAAATGTTACATTTTAGCACAATTTGGCTCCCATAATTTCTCTCTCTCCCCACCCACCATTTGCCATTATTAAAGCACTTAACCGTCTGGCTTTCTGAGTCCTAGGGCCTAATTCTGATCTTACTAATGTCAGTGGAAGTTTTGCTATTCATTAAAATAGAAACAAGATCAGGTCTTCAATCCCCTTCTTAATTCTGTCCAAGACCAGGTTGCTAAATTGTTAAAAATGGTTTCCTAATCCACACATTAGAAAGTCTACCAGTTGTTTGTGAGTACTTAATACACAATATATGAGTATATAAGAGTATGAAACACTGCTTTACACATACACACGCAGACACCCAACAAGTAGGGATGGTTACAAATTTCAGGAAATGCTCTTGCCCTGCAAAAATTAAGAAAAAAAAGAAAATCCTCTTTTAAGCTTTCTATAGAAGGCCATAATTTATGTTATGTTTAAATAAAAAAGGTCTACTGGCTGGGGGGAGGCTTTATTATATTAGCATATTCCAACGGGGCTAATAATGGTTTGATCATTCAATCAATCTAAATTGTAGACTGCTATAAAAATCTTTTCTAACTGCCATTTGTTTCCTTCATCTATACTTGGGCATAGCCTCGTGTTGTGTGAAAGAGAGAAAGAAGCCATCAGTCACTCTGGTTTGTGGCTAGATTTATAAACCAGAAGTTTTAATGCCGTTAATTTTTTTTCCTGACTAATCTTGCACTAGTTGCTGATGTGGCCAGTGACAAGAAAAACTTAGCACGTATGTCACCCACGTGGTTAGAAATATATTGATTTTCCTTCTTTCTTTCGGATGTAAAAACAAAACCAACCCCCCCCCCCAAAAAACAACCCAACACCTCAAAGCTTGAAAAGCGAAAGGATTTGAACCCTCTGGAAACTGTAAGGGGCTGGCCAGAGCTGAGAAGAGCAATCGCCCTGCGTGCAACTCAGGTCTCGGAGCACTCCAGAGATTTCAAATGATGGGGAAGACACGGGTGTCCCGGGAAGAAGTCTACCTTGGATATGTCTTGGGTATTAGCTCGGACACTAGGGGGAAATTGATTTCAAGGAAACTCCCCAGCCGTGGCTGGCTGCTGAGCGAGCAGTGGCGGGCTCCGCCTTGGAGGCTGGAGGGTGCGGGACGCGAGCTGACTGCAGACAGGGACCCGGGGCGCAGGGCAGATGTGCAGGGAAATTGTTCGGGGAGGATGGGCATGGTCCCAGCCCTCACCTGAGCATCAATGGCAGCGTCCGCGGCTCGGTGTGCTGGCCGGGCGGCTGCCTATTGGGAGGGGACGTGAAACCACAGGGACAGCAGCACATGCGAAGGCAGCAGCCATCCTCGGGGCAAGAAGGACGGGCACACTTCCCCCGGGGAGGGGGGTGGGGGGGTTGCTTCCTGCTGCTTCTCTCCCCCAGTCTGCCCATTACAGCCCCCGGCTTTCAAGTTCCCTGCAGGGCTCCGGCTTTCTCACCCGCTCTGCTCCGGCCAGGCACAGAGCAAGCCCGGTCGGGTCTGAGAGGGAGGAGGAGGGAAACACTTAGCCAGCTTGACACCTGGAAAACCTGCCCCTGTGTATCAAAGGGGGAGTCATCGGCTTCGAGGCCTCCAGGCACTCGGATCTCAGAAGCAGCAGCCAAGTGCTTACTAACCCCCCTCCCCCACCACCCCCTTCGCCTTTTTCACTCCCCCTCCAAAGCTGGGCTGTGCCTCCTGGACAAGCCTCCCCTGCCACTAATGTCAGTCTGTCCCCTCGGGAGAGGTCCGGCCGCTGCCCTGAGTCCAGGACCGGGCCACCCAGGCGCCCCTGGGGCAGGCGGCGGGTCTTCTCCGAGGCTCCGACTCGGCCGGGAAGCCGGGACCCGGCGCTGCCTCCGCATGAGCAGAAAACAGCACGTCCAAGTGTGAGGACACCTACTGCCGCCCGGGGAGCGAGCAGGCGCCCGGCTGGTCCCGAGGAGCGAGTTCTCCTGGTGCAACATCTGGAGGGGGTCCACCGGGCACATCTGGAACATCTGGAGATGTTCCGCCAGGAGCTCCGCCGCTGCCGCGCTCCTTCCCCTCCACCGCCCGGGAAACGCTCACCGGGCAGGGACGATTCACAAACCCTCCGGGACCTCCCTGTTAAGCCGCTGCTGAGGGTTTGGATGAAATCACCCGCCCCGGTTTGTTTCTGCGAGTCGCTTCTTTACATTTGGTGGCAATTGTTTGTTTCCTTGTTTCCCTCGGTGGGAAAGTTTGGGAAAGACAGGGTGGGATGGGGATCTCTTGGGATGTCTTTTGGCCCCAGTGCAAGAAGTTAACTAGTCCCCTGGTTAGTTTTGTTTTGTTCCCCGCCCCCCCCCCCCCCCC
>NW_017729034.1:93164413-93167983 GCF_001723915.1 Gavialis gangeticus
TCCCCCCCCCCCCCCCCCCCCCCGTGGTTTATTCGCTGTCTGGGAAGGGGTGGGCGGTCAGCGGGTGTATTTATTATTCAGCACCTGATGGCCTTAAAAAGGAATTCATCGTTTGAGAAGAGTCAGGTTAAGGAGAGGTTGGTGGATACTATTCAGATAACTTTCGCAGGAAATATGCCAGCCTGCAGAAAGAGTTTCCAGCGCTCTCAGCACCTCCTGACTACGCTAAAAGGCAATCCGGTTCCTTTGCTGTCCGCTGTGATATATTGCCCTGAACAAGGAACAACCCGCCTTATCTCTGGAGCGAATTAGTTCCCTCAATTGAGCCTAACGAGCAGCGGTTTTGCCTTCAGCGTTTCTTTCTTTCTTTTGCTACGTGCTCCGCTGCCAGATGCGGGCTTGCAGGCGGTAATGACCGTCACCAGGCTTTCCTTTCCCTCCACAGACATTTTCCTCAATCCAATCAATCGGATGAACGTGCCCGGCCCTTCCTGCCTTCTCTGTTGGGCTCTTGGAGCCCCTTGAAGGTTTTTCAAGCACTCCGGTGAAAAAGAGCTTGGGCCCCGCCTGCCCAAGGGATGCGCAGAAGAGAGGTCTCCCCTTCCCAGCCCATGGCCCCGTTGCAAACTCCCCTGGAGGTCTTACTGTCCCGTCTGGAGCAGTTAGCACGTGTTAAAGTTTCTGCCGGGCGGGTTAGACCGTGCGAGTTTCCAGGCTGCCTCGTCACACCAAGTCCCCGCTGGTCCCCCTTCCCTCCCCGTCCCCCGCAATCAGCGTGTAAAGAGCACACACAAATCAATCGCAGGCCACCCCGGGGGCTGAACCGCCTCTGGGAACACCTTGATCTGTGCAAATCCTTGTCTCACGTGGGCCAAACTGCACTCGGTTTCCACAAGCAGGCGTGTTGGTGGCAGGATCCTGCCCCTCCCCCTCCCAGCGCCCTGCTGTCCCTTCCCGGGAGGATGGAGGGCACCCCCCGCCCAAGCCCCTCGCCCCAGATTGCTGGAGCTCAGCTGCAGAGGTCGCCTCCGCGCCCACTGGCATTGCACTTCACCCAGGCGGTGCTCACAGAGCGGCATGAAGACAACATTTCCCGGCAAAGACGCAGACTGTCAGCCCCTGACAACCCCGGCACATTCATAGCCCCCCCTAGCTGCATCTGTTACCAGGAGCAGGCTGAAACCAGTGCATGGAGCCGGTTACTTACTACAGCAAACACCGATCCTTCCTCCCTGAGCTTTCGCTTGCAATATTCTCTCCCTCGCTGGCTTGATGTTTGCCTGCCTCTGTCCAGTTCTTTTGTGCAGCCTCTCAGTCCAATTCACAGATGACTTCCTCCCCACCCCCCTCCTCCCCCAACACCTTAGTAGCTTACATTACTCAGTGAATCCAAAAAAAATACTTTGAGAGCTGGAAATACGACCTGCTCTCCCTGCCGTCTGATCATCTTCCGCTGCCACCCTTCCAAATCAACCAGGAAAAGAAAAGAAAAGGAAAAGGAAAGAAAAATAATTGAAAGCTCCAAAACAAAATTTTAAAAAAAATCCTTGTCACGCAAACAGATTCAAAGTTTCCTATTTATTTTAATTGCTTTCCTTAAACAGCCTCCCCTTGTTTCGCCAAGGGAAAAGCAAAACGATAGCAAAGAGAGAGATGCATAGCCAAGTATTTTTTAAAAAGAGGTTTTAAGGGGAAAGCTATTTGTGGGTCGGATACGCCACTAATAATTACTTTTTTTAGACAAAGCAACCAGAGGCAGGCAGTTCAGGTACAATGCAATTGAAAAGGGCCCTGCACAGCTCCTCCCAGGTCTGACAAACGAGATGAGCAAGATGGGTGGAAAACGAAAAGCAAGGGGGAAAGGCCATACTCGGAGAAAGAAATTCAAAACTTAAGACTATTGTTTTCTTTTGGGGTTGGGGAGAGCAGAACACAGCAAAAGAGAGACAGAGAGAGAGAATAATAAACAAAGCAAGGCATACCCCCTTCCGTCCTCCAACAGGACTTCCCCCACCAGGTTACCTAACGAGGAGATGCTAGCCTGAAAAATTACCCCAAGCAAATACACATCCCAAGCAGACCCTTTGCTCTCTCTACTGTATAGTAGATGCGGCTTTATACTGGAAATTAGAAACAGGGGGAGGAGAAAGCGTGAACACGGAGCGATGAGTGCGCGTTGTCAATCAGAGGGGTTTTGTGTCTCCTTGACTCCTGATGGTCCATGGCTGAGGTGTCCCAGGGTGGCACCACAATGCATATGAATAGGAGTCCTTGCTAAATGGGACAGTCAAAGCGCACCGCCCTGAATAATGGCACGTCATCCTAACAAGACCATTATAGATAGGAGGGCTCCTTTTGTCTCTTTTCTCTGCTGCAGCTCTATAAAAGCCCCTCTTTTTCAGGCTGAGGTTAGTTCAAGCATACACCAACCAGCTCTCCTGTAAACAGGCTGAATCACCAGAGAGCGGAGGACAGGGGAAGATTAGGGGCGAGGGGAGAGTTTCCTAGCTTTGTGTGTGCGCGTGTGTTTGTCTTTTCTTCCCAGAGCCTGCAGTTTCTCTGGTTGTTTTTAAGAAGAGCAAGCCCACTGCACCCACTCCAGAGCAGGGCAGACTTTTCTGGCTCAGGACCCCCAATACAATGAATTCTGACTCCAGCTCTGTTTCCAGCAGAGCTTCCTCACCAGATATGGAGGAGATGTACCTGAGGGATCACCACCACCACCACCACCACCACCAGGACAGCAGGCTCAACTCGGTCTCCTCCACCCAGAACGACCTGGTGCAGAAGATGTCCGGGGAGGGCCTCTCCAGAAATGGCTCCAAGGCAGGAGGGGAGGGCAGCAAGTACAAAATCAAGAAGCAGCTCTCGGAGCAGGATCTGCAGCAGCTGAGGCTGAAGATCAACGGGCGGGAGCGCAAAAGGATGCACGACCTCAACCTGGCCATGGACGGGCTGAGGGAGGTGATGCCCTACGCTCACGGCCCGTCCGTGAGAAAGCTCTCCAAAATCGCCACGCTCCTGCTGGCCAGAAACTACATCCTGATGCTCACCAGCTCCCTGGAGGAGATGAAGAGGCTGGTGGGGGAGATCTACGGCGGGCACCACTCCGCTTTCCACTGCGGGACGGTGGGGCACTCCGCCGGGCACCCGGCGCACGCAGCCAGCACCGTGCACCAGGTGCACCCCATCCTCGGCAGTGCCTTGTCCTCCGCCAACACCTCCACCTCCCTGTCCGCCTCCCTGCCCGGGATTGGCACCATCAGACCCCCTCACTCTTTACTCAAGACTCCCTCTACTCCTCCCGCCCTCCAGCTTGGCAGTGGCTTCCAGCACTGGGCAGGCTTGCCTTGCCCTTGCACTATCTGTCAAATGCCACCTCCGCCCCACCTGTCCGCCCTCACCACGACGAGCATGGCCAGGATCTCGGGAGAGTCCAAGGACTTACTGAAGTGACTTTTGCAAGCCTTTGGAGATCGGCGTTGGGCCCCAGGTCCCTGAGATGGTGGCGCAGGAAGGAAGCCTCCAGCCAAGAAGTCCTGTGCTCGCATGCATGCTTCTTCGCCTCGG
>NW_017729034.1:93167994-93168453 GCF_001723915.1 Gavialis gangeticus
ATATATATATATATATCCCTGTTGTCAAACACAAAAATGTAAATATGTCCTTAAATGGATGAAAAAAAGAAGAAGAAGAGAGAGGGAGACATGGTTGTCATTGTGCTGCTCACAGCTACAAAGAGACGGTGCGTTGGTTTTGGGTTTGGGGGAGATTGTTTTTTGTTTGATTGATTTTGTTGGTTTGAGGGTTTGGTCTGGGTTTTTTGGTTTGTTTTTGTTCTCTCTCTTTAAGGGCAACATTTTCCATCCTGGGACCTCTTTCCCTGCTCCCGCCCGGGGCCTGAAAGCTAGCGATGACTCTCAACCCTCTGATACGATGTAGCTCCCCAAAATGCATGCGTGCTTATCACTGAACCTTGTTTAAACATGTTGTACTGGCCACGGGGCCGTTTTCCTTGTAACAAGGATTTACTAGTGAATTCTCGAAAAGTATTTCACAAGTTTTCTTTTCTTCCC
>NW_017729034.1:93173453-93177747 GCF_001723915.1 Gavialis gangeticus
CCCGCCCGGGGCCTGAAAGCTAGCGATGACTCTCAACCCTCTGATACGATGTAGCTCCCCAAAATGCATGCGTGCTTATCACTGAACCTTGTTTAAACATGTTGTACTGGCCACGGGGCCGTTTTCCTTGTAACAAGGATTTACTAGTGAATTCTCGAAAAGTATTTCACAAGTTTTCTTTTCTTCCCCCCCCCCCCTGTGTCTATATGAAAGCAGAAAGGGAAATAGTGCAAGCCCCCCTCCCGCCCCAGCAGCCCCCAAGTCTCTTTGGCCAAGTCCTGCCAGCAGTGCAGTGTGTGGCTGGGCTGGCTGCATCGCCCACCGCTTCGCTCCCTTGCTCATTTTTCTGCATGCAGGGTCGGATTGGTCACTGTGTTCCTACATTTGAACCTTCTCGTTGTTTTATGCTTTGCTTTGTTTTCCTGGGCATTTGCTTGAAATATTTTGTTAGGACCTCAAAGACAACGACGTGTCTTTATTTTTTATATATTCTTGATAACTATCGATATATTTATTATTCACCAGTGTTTCTGGATGAGATTTCCAAATAAAAACAAAATGAAATAAAAGTTCTGGTTTTACCTTTGTGTGGGGACTCTTAAGACAAGAAAGGGGGGAAAGCATTTGCCTGTTTTTTTCCCCCGTGCCTTTCCTCGGTAAACTGGAGCGGGCTGGTAAATCTGGTTTGTGACTAACAAGAACTTCCTTAAAATAGCAATAAAAAGAGAAGGGATTGTCCAAATACTCGTTCACCCCCCTCCCGCCCCCGCGTGTGTGCAAAATAATTGCTTGACTTACCGTTTTATTTCATTTTTATACCGCGTTGAAGATCTTTATGAATTCATAAACGAATAGCCACAAAGTGACTTGCAACAGAAAGAAGTCTCATTGGGCGAAAAATGCAGGTGCCTTTAGGATAGCGGAGTTAAACCTTATAACTTTGCTTTCTGCTCAAATAGCATTTATTTTTCAGGAGAAAGTTTTAAAAAGGAATCTGTCATTTAAAAAAATGCAAATCATTCCGTTGTCAAAATTAGAATAAAATATATTTTAGGACATATTTGCATTTCTAAGATGTGCCTAACTTCCTCGTTTCTCCCTGGTTTATATCAAGGTTGTTGTTCTGGGTTGAGAGAACAGTTTTTTCATGATCCAAAGAAAAGAATTCATTACTAACTGCGCACAAACTGCGCATTAATAACACCGGGAAATCATTGTCCTTCCCCCTCTGCCCCTGCTAACACCACTTCATGTTGCTCTCCATTAGACAACGTACTCATTCTCCCAGAGAGATTTTCCCTCTGACTTTTATTGTGCTAACTTTGTCTTATGTTCAGAGACTTTGTGAAACAATTCGCCCCGTACGCTTAAAACAACAAATTTGAGGTTTCTGAGGACTTGCAAAGAAGTTTCCTAGAAGGGATTTTGAAGGACAATACAGAGTTATAGTTCATGTTCAGATTAATAAAACAGTGCATCAGAAGTGCGTTTCCTGGCTGGGGATAGAGGCAGAAACAGAGGGGTGAAGTTGAATGCTGTCCATTGGAAACAGACTCTGCTTTTTGCAACTCAAAAGCTGAAGCGAAGAGAAGTGAGATGTGGTGTGGCGTGGGGAGATTATTTCCACTGCCTTTAGGCAGACAAATGGGAAGATAATGGTCTATTTCCCATCGGTGATTCATTCCCCTGGGTGATGAAGGAGCTGTCGAGGAGTTAGGTGAAACCAGCACGGGGAACTCCCCGGAGCCTAAACCTCGGAAAGTTTTGCATTCACAAGGTCTGGATCTAGAAACAAATACATTGAAACAACCTATCCGATGCATCCTTAATAACCTCCAGCCAGTTAACTGAGCTGACTGCCAAAAGTTATAGCAAATGATTCTCCGTGAAACCCTTCCCCACCGCCGACTAGAGCATATTCTCGATAAGGACATTTTGCAGTAACGAACAGTGCTTTTTCTTTCTTTCTTTCTTTCTTTCTTTCTTTCTTTCTGCTTTCTCTGGTTTCTCTCTGCTTCTTCCTTTACAAAGAAACCCACAACAGCAGCTATAGAGTGTCTCCTCCTCTGTCCATTCTGTCTTCAAAAAACGCAAGGGCCAGGATATACCTTGTGTGCCCCCCTAAAAGATTTTTCCCCCACTACAATTCATATGCTTTTAAGATATGAGTAATTTAAACTCCACGCCAGGAAGCTGTCGGGGCTGGAGCTGGCCAGGCCGGAGTTCAGAAAAGTTGAATCTGTGGCAAAGTGAGAGCAAGCCCTGAACCCAGCGGATCCGAAATCACTGGTGAATAAATATGCCAGGGACTGGGCCACTGGGACCAAGGGTGGGACACACTTCTGGTGTGGGCAGAGGGGAGCCCCCACGAGCCAGGCTGCCAGGGAGGGTTCCTGGGGCGATCCCGTTGCATAGCAGGTAGGCAAAATGTGGGTTTCGATGTGTGTGTGGCGGGGTGCGGATATGCATTATTTCAGTGGGGTTTTGGAGACGGAGCTGAGCTGGATCCTGGGAGGTGGGAGGGCAGATAAGCAGTCGGGAGAGGTGGGGGGAGGAAAGACCCCAGGTCTCGGGCTCTTCTCAGCCAGCAACTGCAAACGCTCCCTGCTTGGCCAGCCAGGCTCCCCCTGAGACTGCCGGGCAGGTGCCCTCTGCCTGCGGGGTGTCCCCGGCCCCAGCTGCGGCGTCAGCGCTACTCCCCGGGCACAAGGAGAGAGGGGCGCATAGCGGGGTTGCGGCCCGGTCTTCACCGAGGGAAGGAAGGAAGGGAGGAAGATCCTCAAGACATAAAAGAATGAGGAAGGGACTTCAGGAAATCATCTAGTGCAACCCCCTGGTCAAAGCAGGACCATCCCCAACTAGATCATCCCAGCGACAGCTTTGAAGCTTGGGCTTAGAAACCTCCAAGAACGGAGATGCCACCACCTCTCTGGGTAACCTGTTCCAGTGCTTTACTGCCCTCCTCGTGAGCAACTTTTTTCCTAATATCCAACCTAAACCTCCCTTGCTGCAACTTGAGCCCATTGCTCCTTGCTCGTCATCTGCCCCCACTGAGAACAGTCTAGCTCCATCCCCTTTGAACCCTCCTTCGGGCTGTTGAAGGGTGCAATTAAATCCCCCTTCAGTCTTTTCCTCCCCAGACTAAACAAGCCCAGTTCCCTCAGCCTCCCCTCAGAAGTCGTGTTCCCCAGCCCTCATTTCCCGCACCCTACCAAATCCCCCCTCACTTCCTTAACAGCACATGGTCTGCCACCCTCCCCCACTCTGCTCCTCAGGCCCCAGTGGCTGCAGGCAGGTAGTCAGCCGTGGGATTTTCCATTCCCAGTGCATCCCCCCCCCAGCCCCCTTCAATCCCTTGCACGCCCGCCCCTTCCTTCCCCCACGCCCGAGGTGCAGCCCCGCTGGCTCTGGGGGCTGCGTGGGGCGCGGGGCACGGGGGCGCTGCGGGCAAATGGCCCCGCCCCCTCTGCTACTTGAGAGGGGGGAAAGGAGGGAGCCCCCCGTCTTTGATGCTCGAGCTGATCCCAACTTTACAATCTCGCAGGCCTTGGTGTGACTGTCTGCTCCCTTCCCCCCGTGGGGCGCGGGCTCCTCTCCCGGGCCGGATGTCAGACAAAGGGGCTGCCCGGGGCTGGGGTCGGCTGCAGACCCCCAGGGAGAGGAGTAAAGGGCTGGGGCAGGAGCTGCCCAGAGCTTGCCCTCAGTGCACGAGCAGCTGATGAGCAGAGCCCACTCGCTGCCCCTGAGGCCCAGCCTCCCAAGAGCTCAGATCGGCAGCAATCCCCTAGCTCCGGAGCCAGCCCCTCCTTCCCGGGGGAAGCCGCCCTGGAGCCCCCTTGGTTATTATTATTCACCCGCTCCAGCCTCGCCCTGCGGGGACCCTGGTCACGCACCAGCCAGGCGCAGGTTCGGCGGCCCGGCCTTGGCTCTCGGCTCTGCCCCTAGCCCGGGCTGGGCACCCAGGACATCAGCCCCGGGGGGCACAGACAGACGGGGATTGGTGGGGGGGCAGATCTCCAGCCCAGAACCGAGCCAGGCCCTGCCAGGTTGGCACAGCAGGGTGTCAGCGGCCAGGGGCCGTGAGTGGGCAGCACGTCTGCCCTGGGAAGAGCGATGCCACTCGTGTCCTCAGGGCAGAGGAGCCCACGCAGTCGGATCACGGCTTCTGGGAGGTCTGGAGGTCATTCTGGTGGGCGGCTCGTTGTTCTTGTTGGGTCCTGGGGTGCCCCCCGCCCTCCTTCCAGACCTCTCCAAGTTTTCAGACCTTCATTTTAATCCGTGCCCGGATTTGCGC
>NW_017729034.1:93182747-93183020 GCF_001723915.1 Gavialis gangeticus
CAGCGCCACCACACACAACCAGGAGCGGGGCCGCTGTGTCCCGGGGGGTCGGGGAGGGAGGCTTGATCTTTGGCAGCATTTTTTTTTCTTTTTGGAGATGGACGGAGGAAGTAACTTCAGGGAAACTCGTTTGGGGGGAGCTTGTCTGGGTGGCTCAGGGACGCGAGGGGGTCAGAGAACCGCCCTGCCCCTTACCTGAAGCCGCAGAGAGAGAGAGACAGACAGACAGACTGACAAGTGTGACGGGTGGGATGGGGGAAGCCGCGGGCTCTT
>NW_017729034.1:93183267-93184388 GCF_001723915.1 Gavialis gangeticus
GCCGCGACCCGCAGGCCTGGCTGGGGACGCGGCCGCAGCTGTGCCCGGGGCCGGGCGCTCGGGGCTGTCCGCCCGGCCGAGCCTGCCTTGAAATACAGCCTTGGCGGGAGCAGCAGCGGGGAGTGGCGGCCGCACCACAGCATCCCCTGGCGTGGCGTGAAGCAGCTCCGGGGCAGCCCACAGGGGGCGGTCGGGCCGTGGGGGGAGCTCGGGTTTGCCCCGAGGGGGAAAGGAAACGCCCGGCGCGGCCCCGATCTCGCTTGCGGTGCCCGGGCTCCCCGCGGGCTCCTGACTTGCCCGACACCTGGGCCAGGGCGCCGGCTCCGCTCCCCACGGCTGCCCCCTACGTGGGGGGGGGGGCGGTGTCCTCTGTGTGTGTGTGTTTGCTTCTGTGCGTGTGTGTCTGTGTGCATCTCTGTGTGTACTGTCTATGAATCTCTGTGTGTCTCTGTGCGTGTACCGTCTATGTATCTGTGTGCGTGAGTCCGTTTGTGTCCGTGTGTGTGTGTCTGTGCTGTGTGTCTGCGTGCGCGGGCGTGTGCTGCGCGTGTTTTTGTGTGTTGTGTGTGCGTGCGTGTTACGCGTATCTGTGTGTGCGCCTGTGTATGGGCCGTAGGTCTGTGTGGCTCTGTCGTGTGCCTGCGTGTGTGGGCATTGTGTCTGTGTGCGCGCGCGCGTTGTGTGCCTCCGTCCGTGTGCGCGGTGTGTGTCTGTGAATGTCTGTTGTGTGCGCGTGTTGCGTCTGTCTGTGTCTGTGCGCGCGCGTGTGTGCGTGTGCGTGTGTGTGTGTGTGAGAGAGAGACAGTGCGTGCGCGGGGTGGGGGGGCAGAGGGTAACGCGGAGTAATTGCGATGGCTGAGTAGAGCCACCCTCCACCTGCTTCACTCAGCTGATCTCCGCCTGCAGCGCAGCTGATACCACACACACACACACGCACACACACGCACGCACACACACACACACACACACACACACGCACGCACACACACACTCACTTGACAAAACTCTCCATCCCCCTGCCGGAGCCTCCTCCCATCCGTGCCCCCGGGTAGGGGTGACAAGCCAGGGCCCCTCTCTTCTCTGCTGCCGGGAAGGGAAAGAGAAGTGTGTGTGTGTGTGTG
>NW_017729034.1:93189388-93196828 GCF_001723915.1 Gavialis gangeticus
GTGTGTGTGTGTGTGTGTGTGCGCGCGCGCGCGCGCGGGGGGTAGGGAGGGGGGGGATATTTCCTTTGATTCATACCGAAATAAAAAGAAGAAATAGCAGCAGTACTTAGCTTCATTGCTTCAACCTCGAGATTTATTGGCGAGCAGGTAAAGCCTGAGCCGCGCTGAGCTCGGTAATTCACGTGGCCCGTCCGTTATTACCAAACGGGGATATCGTTTTTCTTTGATCCTTTCTTTTTCCTTTTTTTTTTGCCACTGGCTGTCACCGCCTCCCCAAGCACGAGCTGCTGCAGCAGGGCAGGATCTCAGCCCCTTGTGCAGACACCTCCCCGCTCTAGTGACTTCTCCAAAAGTTTGGAAAGAAACTGAATTGTTGCTTCTTCTTTCTGGTTTTTTTTTTTTTTCCTTTCCTAGCAAAGCAGAAGTGATGCCGCGCGGTGCTCAGCTTCCCCGCCCCTCCCCACAGCAGAGAAAAGGGGCGAGATCCTGAGCGGGTGCCCATGCTCTGAGCTGAGGGGGACCTCACTGCTCGGGGGCCCCCAGGCAGGCTGCGTCCTGGTCCCCAGCCCCACCTGGGGGGAGGCCGGAGCCAGGGGACTGCATCCCGGACTGACCCAGCACGAGCTCTGGGTCCTGGGCTCTTCAATGACCAGAGAAGCTTCTCTTTCGCGATCTCAAACTCCCTGGCTTCTGCCGCGGAGAATAACACTGGTTTGGTTTTTGTTCCCCCCCCCCCCCCGCGATAGATTTTTGCTTCTTTTTTTCTTCTGTAGAGTTTATCTTCGCTCCGTTTCAAAGGAATTAATCCAACTGTTTCAGGGATGTATTTGGTAGCCGTGTTGGTTTGGGACAAAAAGAAATGCAAACCTCTCGAACTCTCGGTTCAGAGATTATACATTTTATTAGAGCAACTGTCCATTAGTTGGTCTAATAAAAGTTATTTCTGAACCAAGAGTTCTAGAGGTTTGCATTTCTTTTAATCCAGCTGTATGATTCATCAGAAATACATATCGATGCTGTCAATCCACACAGGTCTTGTGTATTTCTCAGCACTGATTACTCACTGCAAGCCCCAATTTTCCATCTGTATTCCCTTACAGTGTATTAGGCAGACAAGGTTCTTTGGGTAGCAGTGGTATCTTTTATTAGACCAACTAAATAGCTGGAAAACTTGTTCTTTGCAAGCTTTCAGGCACAAACACTCTTCTTCAGGCATAAGGAGAGTCTGTATATTAACAGATAGAAAACACTAATATAAGGCACTAATAGAATGGAAAGAAAAAGAAAGTTGCCCAACAATATTCACCATTCCTCTAGGCTCAGCTCTGCCTAGGAGAGAAACCTTGGTAAACTAAATGCTTCCACCTTGCCCTGGTTTAATCTGATTCATCTGCAACTGCCTCTGTTTTTATTATTATTTTTAAGTAAAGTGAATGTGTGTGTGTATGCATCATGTGTGCTGTGTGTGTTGGTTGTATGTGTGCATGAGTGTGTGTGCATGTGTGTGTTGTTTGTGCATGTGCGCACACTCTGTGTGTGTTTGCGTGTCTGCTCATCTGTGTGTGTCTGTGTATGTGCATGAACCCTTAAAGTGAACATTGGTTAATTCACACCAGAGGGGAGCCTGGAATTTCAGAAATAATGTCTCTTAGTAATTAATACTCCCCTACATTGTAGAAACAAGCTATTGTTTCTAATTTAGAGAGCAAAAGTGTTTCATCCATTGGATCAAGACACAGGTCAAGAAGAACTACAGAAGATGGCAGAAGAATAAAGATAGTAGTGAAGGCTGTTCATCCAGACCCAATGGTTTTGCCTTCCTCCCGCCTGTCAATTTTTGAAAATTCATTTTGTTTGATCTTCTACATTTTGAAAAATGTCAACCAGCCAAAATCTGCTTGGTGTAAGTGGAAAGAATTTTATGAACTAGCAGGTTGTCAGTGTACAGTCAGGTCCTGCCAGTCTAAGATAGTATCTGACAGCAGGGGAAAGACTGTGGGGAAACCTAGCCACTTTTATCATGGAAAGACCACATTCAGCTTAAAAAAACCCCCCAATATAATACTAGCAAAATAGGCATGAGCGACAGTCATAGGGACTCAGGACCTGATCCTGATATTACTTCAACTAATGTAATCAATAATAACTCCATTTTGAAGGCAATGCTGATGTGAGATCAGAATCAGGCCAGAAAGACCACTAATTTTACAAACAGGTACAAGCAGGAGCAGCAGCCATAATACCATTTTTATCTCAGTCATGATCTGGAGGAGGCACTTTTATAGATGAGAGGGTATTTTATTGGTATTTAAATATTAGTACATATGGCTTTCATGATCATTGCACAGACGTTTGGTTATACATAATAAAGAACAGATAGTTCCCCAAAAGGAGTTTCCCTGTCTTCCTAAAATAACTAGAGTGGAAAAATCCCTGCAGTGCTCTCAAAGGCAGATTTTTAAAATAACAAATGAACTAATGAATAAGGCAGAGAATCAGCTGCTTCTTTTGAGCAAACTCATTGTTTTCAGTTGATCCCTGTACAGTGCCTATGGTGAACACTAAGGTTCTGTGTGCTTTAGCTATTCCAGTCTAATTATATAATTTAGTTGCAATTAATTTAAATAAAAACAGTGTACAGCCATGTCTTGAGACAATAGGTTATCTGTGTTACACCTTGCATTCTTTTAATATGGTAAATACCTTTTTAAAACACTTATTTTTTGCACTTTTCTCATGTTGCACAATCAAAATAAAATAGATCTCTCTTGTTTTCATGAAAGAGCACTAAATTGCAAGATTTGGATTGAAAACTGCAGGTGAAAACTGAGTTGCTAAAGTTTATTTCTTATATGCCATTTCCACTGCAGTTTAAGAAAACAAGAAAACATATTTATTGCTCTTAACTTCTGTAATGGCTTATTTATATAAAACTTAACTTTGGGCCAAATGTCCTTGGAATAATACATTATAAAAGAGAAGCTATGAAAAAGCCTGCCATAACTACCTTGATCTCCATTCAAAGGAACAATGAAGGGATAGTGTAAAATAATTAATAACAGACTTTTCATTAGCATATTAAACATATTGGGAGGGTTTCTTGATTTTCACTCCAGTTCAGTGTTTTATTTCTTGGCTAAGCCAGTCAGCAAGAATACCAATTAGTTATAACTTATCATGGTGATTTCTGCGATGAGGGACAGGACTGGGAAATGAGCTAACACACCAGTTCATTTTACACAGGTCGCTGACATACAGCTTGGATATCTTTACAAAAGAGCAGGTCTTCAACAGAAACAAAGCTCAGAGGTGCTAGAAGCTGAGCTTCAGTGGAGACATCAGTTGGCTCATCAAACTGAGCTGACAAATAGTCACTGTTGCTGTAGTTGGACAGCAACTATTCTCGGACAACAATGAATATGTCACTATGCTTGTGTATATAGGAAAAAGCCATAGTGGAATTACCTACTTTGCACTACCTCCCCAAGAGGACACTCATTCACAGTAAATGGCTTCACAGGCTTAGGTTAGTTCATTCTGAAAGTGTACAAAGCTAAACTGCACAAAGGCACTTAGCCCAGACTCTCAAATGCAACCTAAATATCATTATTTAACTTATTAATCAGTGGATGTTAGACACCTATTACATGTTCCTTTGAAAATCTAGGCTTTAGTTTGGAATAATATTATCCATATAAGGAGTGGGTACATAATAGATACTGTCATTTAAATTATCAACTGAGCTGCTTTTGCAATGACTTCCTAAAGGAACCAAGTGCCAATACAATGCAAAACAGCATAATTAGACAAGGAGCCAGGGATGGATCCAGAGGGAACGCAATGGTTTGCCTGCACCTCCACATCCTCCCCCCTCACACACACACTTTGGATTGCAGTACAGTGTGGGAGCCTCCAGGGAATTTTTAAAGTCCCTAAAGCAAGTGAACTCCTCCACATCCCCCTCTCCTTTCTCCTGGTGTTCAAAGGCACATCCCCTCCCCTGCCTGCTGCTGCTGCTTTCTCCCCTGTCCTGGAGGCCAGGGAAGCTCTAGAACTGCTTCTACCTGCCCCAGCCAGGTTGCAGGGAGGGGAAGGGGTAGGCTCAACTGGGAATGGGGACAGTGGGAACAACATTGTGGGAGAATAGTTTCCCCCTCCTTGCCCATCCCCTCTGCTGCTATCCATCCCAATCCTCATTTGAGCCCAGGCCCAGGACAGCCTGACCGGGGCAGGCAGAAGTGGCTCTGGAGCTTCCCTCTTTTCCTGGGACAGTGAAGAAAGCAGAAGGTAAGGTGGTGGAGGGGTGCAAGTGGAGGGGGGGGATTTACCTTTAAGCATCAATGAAAAGGGAGGAGGGATTTTCATTTGAGAGGCTTCATGGTGCCAGCTTAAGTGGCAGGGAGGAGGCTGAGAGCATGGGGGGTGCAGCCCCAGTAGTGCAGGGTCCTGCTCCCACACCCCTCTTTGGAAAAGCCTACATCCACCCCTATGAGAACCTCTCTATTCTAATGAATGGTTGCTATACATCCTATCATTTTGGAAATCATGTCTTCCACTTGGAAGGAAAGGAAAAGAATTTCTGAAATCATGGGAAACTTTCAATGTTGTTCAACCCACAAACACCAGCTTAGATGTATGAAGGATGTTTCTGTTGATGCAGCCAGTTTGAATAACCAAGTCTTGCTGATTTTTCTTAGGAAAACCTTTCTAGACTACTGCTTGCCATTCACCTTTAATCCATCTTTCTGAATCTCCAGTTGAATTATATGAATAGTTTGCAACATGGTTGTGGGACGTTCAGTCTCACAGGACATTAGAGTTATCACATCATAGAGTTGAATTTAGTGCCATGTCTTGTCTGTCTGTACTGATACTTACTTGAATGTCATGTCACACATGATTGACTCTGTTGTACCATACATTGTTTTGTACCAGACAAATCCTTATTAGCAAGGACTTACTGTATCCATTCACATCCTATTTTACAATGAACCAAACGTGATAGCATCTACGTGCCCATCAAGTTCCTGTGTTTGGGTCCCACCATACTACAATCTTGTGCCCTTAGCTTTCTTTGGTCTGAACTGGTTCAGCACCAGCCAGACTGGCCTTTCTTTGGTCCCTCTGGCACACCTGGTCATGTGCTCCCTTTCTGTTAACACCCACTGAAACGACAGTTCAGGGGTCAAATCTGTTAGGTCAGTGTAATGAGCCTTCAGACTCCCCAGTTTCAGTACACCATTTCTCACCCAACCTTGCAAGCACTCTGGGATTGTAGTTCATCTCTTCAAGGACTTGTCATAATTGTACTTTCTTGCCTCAGTTTCCTCACGCCTCTTGTGTATTTTTTAAACTCACGTCAGGGTCCTTCAGAGTGTTGAAAATCCCTTTATGCAGCTCATGATTTCTGAATGAATCAGTCTTTTACCCTGCCCTTGGCCTTCTCCATATATTGCTGGTCTCCAAAGAGACAGATTTACCAAATCATTCCATCTCTCATTTCCTTCAAAAGGAAAAAAACCCCAAAGAACCTGAGGAACCTCTGATAATACCCTGGAGCAGTTTTCACACTCTCCATGTGTTTTCCTGTTTCTTCAACATGTTGTTTTACACTTATCTAGAGCTTCCTCCCCCTTTGTTGTGGTATTTTACATCTGGCAATGTCTTTCCCCATGGAGTTCTAACTTATACCCACAGTGCCTCAGTTTCCCACGTGCATCACTTTCCTCATTTTCAGTTGTGCCTCAGTTTCAGCAAGAATGTTATCTACAAGCAAAGCCAACCCTTGTTTCTCTTGTCAAGTTAAGCTGTGGGTTGCACTTGAGCCTGCTCCTGTATTTAAACTTGTCACATCATTTATTATGAAAAGGACTATCTGGTAAGTTCTCAGCGTTCCAGACCTGTCTCTGGTGCACAGACTGCCTCAGTCTACCAGTAGAGTAATAGGGTTTATTATAGGCCCTTTTACCCCTATCTGCTTGCCTATGAGCATCTGCTGTAGATGCCTCTTTCCTCCATCCTCTGGAGTTTCTATGGTGTAGCTTGATTCTCTCTTCCCATTCAAGCCAGGGGTGTTTATTCTGGTCAGCAGGCTTGTATCAGCACAGCTTCACCAACTCAAGCCAAACCCTGGACTCTAGTTCCACCTCCCTTCACAAGTAGCCTTAACTCTTCAAGCTGCAGCTTCTTTCACTCCGTTCTCTATTGCTAGATGGTATGTGGACTCATCTGTGATAGTCTCTTTGGATGCCTGCCTGCCCTCTAGTAAAAAAGTGTACGGTGCTTAGAACAGTGGGATTTTGGTTCATGACTGGGGATTTAGGAACCACGTTAGTATAAACAACTAAATATTATGCCTCTTATGTAGTAACAGTATGGTGGCCGGAGCTGGTACATCCTTTCATTTCTCCATCATAACCTCCACTTTACACTCATTCATTAGCTGGGCTTTGAGGTTACAAGAATATGGTGGCTTCAAATGGTTGCATCTAGGAGGGGTGAAGTTACACCCACACTTTGATCTCTGCCCAAACTTTAAAAGCACTGCCTGGGAGTGGCCGCAGAATTTCTATTCAGGAAGCACTAAGGAGTCAATAGACTTCATAGCTCATTATAATTTACCTCCATTCCACAGGTGTTAACAACCCTGTCTCCTGTTTAGTGGAATTGATGTTCCACAATTTAAACAATCCTTTCTTCTGCAATTTTGCTGTGTTAGCCATTCCTGGTAATATCGCATTTCTGTTTCACAGCCCTGCAGATTGTTTTTAGCTCTAGCTAAAAACCTTAACTCAAGTGTAGCAATATTAAACCAGGTGTAAAAATGATTGACAGTGAAGAATTGGAGGCACTATCAAGGTGCTTAAGAGCACTACATTTTGTTTTACAAATCTGAATAAGAGATGTACATTATGTACATCTACATAATGACTACAAGATCAATGAAACAATATCTTTTTACAATTTCAAGTATTTTTGCCTACTTTGTTGTGTTTTTTAAACTTAATATATAATTTATCAAATTAGTGAACATTTCAATAAAGTCATAATTGTTTGTGCTTTGATCTTGAATGGAATAACATAGTGGCAGACTCCTATCATATCAATAAAACTTTTAGGTTTTTTTAATTGGAGAAAAACGTATCCTGTGTTATATGTGATAATACACCACACCATCTGATAATACCACACTATCTGCACCCCACTTTTCCAAACCCTAGATCCGCCCATGGCTTCAAAGGAACACATCATAACTAGGCTTACGCTATTTATCTTTTTTAAAATATATACATGTTTTTAAATTTGATCTTTTTTTAGTGCAATCCCCAGATTCCCCATCCTGGAGCTCTTGTGTGACACCTCTGATGGAATCACAACCTAGAATTTCAGAAATCATGAAAATGACCACGACCGCCACATCACGACGAGAGACATGCTAGG
>NW_017729034.1:93196839-93197123 GCF_001723915.1 Gavialis gangeticus
AAAGGGAAGGAAAGAGGACCCAGGGAACTACAGGCCAGTGAGTCTTACCTCGGTCCTGGGCAAGCTGTTCGAAAAAATTATTCTGGCACACATCCGGGAGGCGCCAGCAGGGAACTGCATGCTCAGGGGCAACCAGCATGGGTTCATCAGCGGCAGGTCCTGTCAGACCAACCTGGTGGCCTTTTACGACCAGGTCACTAAATCATTGGATGCAGGGGTGGCAGTGGATATTGTTTTCCTAGACTTCAGGAAGGCTTTTGATACTGTCTCTCACCCCATTCTCA